>NC_135365.1:1347500-1672500 GCF_051622035.1 Arctopsyche grandis | reverse complement strand
TTTTTATTTATTATTCTTGTATTATTGTTATAATAAAACAAAAAAAGCTAACAATGTGTATCCATATTGAATTCCATCTCAATTATATAATTACAATGTAGTCGGAAAATTTGGACTTGTTGGACAATGTTGTTTGACATGTGACTTGTGGTAAGTTGTTTTGAGAGAAATTGAAAAAAAAAGAATTATTTTAGACATTTAAAAAAAACTTTTTTTGGACCGAACTCGTCACACATGAAGATTAAATCCATCTCATTCATTGTTTGGACGTCCACAAATAAAAATACGAGATATAAAATCATTTCGGATTGAATCGATTCATTAAAATACTAATTTAAAACCTTTCTTGAAATCAAACAATAAACACGAACTTTCGGAAAAATATGCGTTAAATATCTGTTCCTGAGATAAAATAAAGTAAGGCGGACCTTTCTAACAATTCGCTCCATCGGACGAATAATTTCTAAGAATTTTACCCAAGGCATACTAAGAAACAAAATATACTTTCTTCGAAATCATAAAACCTTTTGTTTTCAAAGTAGCTTAGTGCACCAATTATTTTATCGGCCACCAAGCTACCCAAAAGTAACCTAAGAAATAAACGTGGTATTCATAGATACATAGTGTAACGAACGGTTTAACGCGCGCTGATCTGATCTCGCGGTGGTGATGCAGAGGGCGTTTACGTCGTTCTTCTTCCAAGGGTCGGGTTATATGGAAACGTGGACTAACCTTGGGATACAGTTATATATAGTCGGGGAGGTTCTTGACTGCAAATCGTCTCGTTGATAACAGCTTCCTCGTGGTCGGGAAGCTGGCTCTGCGGTCCTCTCGTTGGTCGGTCCTCTCACGGCTAATGTTTCTCCGGAAACGGCGTGAGGAATACAGGGGACGTTGGGCTGGTACTCTTGGGAGGGAGTGGTGCTGCACTCGACCTCACAGTGGTTCTTCAGCAAGATAGTGGATCTCTGGGCCCCGTCTCCCCCGGGAGACGTGCACAGGAGAGATCTTTCTTCGTCTGTCGATGGCGGGTGAGAGAGTCGCTCTCCATGCACGCGTGCCTATAAGGCTTTTTCCTGTGTGGCCACTCGAAGTAAAGGGCGAATGTTGCACTATGGGACGATGGAGAGAACGTCGTGTTACAATAGTAAATATTTCATTTATTATTAAATTCATACTATTTTGTAAATTCACACTATTCCTAAATTTTCGGGGGCGAGTGCCCCCTCATGCGCCTCCCCCCCCCCCCAAATGACATCCCTGCATGCGGTCTCTGTGACGGGGCGGAATGTAAAATGCCGGAAAACGCAAATATCGGAAGGCAAAGATCGAAAATCGAAAGATCAAAAAAAAAGGGTGCATGGTAAACGGTATATACTAACTTAATTTGCGCGAGCAGGATACGACAGGAACAAGATGAACAGGCTTTTCCTCCCGTATTCCTTCTGCACATTTTTAATTTAAGTTTCATTCAAATCTTCGTAAGTTGACATATTCATACTTTTTCGTTTCGAAGGACCTGCAGATAGAGTTGTCAAATAGTCTCTTTCATGTTCTCTTTTTTAACACAATTCTTTTGTTCTCTCTCTCTTTTATGTAATATACCCAGAATGTCCTATTTTTACAATAATTTCACGCAGTCCGTATTAAGTATTTTGGGCCCGTAAGCAAAAAATCATCAAGGCCCCCCACCTCGGATTTTTAAATCGAAATACCAATTTTTTGGTTTCACAACGCAGTATTAATATAACTATAATTAGTGTTAATATGTAGATACATAATATAATTTTCTTAATTTAACTCACCTATTATAAAATTTCTTCTTTCGAACCTTGCTATTTGCAAAAACTTGAATTAGTTGTTTGAGGTCCATTTTGGCTGCTTCTTTGTGCTCAATTGGAAGCAAAGATAGTTCATTGAGTCTGGTTTGACCGATCGAATTTATTTTGTAATCTTTAATTATTTTTGAATTTATTGAATATTCTTTCTACACTGCCACAGTTACCGGAAGAGTAAAAAATAACATGAATGTGGTGTATACTTTTGAAAAATCACTCTCCAAACAACTGTACTTGGTAATAAGCAATTCTGAAAATTGCCTTATGGTCGTTGTTTCAAAAAGATCTTTCTTTATTAATAAAAGTACATGAACAAATTGAGATTCGAATCAATCTTAGAAAACTTCTGGATATTTTTTATCATTTCTGGATATTATTCTGAGATTCAAACAAGGGACTGAAATGTCTGTCTCCAGCATATTAATAATTTTCCTAGGTTCAAGAAAATCGAAATAGTTTTTCATTAATTCCCGCAAAACGTGTCTTAATTTGAACAGTTATTTTGACGATTTATGGCCCCCTATCTCCGTGGGCCCGTAAGCATTGCTTACCCCCGCTACATAGTAGTTACGCCACTGAGTCCGTACTATTTACTATATTTCCTGTGACAAGATATCGCGTGGCAGCTCCGTGCAACCTAGCAACACTGAGCGTATACAGTATACATGTCTGAATCTTCATGGTCAAGATCAAACAGCCCTATTGCATTCAATCGTCCAAAGAAACACAATAAAATCGGTTCAGATATGAAAAATGTTTCAAAAATGGCAAAACAATAAAAGAATCAGCAGAAATAGCTGGCATTAATGTGAATACTGCACTTTTAATTATTAATACGTTTAACAAAAATGATGGTTTGCTAGCAGAAAAAAATATTGAATTTGAAAAACATTTAATTTAAAGTTGAAAATATTGAATTTGAAGTGGAAAACCTGCATAGACAACTCTCTCATCGTTTTAAAATCATTTTTAGAATATGAGTTTAGCCAAGCTTATTCAGAATTTTTATCTTCCTTAACCCTTTGCTGCTACAACAACGATAAATCGTTGTTTTGAAATCGGCGAAGATTGCTACGACGATCGTTGTTGACGTCATTAATTGTCGTATTTCATTACTTTCTTTGCCAGCGCATCAGTGGCACGAAACATTTTTTTTATATACGTATTTATATTTATTTTTCAATCAAGCTTTATAAATATTTATCAATTTTTTAAAAGCTCTTCAATTTCGGGTTCATCATCAAAGTAAATTTCGGGTTCGTTGTCAAAGTCATATAAGGAGTTATTACTTGGGAATTGATTATTGTCGATAAATTCATTTTCAGAATCAGTAGAGCTGCTGATTTGTCGAGTTCCTCGGCGAGGAGCTATTATTTCGCTTTCGTCACTTTCACTGTCCGATATCATTTTGCAGAGTTAAAATAAATGGCAAAAAACAATAGAAATCCGCTTTCAATTATATAGGTCACGAGACGTCACGAATTCGTGCAATCAATCAAATGCAACTGAAATGCATACAAAATGTTTATGATACATGTTGAAAAATTATTTGATTATTAGAAACTTCGCATCCTTGTGTGTCTCGCTCACACATACACAATTAAAACCAAGAACGAAAGAGAGAAAGACCGCTACCTGTTTCAAATGTATCGCATGTTTTAACAACGACAAATACGTCGATGTCTAAAAATAGATTATTGAAAAAAATAATGCGTCGGAAACAATCGTCAAAACTTATTTAGTGTATATATGTAGGTATCTCTTTCGCACGCACGCATGTAAAAGCAAGACAGAAAGAGAGAGCGCGAGTCCACAACTGCTTCTTAAAAATTTATATAAAGTATTAAAAAAATTACGCGCGTTCGGCGAAGCAAGTATGTAAAAAAATATATTATATTTATTTTTTTATAAAGTAATTACAAATGTTAGCATTTTTCGCTTGGACATTGAAAAACCTCGTAGCAGCCAAAGGGTTAAGAGGGCTGTATACCTGAAACCTTAATTTTGTTGCCGTTCCTTTCTTCGATATATATATTGAGTGAATGCGACAATATATATCAATATATATACATATATATATATTGAGTGAATGCGTCAGTTGCGCCTCGACCAAATAATACCTATTTTAAATCGACAAAATCGAGGTTTGGTATTCTCCAGTTTTCGCTGGACTCTTTTCGTGGGTGTAAAAAAGAGGCGATTTTATAGATGTTTGGCGGCTCCTAGCTCCTATAAAAAATAACTAATCAACAAAAATAAAACCACAAAAACATGCCTATGGTGGATATCCATAACATATCAAAAAATAATTTCTCTAGTGCCATAATTGAGGAAGGGAGAAGTCTAATACGTTTGTATGGACAAGGCGCTGGTGTCCAGCCCTCTTGATGAATATATTTCATGAAAATTTTTTAGAAATACAAGTCGAACAAAATTCTGTGTTAGAAGTAATGGCTACAATAAATTTATTAACGAATATATTAAGTCATAGATATGAAGTATCATTTCTTCCTATCAAAATAAAATATATTCTTTGTCTGAAAATAAAGAAAATTTATTGCAAAGTGAAATAGATAAATTCAATTTAAATTGTATGAATTGCACATTTGAATTTATGGACTAATCAACTATCAAATATTAAGAGTTTTATTTAGATGAAATTAAATTAGACTTTTGCGTAACTAGTATTTTGTAAACGCATTTACTCGGTTGGGTAAATTATTTTTGAAAATTGAATCAAGTTCTAAATTTTCGGTTTACATTGTAATTATACAGTTGAGGTAGAATTCAATATGGATACACATAGTTGGCTTTTTTTTTGTTTTATTATAACAATAATTATTTCAATACACACAAATAATATACAAAAATAAATACAGGAGCACGAATTAGTAAATACATTCATAAGTAAATTTGAATACACGTCAATCATATTTACACAGAAAAGTAAATATCAAATCATATAATATATTGCCATTTCCCTGGCTGACTAAACATGTACTGATATGCAGACATATTATATAAATAAATATTTAGTTAGATAACAAATATATCCAATCTTTATATGCAATCTGAACTTGAAAAAGTACCAAGTGAAGAACATCCTGACGGATGCCACATGCAAGAAACTAGAGGCATTTGAGATGTTCACATACAGAAGGATGCTGAGAATCTCATGGATGGCGCATCGTACCAATGCCGAGGTGCTTGCCCTGATGGGAAAACATGTCGAAGTGCTCAAAAGTGTGAAAAGACGTAAATTGGAGTACTTTGGACATGTGATGCGGAGCGAAAAATACGATCTCCTGCGCCTAATAATCCAGGGGAAAATCGTAGGCCAACGCAGTCGCGGCAGGCGGAAAACATCATGGCTAAAGAATCTTCGGCAGTAGTACGGCTTCAGCACCCGAGCACTATTCCGAGCAGCAATGGACAAAATAAGAATGGGACATCTAGTTGCCGACGTTCTAGGAGGACATGGCACATGAAGAAGAAGAAGAAGAAGAAGAACATGTCAACATGATGTCCTCGGTCGATTTAACTCTTGGGGATTGCAATTGTAAAAAGGGCCAATTTGGTGATATGTGCAAACACCACATGGGTATATATGTATGTGTATTATACTTAAATTAAACAAGGACATAAAATATCTGGTTCGGTGATTATTCCGCCAAAAGCGATCTCGCGTACGTCACTAAAATCTCGATTACGAAACATCTGGCACCCAAAAACTCCCATCATTCGAAAGCTACCCATGCAAAATTTTGCATCAATGCCAGATATTCTGCATTCGCGATTTTGTGCGCGCGATGTCAATTTGCGCAATAATCCGGTTACCAACATTTCTATAGTCGTTTTTATGGATTTTAACCATTTGCCCGCGGCCGTCTTCTATGGAAGCTTTGCGTGACAAGTCTGTAGCGCAGCTGTCTTCCATAGAATTTCTGAACTTTGCACGGGATTTTGAGGCTTATATGCGCCTATTTCAACTGTTTTAGGGTTCAAAATTGGTTGAATATATTACTGAGAGTTGAATGCCATCTATTCAATTTGCTTAAAATGAATATATACCAGTCAAAATTAGTTTTTTGTGGAACCATACTGAAACCTCGTTTATGTGACGTCACGTCTGTTGAACAATGGCGACGATACGTCTCAATTGTATGAAGAATGATTATTTGACAATTAAGCCAAAACTACGAGATACATTATGTATTTTATTGTTTAAAATAATACTTCATGTGTTAATTAACATTACTGGTTACTTGAGTCAATATTAAAATCTGTATTTAAGGTCGAAAACTCGATTGCCAAATTCGCGAAAAAGGTGCCGCGTACAGGGCTTGTTCGCTCTATTTATTGCCGCGGGCCACGGTTTAAGGGTTTATAGAATTCTTTGTCAAACAAAAACGAGTCGTTAAATATCTTTCTTCTATAGGTATTACGGATGAGAGGGGCACTAAAAACATCATTGCACGTGGGCGGCCAAAACTTTAAAATTCAAACAGTATTAATATAATAATAAACAATCTTTTACACATAAGTATATGTATGTTGTTATTATTCGACCTTATGAGATTTTTTATGACGCACAAGGTCACCTTTTTGGATGAATGATTTTAAACAAATGTCACATTTGTGTGATTTTATACCAATATGAAATTTTTCATGTGACACGAGGTTGGATTTTCTAGTGAATGATTTGAAACAAATATTACATACGTGTGGTTTTATCCCAGAATGCGTTTTGTTATGTAACCACAGACTGGATTTTTGAGAAAATGATTTGAAACAAATTTCACATTTGTAAGGCTTTTCCACCGTGTGAGATTTTAAATGTAACGCAAGTTCATATTTATAAATAAATGATTTAAAGCAAGTGTCACATTTGTGTGGTTCTTTCCCAGAATGCGTTTTTTCATGTAACCTGAGCTTAGATTTTAGACTGAATGATTTTAAACAAATTTCACACTTGTAAGGCTTTTCCCCCGTGTGAAGCCTTAAGTGTAACACAAGATAATATTTTCGAGTAAATGATTTTAAGCAAATGTCACATGTGTATGGTCGTATCCCAGAATGCAATTGTACATGTGCCACGAGGCCAGATTTTTGAGAAAATGATTTTAAACAAAGTTCACATTTGTATGGTGTAATTCCAGTGTGCAATCTTTTATGTGTCAAAAGTTCACCTTTTTGGATGAATGATTTAAAACAAACGTCACATTTGTGAGGTTTTATCCCAGAATGCGTTTTTTTATGTAACCCGAAACTTGATTGTTGAGAAAATGATTTTAAACAAATTTCACACTTGTAAGGCTTTTCCCCCGTATGAGACCTTAAATGTAATACAAGTCCATACTTATGAAGAAATGATTTTGAGCAAGTATCACATGTGTATGGTTTTATCCCAGAATGCGTTTTTTTATGTAACCCGAGGCTAGATGTTTGATTAAACGATTTAAAACAAATTTCACACTTGTAAGGTTTTTCCCCCGTGTGAGATCTTGAATGTAACTTGAGTTGATATTTACGGAGAAATGATTTTGAACAAATATCACACTTGTGTGGTTTTATCCCAGCATGCAATTTTTCATGTGTCACGAGGCTAGATTTATGACTAAATGATTTAAAGCAAACGTCACATTTGAAAGGCTTTTCTCTACTATGTAAAACAAGTTTAGATTCACTGGGCAATGTCTTTGAATTAATTTCACATTTCTTTTGGTGAATTTTCGCTAATGAAGGCTTGTCGTCCCATATTACATCTTCCAACAAAATTTCTTCAGTCTTGATCTTCGAACTATCACCTAACCTCAGTTGAGACGTTTCGTAGCTTCGAAAACAAGCCTTTCGAAAGCTGATTAACGATTCCAGATTGGTCTTACACGAAAGACATACCGTCTCCGGCAATCCGTCGCCTCTTTCAACCTGAAGATGGAAAATGAAGGATTAATCGGAGATAAGGGTTAACCAATTGGGTCCACAATAATTGCAACCTGTAACCAGCAACTGACCTGAATTTGACAGCAGGTACGAATGCGTTGCTGCAGACGCTCTGGATGAGGATCGCCGAAGATTGAGACGGAAGACTCGGCCGGAGCTGATCCAAGACAAAGCCTACACTCCATCGTTCCCGCATCTAACTCTGACAGCAACCAGATCGACTGGAGTTTGCTTCGCTATTTTTAGTGACATCTTTGGTCTAAATTTGGTACTACATAGTTGACAACTCTTAACCAGACTAAAAATTCCTTGCATAAGCAATTCCTCTAAATTTAAATACTGTGGCAACTAGGTCTAGACTGTCCCGAGTTCAACAGACAAATCCCGAGTACCGCATTAACTAAATTTGTATACATATGTTATATACAAAATGTATAATTATAGAGGCTCGCTTAATCTTTTATGAATAATATTTAAAACTGTCGGCGTCAGCTGAAAGTGTTCGAATCTTCGAATCGGCTGAATCCGAGTGACTCTGACTTTATTTAACATTACTTGCGATATTAACCTTTAAAGGTCTGTTCATACCTATCCAGCACGACCTGTATCCTGCAAGTGCGGATAGTATTCTTTGGTACATTATATGGACGTATTCATACTCCATTCGCGCATGCGCATTTACCCATTCATGCGCGTCCATATAGAATGTACTAAAGAATACTGTCCGTACTTGCAGGATTCGGGTCGTGCTGGATAGGTATGAACAGACCTTAATACTTTTAATAATTGTGATTCATGCAGAATAATTTCGAAACAGACTTTGTGTGTAACTATGTATGTATGTAAGGTTTGTTGGGAACATCGAAACAAATCAACGTTTCTATGACGACGATTCGATATCGTTATTCGATTAATTCGATATCGATATTATTTTATTTCGATTTAAACAAATTTAATAAATAAACAAACCAATGTTTATTATTAGATTGTTTTGCCATGTTTAAGCTGTTTATATTACAAATACCGAGCGAAGCCGGTTAAAACCACTAGTATATTATAATTTAAATAAAATTTTGTATTTTTTCTTAATTTGTAGGAATATAGTACAACTCGTGCTATTATATTATGGAGGATGAACGAATGAGACGACTGGCATGTTAATGCACGTGTTTATTATATGACAGCTGAAGACAGAGTGAGTAGCGGCTCTCCGAACCCAGCCGGGTTGGTCCCCACTCGCAGGAAGGCAACCAAACTCGACCATGTCGTATAAGCGAGCCGCCACAATATCAAAACCAGCGATCTCATCATCGATCCTGTCCAAAAACGCATAAACTCAAGGGCAACGACCCTTCGACCATTCCAGAAGAGAGAGTTTGTAGGAATCTCGTCACCGCAATCGAAACATCTAGTGCGACGGAGAATACATTTCTCACGCTCAACCATTGACGTCATCTCGACGCCAAATATTCGAGAATATTCCACCCCAACAAATCAAGCAGAACGACGTGAAGTCGAAGAACACCTGCACCCATTAAAGTGCACAAATAACAACTACATTGTAACCAGTGGCGGCTCGTGATAATTTTTAGTGGCGGGGCTGCACTGAAAAGATGTCTAAAAAATGTAACCATAATTATTTTATCATGTCATAACAGGATAAAATAAGCACAATTTTTGGCGTACGACCACTTACATGTGGATTTAAGTATTATTGAAAAAAAAACAAGCAAAATTCACCACCCATTAAAGGGGTGCGTCCAAACGCGATGAAGATTTCGAAAAATACGCTGGTACTCCAGTAAGATTGCTAAAAAAAATTCGTTCTTGCTGGTTTCGCGACGCGGATTAAAAAAAACCCCAAAACCTTTCAAAAACTTAACCCCCTAATTCGTAACGAAAAACATTAACCTGTTGACAATGCATCGATACATCGGTTGTTCTGCCATAACAGCTAGATAAGTTTTTTATTTTATAAGCTTTTTTTTTATTTCAGCTGTTATTTGTTCCCTACACACGTTCAAAATACAATCTAAAAGTTAATTTTGAATAGTTTTTGATGTCCCTTTAAAAACCGAAGAAGTTTGAAAATGTTTTTTTAAAGAATCGTCGAAATTTTGTGAATATTCTAGAAGCCCCCGAAAAACTCCTGGATTTTTTGAATTATCTGTTTCATCGTGTCCCCTCATTGGCATTTCAAATTTACCGCAAAATTTAACGCAATCAATAATTTTAAATAAAACATCCCGATTTTTTATTGACGTTTTCGTTATGCTTATCTATTTCCCGCCGACAAGCTTCCCAAAATCGTGAGATTACACACATTTTTTAAGTGTTCGACACTTCCCTCGTGTTTTTAAATTAATCGTTTAAATGTTTTAAGTCAATAACTCCTGTTTTCGTCCAAGATGCTTCGCCTGGCGACTCGCCTCCAAACAAAAGACACGGATAACAAAATAACGCGTTTTTTTCTGTACATCCCGTTAACCAATTGTATTTTTTATAAATGTCTGGATTAAATTTTCGCGAGTAACTAAAAGATCTACTAGTTGCAGGCTGTGAAATAATTAAATTGGGCGTGAGGCAGCCTAATGCTTTTATAGCGACTTTTTCGGTAAGTTCTAGTCGCGAAAAGTGCAAATTTTGTAAATATTTTACTGAATTCTTTTGTTCTTCCATTTTTAAAAGAAAAAAAATCTTAATATATTTAAATAAAAATTACGAGAAAAAGTTAAACAGATTTGAAAAAAGTTTGCTGTTATCAAAATGAAAACGACTCACCGAAGATTTGATGAGGGCTCGTACGCAACCAATTAAGAGTAACGAAAACGAATAAAGCTGTGATCGTGCGATTCAACTAATCAAATGTAAGATCAAGCGCGCGAAATCTTAAACAAACTGACAGATGAATGTCGTTTAACAGGCGAAGGCTGCCGACTGTCCAGCCCAAAACGGCAGAGTGAGTGAAAGAGAAAGAGCTATCTGCAGTTGCAAATAGCTCTTTCTCTTTCTCGTTCCAAAACTCCGGGCTGGGCAGCGTTCAGCTCGGCGCTGTAACACTTTACAGCCAGTACAGCAACATTTTAATTCATCTGTCACCATACAAGTTAGTGGGGTCTTCGAAACGGTCAACATTACTTACAATATCACCCTTTTGGATATGGGTGATATTGTAAGTAATATTTACTCTGTCGAAGGCCCCAATAGTTCGTCCATCCAACTAATAAAAAAAATATCATTAATAAATAAAATATTAAATGTATTATTAAATATATATCTTAGAATTTTATAGGAGGGTCTGCAGCCCGGCAGCCCATTAGGACGAGCCGCCACTGATTGTAACCCATTGAACAAACACCCAGACTCACTGGAACAAAGGGCGATCAAAACTAAATCGAGTGGAACGACGCCACATATTCGAGAAACTTCCACCCTAAACAACAAACCACATTCCTCGCATAACTCGCACACGTAAACACCACCTGCGGTTCTCAGAATCAATCGCCAAACACAAGTCACGTGGATCCCCAAAAACAATATAAAAGGAGGTCCATCCCAAACAACTTCAGTCGACACACAGCAGCAGACCAGTCAACAGGCAGCAGCCACCACGACAGCAGTCGACATCCAGCATCTGACCAGCTACCACTACACTACCCTACAATGGAAGAACGCTTGCAACTCAGCCGGATCCAGAGCAACGACACATTGCAGATCCAGCGGCCATCACGACACCAAGTCAACAGCCAATAGCCGTCTCGAGAACACTACGATTCCAGCCACTTCAACAACATATTTATACACTTGTATATTCAAACAATAAAGTACCTTATCCAAACAAACAGCAGTAATAACTACTAAAACACAGACGAACTCGTCTATAATACATGGCGGACTGGTGGTGAAGAACACCTTCACAACTAGATCAGTCCCCATAAGTTCATCGTTCGATCGTAAAACAACGAAACCAAGCAGTGATGTCATCAGGCGACCGCAACGCATGTCACGAAAGACATTTACCCGAGAAAAGTCATTAACGCATGGCACAAACTCGCAATCTCAAACGAACCACGTCCTGGCACTGAACCCATAAAACCACGAACGATGTCCTGGCACGCTGACCCCGAGCACGTGCCTCGAATATAGGTCAAACACGTGTGTCAGGGAAACGAAGACAAAGCAAATGCACACGTGCCCGAAGAACAAAGGATATGCACGCGACACGCTTCAAGCCAGAAGGTATATAAAGCGATACGCCAGCCCCAACACCAGAGTGAACCTCTGGAGTTCAACCGGATCACATCTCCGAAGAAACCTCTTCGTACATACAATAACCATTGTACCAATTGAATGAAAAAAAACGATCCTCTTTCAAACTCAACTGAATTTCCATAGGCCGGGAAACGGTCGAAACCTTTCACCGGTCCTATAACACTGTTCGACAAATGACGACTTTTAAAATGTTACGGAGACGAGATATGATTTTTCTTATAGATCTATGCCCAGTGAACACGAATCTGGTAATAAAAAGTGTTGATTGGCTCGAGATTCGGAGATATATGTGTTTTTTAAATCGCGCGATTTTTCTATATCTTGGTGTTGTTCGGTCGATTTCTCAAAATCTGTTAATTTCCTGTTAAAAATGAATATTGGAATCTACAGTCGGGTATTTTATCTTTCATTTGTAGTACTTTTCAGCTTTCAAATCTCTCTAAGTAGTCGTCCAGTTCAAATCAAAAGTCAAAATTACGTATTTTCACTTGGGATTTTTTCCCACTGTTAATACTATATTATATTGAGTATTTTCTATTGAAACATGTTTATTGGGATAGTGTTCTGCCCACACTATTTTTTGATTTCGTTTAAAAGGATTAATTGGATGTGTGGTGAATTTTAAACCGGTAAAACTGTGAGGAAAAATTTCGTATTAGTAGAGCACAAATTTGTGTTGTGTGCGCTGCATCATTGTTCGCTGTATGTGCGTCATTGACATTGTATACAACGATATAGTGGTCACAAACTTTTTTCAATGTGTTTTTAAATAATTTTGTAATGAAATAATTAGAAGGATTTGAATTTAATAATATATTTATTGAATACGAATATGTATAACGTAAAAATAAGTATCAGTACATTTTAAGCACCCTAATAAAAATAAAAATAGACATGGAAAATAAAAACAAAAATCAAAATGAAATTAAATACGAAGATAATGAACATTTCAAAGATAAATAATTGTGAAAAAATAAAAATATATCTATATTAAAATAAAATATTATGTTATATATGTTCTGATATTGAAATATCAGAACATATATAGGAATAAAAACAAAATCAATTTTAATATCACACACTCAAACAGTTCAAACAAAAAAAAAAAAATTTTTTACGTAAATATACGTTTAAAAAAATTAAGTCTATAACTTCGATCCGTAAAATTCTATGGTTTTATCAACACCTTTCGAACTGAAAGACCTCTCGAAGGGAACTGAAGTACAATACGAATGTATAAACACATAAAAAGAGGTAAAAAGATCGCGAGCATAGTGAGTCATCGACCATCGTATAGCTCGTGCAGCTTCACGCTTCACAAGCTACATATATGTACAGCGCACGCAACACAAATATGCTCTCTACTAATACGAAATTTTTGCTCGAAAATTAACCGGTTTAAAATTCACCACACATCCAATAACCCCTTTTAAACGAAATCAAAAAATAGTGTGGCCAGAACACTATCCTAATAAACATGTTTCAATAGAAAATACTCAATATAATATAGTATTAACAGTGGGAAAAAATCCCAAGTGAAAATACGTAATTTTGACTTTTGATTTGAACTGGACGACTACTTAGAGAGATTTGAAAGCTGAAAAGTACTACAAATGAAAGATAAAATACCCGACTGTAGATTCCAATATTCATTTTTAACAGGAAATTAACAGATTTTGAGAAATAGACCGAACAACACCAAGATATAGAAAAATCGCGCGATTTAAAAAACACATATATCTCCGAATCTCGAGCCAATCAACACTTTTTATTACCAGATTCGTGTTCACTGGGCATAGATCTATAAGAAAAGTCATATCTCGTCTCCGTAACATTTTTCGTGTCGAACAGTGTAATTGGCGACCACCGACTACTAAATAGGTGATCACTAAACTGGTGACCCCCATAGTTGGCGAACACTATAAATTTCTTCCTTAATTCTATAACTTCTTTATTTTTTGGTTGTTCGAAATAGTAAATGTCCTGATTAGTGATTTCAGAAATCTGGCAACCGTGACTAGGCCTGACGGGAGGCGGTACAGAAAGTGGAAAATAGTAAATGTGTCTACAAGATTGAATGTAAAAAAAAAAACCAAATCTATATATATAAAAATGAATGTCTGTCTGTTTGTCTATGTGTCTCGAATAGGCTCCTAAACCACATAACCGATTACGATGGAACTTTCAAGATTTATTGTATACATGTCTGGGAAGATTACTGTGAAAAAAAAAACGGAACAGGAATTGCATGCGTTATTGTGGCATTGCATCGAATGCCGGGTTCAGCTAGTGTAATATAAAAGTAATTACAACGGTAAACGGACTACTAGTCATATGAACCAGTCACAGGACAACCGGTCGCTCTAGATCGGTCACACGTGATCATCCGTCACACTTAAACTGGTCACACCCGAAAATTGGTCACGAAAAAACTGGTCACACCCAAAAATTAGACCAATTTTTAATTTTATAAGTTACTCTGATTATAAGAGTAACTTATAATCAGAGATCGGCTTAGAGCCGATGATTTTCAAATAAGAAAAACTGCTCCATTGGCAAGAAAGACAAGAAGCACTTATATTTAATTGAACATTACGACTGGTACCTCCCTGAATCTAAGCCCTACAAAAAAAATGAATGTATCAATTTTACGTTCTGGTAGAACAATTTATAGACTAATTTCAGTCAGTTATAAACAATAAAGTTTACCCCCTCTCAACAGTCCTGGTTGCCATTGTCTCCAGATTTTGAGGAATTGCCTGTGAGGAACTAGGTTATCAGTGACCAGTTGTTCAGCAACCTGAAAGTTGATATAATTAGTACCAAATTTAGACAAAAGATGTCACTAAAAAATATTAAGGCGAAGCCTAATCGATCTGGTTGCTGTCAGATTAACTCTAATGCAGAGACGATGGAGTGCAGGCTTTGTCTGGGATCAGCTCCGGCCGAGTCTTTCGTCTCCATCTTCGGTGATCCTCATCCAGAGTTTCTGGAGCAACGCATTCGGACCTGCTGTCAAATTCAAGTCGGTTGCTGGTTACAGGTTACAATTATTGTGGACCCAATTGGTAACCTCTTCTTAATCCTACCTTTTTATCTGCAGGTTCAAAGAGGCGACGGGTTGCCAGACACGGTGTGTCTTTCGTGTAAAACCAATCTGGAATTGCTAATCAGCTTTCGAAAGGCATGTTTTCGAAGCTACGAAACGTCTCAACTGAGGTTAGATGATTGTTTGAAGATCAAGACTGAAGAAGTTTTGTTGGAAGATGTATTATGGGACGATGACCCTTCAATACTGACAATTCACCAAAAGAATTGTGAAATTGATCCAAAGACATTTCCCACTGAATCTAAACTTAATTTACACACTAGAGAAAAGCCGTACCAATGTGACAATTGTTTTAAATCATTTATTCGAAAAAACGAACTTGTGATACATTTAAGATCTCACACTGGAGAAAAGCCTTACAAGTGTGACGTTTGTTTAAAATCATTTACTCAAAAATCTAGCCTTTGGACACATAATAAATTGCATACTGGGATAAAACCACACAAATGTGACATTTGTTTAAAATCATTTATTCATAAATATGAACTTGTGTTACATTTGAGGTCTCACACGGGGGAAAAGCCTTACAACTGTGAAATTTGTTTAAAATCATTTTCCAACAAATCTAGTCTAGGAATACATATAAAATTGCATTCCGGGATAAAACCACACAAATGTAAAATTTGTTTCAAATCATTTACTCACAAATATATCCTTTTATCACATGACAGATCTCATTCTGGGATAAAATTATACAAATGTGACATTTGTTTAGAATCATTTTCTACAAAATCTGGCCTCAATTCACATAAGAAATTGCACACTGGAATAAAACCACACAAATGTGAAATTTGTTTAAAATCATTTTCTCGTAAATATACTCTCTCGTTACATAAAAAATTGCATACTGGGATTAAACCAAACAAATGTGAAATTTGTTTGAAATCATTTGCTCGCACATCTGACCTCAGGGAACATAAAAAATTGCATACTGAGATAAAACCATACAAATGTGACACTTGCTTAAAATCATTTATTCATAAACGTAAACTTGTGATACATTTAAGATCTCACACGGGGGAAAAGCCTTACAAATGTGAAATTTGTTCAAAATCATTTACTCATAGTTCCTCTCTTGTTTATCATTTAAGATCTCACACGGGATAAAAGCCTAAGGCCCGGGCCGCACCGTCGGCACTTTGTCGGCCGACTAATTGCGCGACACGAAAAAATGTATGGAAATGTGTGCGACAAACATGTTGACGGGTGTGGCATGTCCTATCTACCTGCATGTATTGGTCTGGTCGCCCTCAACCAAGTCGCACGGTGCGGCCCAGACCTTACAACTGTGAAATTTGTTTAAAATCATTTTCCAACAAATCTAGTCTGGGAATACATAAAAAATCGCATTGTGGGATAAAACCACACAAATGTAACATTTGTTTTAAATCCTTAAATACTCACAAATATATCCTTTTATCACATGAAAAATTTCATACTGGTATAGAACCATACAAATGTGACATTTGTTTTAGTATATTATTATATTATATTAGTATCATTTTCTACAAAATCTGGCCTTGATTCACATAAAAAATTGCACACTCGAATCAAACCATATAAATGCGCAATTTTTTTACAATCATTTTCTCGTAAATATACACTCGGATTACATTAAACATTGCATACTGGGATTAAACCAAACAAATGTGAAATTTGTTTGAAATCATTTGCTTGTACATCTGACTTCAGGGAACATAAAAAATTGACAATATGAGACATATTTTAAAGGTTGTGGCTATTTGCACGTACTGTATCTGCGAATAATTGGCTATTTGCAGTTACTGTATCTGCGAATTATTGGCTATTTGCAGGTACGGTATCAGCGAATAATTGGCTATTTGCAGGTACTTTATCTGCGAATTATTGGCTATTTGTAGGTACTATATCTGCAACAGGCACAAAGCCTAACTGTTCAAATTTTGTTTTAAACCTCTTAAAGTTTTGTTCGAACTCGTAAAGTGACATAGAGCAAAAAATATAATCCAAATTAGTTAATATTATTAATTGTTAGAAAATTATTATAATATACAACGTTTAATACCTACATACAAGTACAAGCCGCGAACTAGCTAAATGATATAAATCTATTATAATAACGTGCGAAATATACTTGCCTCATGTATAATGAACGATTGATTAAACAAGTCTAGCATACATTAAATGTAAGAAATTATAACCGGATATTTCTGATAAAAATAATCAAGATTTCAATTAATTAACATTTATTTAATAATTTTAGAATCACCAGAATGGAAGAAACTTTCGAATTCACAAAAGGACAAACTTTTAAAGATTACGAATGCGTGAAACAATATTTTTATAAATTTTGTCAACAAAATTACCATCCATTTGTTGTAAACTGCCACAACAGTAAACAAATAATTTATGTTTGCTGTCACGGCGTTCAAAGAAAATCAAAATGTGAAGGAAAGAGACCACATCAAAATTATTTATACAAAGGATGTCCAGCAAAAATAAACATGTATAAATCTAAAGACAATTTGTGGAAAGTGACAAATGTTCGTTTAGCCCACAATCATACAATCGGCAAGGAAGAGTTTAAGCTGTACCGGAGAAACTCTACGTTAACAGTAGAAAGTTTAGCAAATGCAAAGGATTCAACCATTGCAGAGATATTAGAAAAAAAGAACGATAGCCGTGTTACTAGAAAAGATGTTCAAAACATCAGAAATAAAATTTTTCCTGAATGCTCAGAAGAAAACCGAATTGTATTACTTGATTTTTTAAACAAACTTGAAGAGGATGGAGGAAGATCTAAAGTTACTTTTTGTCAAGATGGCAAAGTTCAAACTATATTTTTAACTTCTGATGTAATGATTTCCAATTTTAGGAAATCTTCACCTTCTGTCATTCAAATAGACATATCGTTCGGATTCAACGCAGAAAATTACAAAATGATGGGATTTTGCTATTATTCACCAATTACAGGGAAAACAGAGTTCGCTTCAATAGCATTTATATCAATAGAATCAT
The DNA here is from genome assembly GCF_051622035.1 of Arctopsyche grandis. NCBI lineage: Eukaryota > Metazoa > Arthropoda > Insecta > Trichoptera > Hydropsychidae > Arctopsyche > Arctopsyche grandis. Next base: position 1,654,341 of record NC_135365.1, on the reverse strand, counting down.
TGATAAATTTAAAAGAGTGCATTAAAGAATTTCAGACAATATGCACAAATATTCCCAAAATATTTATGATAGACAAAGATTTTACAGAGATATCGGCGATAAAGAATGTATTCCCAACATCTCATATTCTTCTCTGTAAATTTCACATCATCAAATATATAAAAAAAGTTTTATCGACGGCCCTATGTGATGTTGTTGAAAAAAGAAACTTATTACAACTATTCAAAAAGGTTCTCTTCTCACAGACATCTGAGGAGTACATTAATCATACACACACCTTTTTAAATAACATAGGTGAAATTGAGATATGTTCTCAGAACAAGAGAATATCTTTCATCCAGTATTACAATAAAAATTGGGATACCTGCAAGGAGATGTGGGTCCACAGCTACAGAAAGCATCTGCCGTTGATGGGTGATACTACAACAAACAGGATCGAGAGGTCATTTTGGACGCTCAAAAACCACATGAAAACAAAGCTTCGTTCCGTTCCATCCATTGCAATATGTATCATTGAGCTTGTAACTTTTATTTCAGAAAGAATCAAAACTTCGAATACAGTGATGGCACAAAAAGTTAACCGAATAATGGATCCAAATCCAGAAACGAGACATTTACTACATATTGCTTCTAACAAATTAACAGAAGGAGGCATGAAATTATATCACAGATCTTTGAAATTACTTTTAATCTACAAAGGAAATATATCAATAAAAGAAAATGGTGAAGTCTGTGAAAATTTTAAAGATGGTACTAACAAAATATACTATACATCTTCAGAAAACTGTTCATGCAGTTTTTGGAAACAATACAATGTTCCTTGCCGCCATATTTTGTTTGTACGGACGGAACGAAAAATCGATACATTCCCAGAATGTTTTCACAACAGATACCTAAAACAAGATAATATAGATGAACAAATTGATTTGAATTCTGATAGTGATAAATTTAGTAGTAGTGATGATGATTCACAAACAGATCAGCATGAGAAACCTTTAACTCCAAATGAAAAATTTAATATTGTGCATAATTCGCTCAAAGATTTAGCTGATATAATATCAAATCACGGCACGCCATCATTTCTTAAATATGTTGATGAGTTAAATGTGATAAAAGATAATGCTCGAAATGGCTTATCGCTTTTAAACCAGAATGTAAATAGTTCAAAAACTATATTGGAAGAAAATACACAATCTGAAGAGCTTGAAAATAACACCATCAATAAACCCAATACATATTTAATTAAATGCAAGGGTCGACCCAAGAGAAAAACCAAACAAACATCATTTAATCGAAAATAGTTTTGTATACTTTTTCATTTATTGTTTAATACAAATACCAATCTGTTAAAAATACTGATGGTATAGTTATACACAATGCTTTAATTTAAAAAATCATGTAATGAATCTATGTTCTATCTTTTTAATGTTCCACCGAACTCCTTTTTTATTTTTTTATATACTGTCTTTTATGATTTAAATAAACTTGAATTTTTATTGTAATATTTGATTTCTATATTTACCTTTAGGTCAAATAAATTCACAAAATACCTATAAGATAAGAAAAGGGTGAAACAATCAGAAACGAACTAACCATCAACTTGCTGCCTTTGCATTGCCTTTGTTAAGCACATAGTAGATTGGCATGTGCAAATATTCTAATAATTCTATAAACAAAGACTGTATCTTCGAATAAAAATTTTTTTTTAAAACTTACGATAATTCAGAACAATTTTGCGTTAACTGTTTAAAACACATTTTGATGTCGTTAAATAGACAAGTCATTTGATTATTTCTTATGCATTGTACCTGATTTCAAAGATATAGTACCTGCAAATAGTCCATAATTCGCAGATATAGTACCTGCAAATAGCCAATAATTCGCAGATACAGTACCTGCAAATAGCCACAACCTATTTTAAAATCATTTATCCAAAAATGTGACCTCATGCGACATGAAAAGTCTCATAAGGTGGAATAATAACAATATACATTTAGTGTGTATGTTTAAAAAGGTTGTTTATTATATAAATACTGTCGGAATTTTAAAGGAATGGCTGCCCGCGTGCCATTGTGTTTTTAGCGCCCCTCTCATACTTAATGAAGACAAAGAATTCTATAAACCCTTAGAATCCATTAAAACTAGTATAGAAATTTTATGTCCAAATTTTCTCTTATACATGGATCATTTCCATATCTTGATTGTCGTATATGTTGGTGAGTTGATATTTACTTATCTGTGAAAAGTATGATCGGTATTAAAATGTGTATTAAAATTTACTTACGTGTTTATTAATTCGTGCTCCTGCACTTATTTTTGTATATTGTGTGTATTGAAATATTGTTTTTTTTTTTTTAATTGTGTCATTGTTATAATAAAACAAAAAAGCTAACCATGTGTATCCATATTGCACTCCACCTCAATTATATAAGGGTTTTAACTAACTGTACATCGGTGGGTGGCGCTCGTGGACCGATGGTTTACGAGTGCTATTCTCCTGATCTCTGGTTCGCGCCAAAAAGGGCCTCAACGAATAGAGGGGTCGTATATGACGGCCAATAGGATCACGCGACTCATCGACCAATAGGTTTTCGTTTATGTGTGTATGTGCATTGCGCCCGATGAGTATAAATATCGGGCGCACTCGAACTGTAAAGCACTCCGAGCTGGAGAGTCGACGGGTGCAGACGAATAAACCGCCTCTAGAGCACTACTACGTCTTTCTCTTCGATCCTGGAAAACCCTCTTCACGTCCACGCAACAGTATCTTAAAAGAAATGTTTGTGCATTAAACATTTGCATTATTTTCGGTGCATTAAACAATATCGTATTGTGCATCTAATAAAATATTTTGGCATTATGAAGTGACCATTAAAAAATATAAAACTATCATTCGATAAAATATCTGGATGTTAGCATTAGAATAGGGTAATTGGATTGGTTCGGTGATTACTAGTCAAATGTGAACTGGTCACAGGACAACCGGTCGCTCGGTCACGAGAAAACTGGTTGACCGATTTTAGGGTGTGACCAGTTTTAGTGTGACGGGTGATCACGTGTGACCGGTTGTCCTGTGACTGGTTTACATATGACTAGTAGTCCGTTTACCAATTGGATTATTAGTCATATTGCGGTGGTCACAAAGACAATTTTTGCTATGAAAACCGCGAATGCGGAATATTTGGCACTCGAGTTTTCGTTAGTATGATATGTAGTTATCGTTAATATGATGCGACTTTTCGGCTGCCAGATGTTCCATTATAGAGACTTTCAATAGTGTCTATTTTTTAATATGGAGGATGAAGGATGATGTCATGTCGTGGAGTCTAGCCAAAGTCTAGCTTGGTGTTAAAGGTCGCACGAAGAGTAAAATAGGAGGAATCCAGCAGAGAGAAGCGTTGGTCGTCTCTAGTATGATCAAGGTAATGAATATTATGACAATGAACATTTTATAAAGCTGTGTACACAATAAATTTAAAATTCTTTTCTTACAGAAAATATACACTTGAGACTATTCAATGTATAGGGAAAATCACGACGCCGCTAATGAAGAGAGCCCAAACCATAAGAACAGCACTTTAAATATGAACGCTTTTACCAAGTTTGTTATATAATATACCTAATGTGACCATTTATTTTTGTCCTCAAAACGGGACATCTACCAATTTTTACGTAATAGTATGTGTATTTCAGAAAACGCGTATTTTTTCATAGTTTTTATTTATTAATAAAAAGAACAGGAATGTTGATGAAAAAAAGAAAAGAACAGGAATGAATAATATAAATATAAAAAATTATGTTGTTTTATATTTTTCTGATGAGCAAATTTATTTAAATTTAAGTATTACTGGGTTTGCTTTTAAATAAGAATGAAATTCTTGGCAGGATTTCTTAAAATTGATTTTAATTAACAACATCGCATTAAGAACTTGTCCACAACTTGTTCATCTGTGAAACCACTCTTTCTACGGGTGCATTAGTTCCGGGCAAGCATAAAATGTATTCAATAATTATACGATATATATGTATATAATAATTCAATGAATATACTCTCTTTTTGAAAACGGGACATTTCGACGTCCCGAAGCTGTGCTTGGGGACAACGGGACGGTCCCGTTCAAAACGGGACGTATGGTCACTTTAAGTATACCCCTCACCCTATGTATATATATATATTTTTTTACCTCACGTATTGTCTAATCTAACTGTTGTAACGCACGTTTCGATTTTAAACACTTATTATTTAGTCTTAAAATTATCTGTTGTTATTTTATTAGGCTTTACAATATCATAAAATAAATTTGGTTGAAGTGAGGATGGATGACAAAGTTGTAGAAATAGTCGATAACATTAAATACTTGGTTATAATATTAGATGACAGGTTAGATATTAAATAACATGGTGAATTTATAATAAAAATGTAGCTAAGAAAGTAGGAGTACTTTGTAGATTAAGGAAAATTCTATCAAAGAATACTATGTAAAATCATCATATATAATGCAATTGTCCGACCACATGTGTTGTGGATCTTTTCTGTAGACTAGGCTAAGATGGGCTACAAAAATTACAGAATAGAGCCACGAGGAGTATCTTAGATGTACATAAATAGGAAAATTGCAATTAAAAATAAATTTACAAAATATAATACGGAAAAATCTTAATTTAATTTCAGAAAATGATGTTTTAGAAATAACTATTCTATTTTATTTTTTGTTTTCGTCCACCCTGCAGTCGAAAATAGTCGTTCACACGCTGTTGATGTCAGCTTTATTGTGATCTCATTCGTTCATCCCCATAACTGGTGACCCCGACGAAATGAACGTCGGGTGAACGAATGAGACGACTGGCATGTTAATGCACGTGTTTATTATATGACAGCTAAAGGCAGAGTGAGTAGTGGCTCTCCGAACCCAACCGAGTTGGTCCCCACTCGCAGGAAGGCAACCAAACTCGACCATGTCGTATAAGCGAGCCGCCACACACTAATTCCATTACTTTTTTCTGGAAATGTCTGAACACAAATGACGCAATATTAAGCAAGTATCTTGTGATTAATTTTTTCTTTCAAAATAGCAACAAAAAGTATGTTACATTTAAAATAAATAAAACAAGAAAGCCAAATAATAGATTTGTGTATTTAATTTTCAATTACCATTTCTCTTAAAATTATTTAAATAAACTCCGATGAGAATAAATGTTGCGTGAGGGGGAGGGGGGGGCGCCAGAAACATCATGGCCGCATGCAGCCAAAATGTAAGAATATTAACAGTATATTTATATAATAACAATTTTTTTTATATTTATCCCAGTATGCAATTTATTGTGTGTCTCGAGGCTTGATTTTCGAGTAAATGATTTTAGGGAAATTTCCCATTTGTAAGGCTTTTCCTCCGTATGAGTTCTTAAATGTTTCACAAGTTTATATTTTTCAATAAATGATTTTAAACAAATGTAACATTTGTGTGGTTTTATCACAGAATGCAAATTTTTATGTTTCTTGAGGTCAGAATTTTGAGTAAATGATTTTAGACAAATGTCACATTTGTGTGGTTTTATCCCAGTATGCAAATTTTTATGTTTCTTGAGGCCAGAATTTTGAGTAAATAATTTTAGACAAATTTCACAATTGTAAGGCTTTTCCCCCGTGTGAGTTCTTAAATGTGACACAAGTTGATATTTATCAATACATGATTTTAAACAAATTTCACATTTGTGTAGTTTTATCCCAATATGCAAATTTTTATGTCTCGCAAGGTTAGATTTTTGCAATAAATGATTTTAAACAAATGTCACATTTGTGTGGTTTTATCCCAGTATGCAATTTTTTGTGTTTCAAAGTTAAATTTTCGATTAAATGATTTTAGACAAATTTCACACTTGTAAGGCTCTCCTCCCATGTGAGTTATTAAATGTCTCACAAGTGTATTTTTTTTAATAAATGATTTTAAACAAATGTCACATTGAAATAAATTTTCTCCAGGAAGTGATCTTTTGTGTAAAATAAGTTCAGATTCAATGAGAAATGGCTTTAAGCAAATTTCACTATTATTTCGGCAAATTGTCAATTGTGAAGGTTCATCGTTCCATATTACATCTTCCAATAAAACTTCTTCTGTCTTGATCTTCAAGCAATCATCTAACCTCAGGTGGGATGTTTCGTTGCTTCGAAAACAAGCCTTTCGAAAGCTGATCAACGATTCCAGATTGGTCTTACACGAAAGACACACCGTGTCTGGCAATCCAACGCCTCTATTAACCTGCAGGTGAAAATGTAGGATTAAGAGAAGAATTAACCAATTGGGCCCACAATAGTTGTAACCTGTAACCAGCAACCGACATAAATTTTACAGCAGGTCCGAATGCGTTGCTCCAGACGCTCTGGATGAGGATCGCCGAAGATGGAGACGGAAGACTCGGCCGGAGCTGATCCAAGACAAAGCCTGCACTCCATCGTCCCTGTATTTAACTCTGATCGACTTGCAATTTTTTTAGTGACATCTTTGGTCTAAATTTGGTACTAGTTTAGGGCTGCCGTAATTATCGGACGTGTCTATAAATACGCTACATATAACGCCTAAAGCCACTTGTATTAATATAACATTTCTCTGACCGCATATATTAGTTTCCCATCCGATTCAAATATGCATTAGTTTCGCATGCGATTTGCAGTAGTTTCCGCGAGTCGCCACCAGGGGTCTCGGGTCGAAAGCTCACACACACTTGCAGATGTACAATTTTTACATAATTAATTTCGACTCTATTTAAATGACTCTAAGGTCGAAAACGCTACATGCCGGAAGGCTCCTCTTTGTCAGTACTTAAAACTTAAAGTTGATTCGAAAAGTAGTGTTCGGTAAGGACCACGAGAAGGTGGAAGCCCAACACCTTACCGGGAAAGGAAGCAAATGGAAAAGCTTTTTGTTTAGCTATGAAATACGCGGTTCTAAAAACTTTACTGGTTGATACAATTTCCGAGTCATTCATAATATCTAAAATCTTTTCAAAAGGCTGCTCTTTTGAACTTACTATGGGGGATGAACGAATGAGACGACTGGCATGTTGATGCACGTGTTTATTATATGACAGCTAAAGGCAGAGTGAGTAGTGGCTCTCCGAACCCAGCCGAGTTGGTCCCCACTCGCAGGAAGGCAACCAAACTCGACCATGTCGTATAAGCGAGCCGCCACATTACTATAATTTTTTCGGCGTTAATATGCGCTTGTGATTTTAAATGATTTTTGTTTTATTATAACAATAATTATTTCGATACACCCAAATAATATACAAAAATAAATACAGGAGCACGAATTAGTAAATACATTCATAAGTAAATTTTAATACACGCCAATCATATTTTACACAAAAAAGTAAATATCAAATCACCAACATATAAGGCAATCTAAGGTATGGAAATAATCTAAGGACTCTAAACATAATCTTATTAAACCGGAGGATATATACATACATATACAGTAAAGAGTAAAAGAGAAAATTTGGCGTTTTGCTTTCCTGAGCTATAGAACACGCTGAGAAATCATAAAAATAATTATGCCGTTATGAGTTAACAATCTGAATTTTCAAGCACATAGCTTTAGAGCAGTGGTTCTTAACGGGGGCGCCAGCGCCCCCTTGTGGGCGTTTTAAAGGTCTGGGGGGGCGTTTTTGAATTTTTAACATTTGGGGGGCGTTACACGATACAGAAGTAAGATGGCTATCGAAATGAAATTGTTTAAAAAGATTTTATGCACTATTTGATATATTCGGAAAGATAAATGAAAATCTCCTGAAGCTGCAAGGAAGCAATATCAGCCTTATTAAAGCCAAAGGCGTTATACTGAGCTTTATCAACAAACTCTAATTATTTAAAAATAATCTTCGTCGGCGAGAACTTCATCTATTTCCTTCTTTACAATAATTAAAAGAAGATATGCTCAAAGATTCTGATTTGAAAACATACTGTAGCCACATTGACGCCCTTATCGAAGATATGTATGATAATACGATTCAAAGACTTGTATGAACTTTTAATACCAGATTGGATAAATAATCCATTTTTATCAGATGTAGAAAGTGTCAGTCAAAATTTAAAAGAGCAGTTTATTGAGCTACAAAATGACTGTGAAGCTAAAATAGTATTCAATCAATGTGATTATGTTTTTTGGGTCCGTTTTCGCCATCGATACCCTCTGTGGAAAGAGGTAAAATTACCTATCGTAGCATTTCCTTCATCATATTTAGTAGAAAAGGAGGTTTGAGACTGTAATTAACTAAACTTGAACCGAATATTACGAAAATAGCGCAGTCACATGAGGCTCAAGGATCTCGTTATTTTTTTTTTTTAATAAAAAATTCACATTTCCATTGAATTACTTACTTTTAAAATTGAAATAACATTATAATGTATGTAATGTTAATATGACATAAATGGCAATTAATACATAATGTTTATAAAAATAATCATGTTTTTTATTTGTAAAGAAAATCATTGCATGAAATACATACATAGAAAATAGAGTAATTTTTTGTGGGGGGGCGCTGGATAATTTTATTGTGGTAAAGGGGACGATTCTCTCAATATGGTTAAGAAACACTGCTTTAGAGATACAAATCATATAATACATTGCCATTTCCCTGGCTGACTAAACATGTACTGATATGGAGACATATTATATAAATAAATATTTAGTTAGAAGAACAAATTTATCCAATCTTTATATGTGTTACATCGAATTCGTGAAATTGTCTATTACACGTATTCGGCAAGAGAATTGCCGAATGCGTTCCATTGTATTTTTGTGTAAAATAAATATTAAAAGCCCAAAAAACTATTAATAGTGACTTATTGTTCAAATTTAAGGTACATTTTTAGGCCATTCTCAAAGACTTCAAAGAGTATTTATCTGTAATAGTCCCCTGTCCAAACAATGTTTGTATTTTAGGTTAAACCAATGAGTGAGAGGTGACTACGAGATTGTTAAAATACATAGTATTCTATGGCCCAGGTCATGCGGGGCTGTTTTGGTCCTCCGGACTCCTGAGAAATGTATGCAGTTAGATAGAGCGTGTCACACTCGGTGATTTATTAGTCTCTTACATTTTCATACATTTGGTCTGGTCGGTGTAGCCCGGAGCTATGTCCTGGGACATGTGTAATGAAATTAAATATTTATAATATAATACTGATTCTTCACAAAGTATAAAATTCCGACTGTTAAAATATTGATCAAAATGTATAAAAATGGCATTAATTTATGTATAAGTCGTATGAGATGATCGAAACATATGTACATATGTAGTCATATTATACATAATAATATGTAAATTAAACATCCTTATTCAGCTGTCACTTTGACACTATATATAATATAACACGCTGTCCAGTTCATGCATAATTCGAAAGCTACCCATGCGAAATTATAAACTAACGAGAACCCGTGCCAGATGTAAGTCCTATAATATCTTATAGTTAAAGGATGAGAGGGGCGGCCAAATATTTAAAATTCAAACAGTATTTATGAATGTATTTTACATAATTTTATTTTTAATTTTATTTTCTACAATTTTATTTTTATATAATTTATTATATAACCGCTGTGACGCATTGGGGTAACCTGTCAGGTCACAGCGGTTTTTAGTATTGTACTAATAAATAAATAAATAAATGTAATAACAATTTCTTTATACACAATTATATGTATGTTGTTATTATTCCACCTTATGAGATATTTTATTTCGAACGAGGTCATTTTTGGTCACATTTGGGTGGTTTTATCCCAGAATGCGATTTTTTATGTAGCCCGAGACTAGATTTTTGAGAAAATGATTTTAAACAAATTTCACACTCGTAAGGCTTTTCCCCCGTATGAGACCTTAAATGTAATACAAGTCCATTCTTATGAAGAAATGATTTTGTGCAAAAATCACATTTGTATGGTTTTATCCCAGAATGTGTTTTTATATGTAACGTGAGGTTCGATTTTCGCGTAAATGATTTAAAACAAATTTCACATTTGTGTGATTTTATCCCAGAATGCGTTTTTTTATGTAACCATAGACTAGATTTGTTGGAAAATGATTTTAAACAAATTTCACAGTTGTAAGGCTTTTCCCCCGTGTGAGATCTCGAATGATAAACAAGAGTGGAACTATGAGTAAATGATTTTGAACAAATTTCACATTTGTAAGGCTTTTCCCCCGTATGAAATCTTAAATGTGACACAAGATAATGTTTTCGAGTGAATGATTTTAAGCAAATGTCACATGTGTATGGTCGTATCCCAGAATGCAATTGTTCATGTGCCACGAGGCCAGCTTTTTGAGAAAATGATTTTAAACAGATTTCGCATTTGTGTGGTGTTATTCCAGTGTGCAATCTTTTATGTGTAACAAGTTCGCCTTTTTGAATGAATGATTTTAAACAAACGTCACATTTGTGTGGTTTTATCCCAGAATGCGTTTTTTTATGTATCCCGAAACTAGATTGTTGAGAATATGATTTAAAACAAATTTCACACTTGTAAGGCTTTTCCCCCGTATGAGACCTTACATGTAATACAAGTCCATTCTTATGAAGAAATGATTTTGAACAAGTATCACACTTGTATGGTTTTATCCCAGAGTGCGTTTTTTTATGTAACCCGAGGCTAGACTTTTGATTAAATGATTTAAAACAAATTTCACACTCGTGAGGTTTTTCCCCCGTGTGAGATCTTGAATGCAACTTAAGTTGATATTTACGAAGAAATGATTTTGAACAAATGTCACACTTGTGTGGTTTTATCCCAGTATGCAATTTTGCATGTGCCACGAGGCAAGATTTATTACTTAATGATTTAAAGCAAATGTCACATTTGAACGGCGTCTCACTACTATGTGAAACAAGTTCAGATCCACTGGGTAATGTCTTTGAACTAATTTCACATTTCTTTTGGTGAATTGTCGGTAACGAAGCCTTGTCGTCCCATGTTACGTCTTCCAACAAAACTTCTTCAGTCTTGATCTTCAAGCAATCATCTAATCTCAGTCGAGACGTTTCGTAGCTTCGAAAACAAGCCTTTCGAAAGCTGATTAACGATTCCAGATTGGTCTTACACGAAAGACATACCGTCTCCGGCAACCCGTCGCCTCTTTCAACCTGAAGATGAAAATGCAGGATTAATCGGAGAGAAGGTCAACCAATTGGGTCTATAATAATTGCAACCTGTAACCAGCAACCGACCTGAATTTGACAGCAGGTCCGAATGCGTTGCTCCAGACGCTCTGGATGAGAATCGCCGAAGATGGAGACGGAAGAGTCGGCCGGAGTACTCCATCCAAGACAAAGCCTGCACTCCATCGTTCCTGCATTTAACTCTGAGAGCAACCAGATCGATTTTACCTCGCTATTTTTTAGTGACATCTTTGGTCTGAATTTGGTACTACATAGTTATACCAACATTCAGGCAACTGAGCAATTTCTCACTGACAACTCTTACCAAACTAGGTAATTCCTCGCATAGACAATTCCTCAAGAGTTGCATACTGTAGAAACTAGGGCCAGGGTTGCCAGACGTCTCTATTTGAGCGGGTTCGGTGATTACTGGTCACAAATTACTCGTCACAAAGTCACTAAAATCTCTATAACGGAACATCTGGCAGCCGAAAAATCCATCATACTAACGATAACTATCATAGTAACGAGAACTTGAGTGCCAAATATTGTGTATTCGCGATTTTCATGGCAAAAATTGTCTTTGTGACCACCCCAATGTGACGAATAGTCCAATTACCATTTGAGCGGGACTGTCCCGAGTTCTACAGACAAATCCCGAGTCACGCATTGCCTCCGAGAATTCCGACAACTATATTTGTATACATATGTACTAAAATGTACGAATGTATCGTTATAGAGGCTCGCTTAATCTTTTATGAATAATTAGTGGTGTCCATTGAAATGAAAAAAGGTGAAATTTCAACGGGTGTTTTCGGAAACAAATTGATACATGATAATGATAAATATGAGGTAACTAGTGTTGTGCCCGTAAATTTCAACGGGTGGTTTCGAAAAGGAATTGAAACACGAATAAAAATAAAGTTATATGTTATATATAAGTATATAATGTAAGGTAATTTATAGGCGCACGCGCACGTAACATTAATCGAAATAAAAAGTGGCACATTATAGCACACTTAGCAATTCAACCCGTTCGAAATGATGAATGAATGTGTGTGTGTGTGAACCTCTAGAATCCAGAATCGAAATCGAAACGGCTGGTTTCGGAAATAAATTGATGCACGAATTACGAAGAGATACATTTTGTGCATCACCAGCGCCTCCGACGCCCCGGGGGCTTTTCCCCCAGGGCCCCCGATACCTCCGGCGCTCCCGGCACGAATGCGAGTGACGCTCGACACCCCCCCCTCCCCTCCCCCACTATCACGCTTCGCGGCCTATCGAATACTCGGCTATGATGCACCGTCGTCTGTCACATATTTATATACATATGTATTTACCGACTGTCCGTTTTATATATATGTAGTATATGCACACCTTCGCCATCCTTGCAAGTTAGTCTTCTACCATAGATATATAATACACATAGATCCGCCCTCACGCTTTATACTGGTTTCCCTTTTGGCGCATGCAAAATACATGGCGCATGCACAGTTTCTCTCAGTAGGTAGGTAGGTACCGCTGTGTCGTAGGGAAAAAAACCTTTTTTTTCCCAACTTCCCCGCTAGTTAAACCCCCCGCACCCCTCAGTTAGTGAAGACAATATCTCCGACAAAAAACACACGTCAGGGTCCATCTAGTGTATTATACATCAATGTCTTCTACACATTTATTTGTATGGAAGAAAACGTTGGCAAAATTTCTGTTAAAATTCGCGATTGATTCCGTCATCGTCGGAATTTAACATGTTGCATAAATAAAATTGGAAGTATAGCCTTAATTTCGTATATTCCCTTCTCATTAGAGGAGAACAAGAATGAGAAAGTTTGTACAACGGCCGACCGAGTAAACTTATAATCAGAGATCGGTTTAGAGCCGATGATTTTCAAATAACAACAAACTGCTCCATTGGTATTCGAAGCAAGACAGTTAAGAAGCACGGTTTTGATAAGATATTTATTACAATTGAAAACGAAATTGTAACGAAACTTTCTAATACACTTATATTTTATTGAACACTAGCTGTATTACCCGGCTTCGCTCAGTATTAATAATATAAACCGCTTAAACATGACTAATCTAATAGTAAACATTTTATTAAAAAAGAAATGTTAAAATTTAAAAAAAATCAAATTTAAAAAAAAAAAATGCCTTTTAGGGCTTCGCCCCTCCGCGCCCCCATGCTTAAATGCCGCCTAGGGCTCCGCCCCCCTTAGTTAATGCCTTTTAGGGCTTCGCCCCTCCGCGCCCCCATGATTAAATGCAGTCTAGGGCTTCGCCCCCCTTAACTAATGCCTTTTAGGGCTTTCGCCCCCATGATCAGTTGCCGTTTAGGGCTTCGCCCCATAAGGCTGCGCCCCATGAGGCTGTGCCCCCCTGCGCCCCCTTCGGGGCCCCATTGGGCTGAGCTCCATAAGGCTGCGCCCCATTAGGCTACGCACCATAAGGCTTCGGGGCCCCAGGCGGCTGCGCCCCATAAAGCTGCAGCCCCTTCGGGGCCCCACGGGGCTGCGCCCTTTGTGGCGCCCCTGGCGGGGCCCCATGAAGCTACTCGCCTTGCGCCCCCGCGGGGGTGAATCCATTGAATCGAAAAAAATCAAATCGGCGCCCATGAAACGAAAAAAAAAATCGAATCACGTGTTCGATGACGTCACCGATCTACGGACGACGAACCAACGAACCAAGGATATATACATACAAAGTCTCTTTCCAAATTATATATTAGACTAGCTGTATTACCCGGCTTTGCTCAGTATTATTAATATAAACCGCTTTAACATGACTAATCTGATAGTAAACATTTAATTAAAAAAATAAATAAAAGAAATCTAATTTTTTTTTTTGCCTTAGTTAATGCCTTTTAGGGCTTCGCCCCTCCGCGCGCCCATGATTAAATGCCGTTTAGGGCTTCGCCCCCTTAGCTAATGCCTTTTGGGGCTTCGCCCCTCCGCGCCCCCATGATTAAATGCCGTCTAGGGCTTCGCCCCCATGATCAGTTGCCGTTTAGAGCTTCGCCCTATAAGGCTGCGCCCCTTCGGGGCCCCATGCGGCTGAGCCCCATAAGACTGCGCCCCATGAAGCTGCGCCCCCTTCGGGGCCACATGCGGCTGAGCTCCATAAGGCGGCGCCCCATAAGGCAGCGCCCCATAAAGCTGCACCCCATGAGGCTGCGCCCCCTTCGGGGCCCCATGCGGCTGAGCTCCATAAGGCGGCGCCCCATAAGGCTGCGCCCCCTTCGGGGCCCCATGCGGCTGCGCCCCATAAGGCTGCGGCCCCTTCGAGGCCCCACGGGGCTGCGCCCCTGGCGGGACCCAATGAAACTACTCCCCTTGCGCCCCCGCGGGGGTGAATCCATTGAATCGAAAAAAATCAAATCGGCGCCTATGAAACGAAAAAAAAAAAAAATCGAATCACGTGTTCGATGACGTCACCGATCTACGGACGACGAACGAAGGATACATACATACATACATATATACAAAGTCTCTTTCCAAATTATGTATTAGATAAACAATATTGTTTGTCTTTGATAATATGCATTTTCTATACCCCCTCTCAACAGTCCTGGTTGCCAAATGTTTCCAGCTTTTGAGGAATTGCCTGTGAGAAACTAGGTTGATACGAGTTGTCAGTGAGCAGTTGCCCAGTTACCTGAATGTTGGTATAACTAGTACCAAATTAAGACAATAGTTGTCACTAAAAAATATTAGGGCGAAGCCTAATCGATCTGGTTGCTGTCAGATTAACTCTAATGCAGGGACGATGCAGTGCAGGCTTTGTCTTGGATCAGCTCCGACCGAGTCTTTCGTCTCCATCTTCGGCGATCCTCATCCAGAGCGTTTGGAGCAACGCATTCGGACCTGTTGTCAAATTCAGGTCGGTTGCTGGTTACAGGTTACAACTATTGTGGACCCAATTGGTTAACTCTTTTCTTAATCCTACTTTTTTATCTGCAGGTTCAAAGAGGCGACGGGTTGCCGGAGACGGTGTGTCATTCGTGTAATACCAATCTGGAATCGTTAATCAGCTTTCGAAAGGCTTGTTTTCGAAGCTACGAAACGTCTCAGCTGAGGTTAGGTGATAGTTTGAAGATCAAGACTGAAGAAATTTTGTTGGAAGATGTAATATGGGACGACAAGCCTTCATTACCGACAATTCACCAAAAGAATTGTGAAATTAGTTCAAAGACATTTCCCAGTGAATCTGAACTTGTTTTACATAGTAGAGAAAAGCCGTTCAAATGTGACATTTGTTTTAAATCATTTCTTCGAAAAAATGAACTTGTATTACATTTAAGATCTCACACAGGGGAAAAGCCTTACAAGTGTGAAATTTGCTCAAAATCATTTACTCGAAATTCTAGCCTCTGGTCACATAAGAAATCGCACACTGGAATAAAACCGCACAACTGTGAAATTTGTTTGAAAACATTTTCTCAAAAATCTAGCCTTGAATCACATAAAAAATTGCATACTGGGATAAAACCACACAAATGTGAAATTTGTTTAAAATCGTTTTCTCGTAAATTTGACCTCGGGGAACATAAAATATTGCATACTGGGATTAAACCAAACAAATGTGAAATTTGTTTGAAATCATTTTCTCGTAAATCTGACCTCGGGGCACATAAAAAATTGCATACTGGGATAAAACCATATAAATGTGACACTTGCTTAAAATCATTTATTCATAGACGTAAACTAATGTTACATTTAAGATCTCACACGGGGGAAAAACCTTACAAGTGTGAAATTTGTTTAAAATCATTCACTAATAAATATAGCCTCGGGTTACATAAAAAATTGCACACTGGGGTAAAACCGCACAAATGTAAAATTTGTTTAAAAGCATTCATACGAAAGAATAAACTTGTGTTACATTTAAGATCTCACACGGAGGAGAAGTCGTACAAGTGTGACATTTGTTCAAAATCATTTACTCGAAAATATTATCTTGTGTTACATTTGAGATCTCACACGGGGGAAAAGCCTTACAAGTGTGAAATTTGTTTAAAATCATTTAATCAAAAATCTATACTCAAGTTACATAAAATACTGCATACTGGGATAAAACCACACAAATGTGACACCTGTTTGAAATCATTTATTCATAAACATGAACTTGTGCTACATTTAAGATCTCACACGGGGGAAAAGCCTTACAAGTGTGAAACTTGTTTAAGATCATTTGCTCGAAAATCTAGCCTCGGGTTACACAAAAAAACCCATACTGGGATAAAATCACACAAATGTGACATTTGTTCTAAATCATTTACCCGAAAATCTAGCCTCGTGTCACATGAAAAATTCCATTCTGGTATAAAACCACACCAATGTGACATTTGCTTAAAATCATTCATCCAAAAATGTGACCTGGTGCGACATGAAAAATCTCATAAGATGGAATAATAATAACATACACACATATATATGTATAAAAAGATTGATTATTATATAAATACTGTTTGAATTTTAAAATTTTGGCCGCCCGCTCGCAATTATGTTTTTAGAGCCCCTCTCACATTAAATATTTGTTTGAAATAAATTTGCTTACAAGTCTAACTTTGAATTACACAAATGCGACATTTGTTTAAAATTATGTCATCAGAAAATTTCCTGTGTGAGATCTCAAATAACGATATTTAAGATCTGATAATGAGCAATATGGCAAAGTATGAAAACGATCGGATAAGAGGCAATTTTTTTCTTGAATTGTAATCTCTAAGTGAAACGTAAAAGAGGTTTGTAAAAAATATGTACACTGTACATATATGGGTGAAATTCTAAATTTAGCCAAATTCCAGTACGTTGTGTATCGTTTCCGGTATTTATTTTTAGTATTTGCAAAATCCGTTCCATTGTTCGCAGTTTTCTTAGACTCCCAAGTCAGAAAATCAAGTTCTCGAACAAATAAGGTCATATATGAATCATGTACACGCAGAATCTATTATATAAATAACACACATTTGCATATTTTCAATGTAGATTTCAAATTGGAATGGATACAAAAACTGGCAACGTTGCAGTCTTCCGCTATTGACAATTGTCAACTGTCAAAAGTGTTTACTTTTGTTTCTCAGTAGTGAAACCATTACTAAATAAATCTAACCAAACGTTGGCTCGTACTTTGGTATTCGCGACGTTGCCGATAAAGTTCATGTGTCATTTTAATGCACATTTCATCCACTTTTTAAGTAGCAAATATTTTTTTCACTGATCAAAACAAACTTTCTAATACAATCTGTATCCGTCATTTAGAAATGTACACAATTTTTTTGCAATGTACAGAAACTTTTTTTAATGTACAAAATTCTTTTTAAATCCACATTTATTTTATAAAATGGACGTTTAAATTGTTCCCTTTTTTATTTTTGGCGGGTTGAAATCACTTATTTCATGTGTCTTTTTTTGTTTTTTTACATTAATGAATATATATTTGTGTTACAATTGTTTTAAATGTTATTAAAATTGTATTTTAATGCCTTTATATGAATAAATTCTATTATTTTGTTCGAGTGGGACATTTAAACCCAAATACCTTACTTTTAATTTAATTTAATCTAATTTAAACCCAATTACCTGACTAAAAAATTAAAATGGAGTTGGACCGGTCACATGATCAGAGAGAAGAAATGACAGAATGGACCTCACGCTATAAAGCAAAAAGAAAAAGAGGCCGACAGAGGAAAAGATGGACAGATAACCTGAAACAAGCTGCAGGCCATTTATGGACAAGGATGGCAGGAGACAGAGGAATATGGCAAGGTCTGGAGGAGGCTCGAGTTAGTAAGTTTTGATAAAAAAAAACATTAAGATAGAAAACCAAACCTCATAAACGTGGTGAAATAAAAAACTGGCCAAATAAACGCAAAATAGCACGGAGACTTTTAAAATTCGCTTGACAATTAATTATAAGTATTTTAAAACAAGAAAAAATCACAATCAATAGAAAAAAAATCTGACTATTGATTTCAATACTCACTTTGAGCACAACAATACTAGATTTTGAGTTTGATCACTAACCAACAAAAATAATTATCATATTCGAATTCAGTGGGTCAAACTTAGTAAAGATTGGTTAGTCTCCGCTCTGGTAATTTTTTTTGTTGCTAAGTGTTATTATAATATAATCGATTTCGAATGCGATTTGCATTTTGATTTCGATTTTGATTGCGATTTTGATTTCTATAAAACTGCATTATATTTGATAACTATAAAATTGCATTATGATGCAGTTCTTTTATTTGTTAAATATAACATGTGAATTAAAAAACAGAATTAGCAAAAACATATAAAACTATTAGTAGATTGTAAGCATTCATAAGACGATGACAAGATTTTCTGAAATAAAATCATTTGTACATTTTTTTGTGGAGCAAATAGCTTGTTACAGTGACGAGCAAGAGACGATGAAATTATAAACATTATCCTCAAAAGCTTTTATGATATTTTTCAAATAGCAGTTTTGTGTAAACGAGATTTATGTAGACAAGTTTTGAAACGTGTACAAGATCAAGTACAAATACAATTATAAACACACATACTAATTACACATTATGAATACTAGATACTAGTTACTGTTCAGGCATTTCAATCACAAGTAAAGTTCAATGGAAGTAATAGGAGTATAGTTTATACAATCAGAAGGAATTCTGTGATTAACCAATCACAGCATTTCGGTTAAACAAACAAAGTAATTAATATACAGAGTGCATACGGCAGTATTAATACTTCTGAATAGCCTTTAAATGTATTATCGGGATATGATAATAATTTTTGACAATTACACGGATCATAAAATAGATGCAACGATATTGAAAGAGTGTTACAATTATTTAATCCTTTAAAGTCATATTTTCTTTCAATTGATAAGTGACTGATAAGTTTTAGGAAATTTCTTTTCAAATACACAGACCAAACTTTGACTTCAATTCTTTCAAACGCAAGCAACAGTATTTCTCAATTCGATAAAAAATAATGGAAGGAGAGAAAAGTACAATTGTTGAAATTTCAGAAGAAATTTATAACATTTTTAAATGTAAAAATAGTATATTGAACAAATTATGAATTTTAACACGAATATTGTTTCTTATCTAGAAATATGGGGTGATTTTTTCGAGTGAATGATTTTAAATAAATGTCACACTTGTAAGGCTTTTCCCCCATGTGAGATCTTAAATGTAACACAAGTTTATGTTTTCGAATAAATGATTTTAAACAAATGCCAAATTGGTATGGTTTTATCCCAGTTTGCGATTTTTTATGAAACGCGAGGCTAGATTTTTCAGAAAATGATTTTAAACAAATTTCACATTTGTGTGGTTTTACCCGAGTGTGCCTTTTTTTTATGAAACTTCAAGCTAGATTTTTGAGCAAATGATTTTAAACAAATTTCACACTCGTAAGGCTTTTCCCCCGTGTGAGTTCTTAAATGTAATACGAGTACATTTTTATGAATAAATGATTTTAAACAAATGTCACATTTGTATGGCTTCTTCCCAGTATGCAATTTTACATGCATCATGAGGCTAGATTTTCGAGAAAAAGATTTTAAACAAATTTCACATTTGTGTGGTTTTATGTGTGGTCCAGTATGCGATTTTTCATGTATCTTGAGGCTAGATTTTTCAGTAAATGATTTCAAACAAATGTTACATTTGTGTGGTTTTACCCCAGTATGTGTTATTTTATGTGACTCAAGGCTAGATTTTTTAGCAAATGATTTTAAACAAATTTCACACTCGTAAGGCTTTTCCCCCGTGTGAGTTCTAAAATGCAATACAAGTACATTTTTTTGAATAAATGATTTTAAACAAATGTCACATTTATGTGGTTTTATCCCAGTATGCACTTTATTATGTAACAAAAGGCTAGATTTTTGAGCAAATGATTTTAAACAAATGTCACATTTGTATGGCTTCTTCCCAGTATGCAATTTTACATGTATCACAAGGCTAGATTTTCGAGAAAAAGATTTTAAACAAATTTCACATTTGTGTAGTTTTATGTGTGGTCCAGTATGCGATTTTTTATGTATCCCGAGGTTAGATTTTTCGGTAAATGATTTTAAACAAATTTCACACTTGTAAGGCTTTTCCCCCGTGTGAGATCTTAAATGTGACGCAAGATGATGTTTTCGAATAAAAGATTTCAAACAAATGTCACATTTGTGTGATCTTATCCCAGTATGCGATTTTTTATGATACGATAGGTTAGATCTTCGAGAATACGATTTTCGACAAATGTCACACGTGTAAGACTTTTCTCCAGTATGTGATCTTTTGTGTAAACTATTTTTAGATTCACTGGGAAATGCATGTGAACTAATTTCATTAATATTTTGGTGAATTGTCGGTAATGCAGGCTCATCGTCCCATATCACATCTTCCAACAAAACTTCTTCAGTCTTGATCTTCAAGCAATCATCTAGCCTCAGTTGAGACGTTTCGTAGCTTCGAAAACAAGCCTCCCGAAAGCTGATTAACAATTCCAGATTGGTCTTACACGAAAGACACACCGTGTCCGGCAACCCGTCGCCTCTTTTAACCTGCAGGTGAAAAAAGTAGGATTGAGCAGTGAGAAGAGTTAACCAATTGGGTCCACAATAATTGTAAACCGTAAACAGCATCAGACCTGAATTTGACAGCAGGTCCGAATGCGTTGCTCCAGCCGCTGTGGATGAGGATCGCCGAAGATGGAGACGGAAGTCTCGGCCGGAGCTGATCCAAGACAAAGTCTGCACTCCATTGTCCCCGCATTTAACTGTGACAGCAACCGATCTTGCTATATTTTAGTGACACCTTTAGTCTAAATTTGGTTCTAGTTATACCAACTTTCAGGTAACTGGACAACTTCTCAGTGACATTTCGTACCAAACAGATAGTGTCAACCAGAACTGTTGAGCATATTATCAGGGACAAACAATATTGTTTATAACTGACTGAACATTGTTTTCAAATTGTTCTACCAGAACGTAAAATTGATACATTGATTTTTTTGTATACTTGTTTGTATCTTGTATACGTTATTACCTTTTTTAAATAATTAATGTTTTACACACAGAATATGCAAATTATCAGGATAGATTCAGAACTGTCTCGGTTGAAATATTCAGTATAAGCAAGTATAATTTGAAATTCGTTTACATTCTCGTTATCATAAGCTTTCAAAATATCCCTCTTATTTGTATTGGAAAATATAATATACTGGTTGTTTTACCCGGCTTCGCTCTGTATTTGTAATATAAACAGCTTAACCCGTTGGGTGCTTTGTCCCTTTCCAACAGAAAGGTTAAAAAAAAAAAACGCACTTGCTGTAGTAACGCGGGAAGCATTCCAGTTTTTTTCGCCTTAACCTTTCCACCGCGTACGACTACTATATATGTCCTAGCGAACATGCCCTCAGCGCGCGAGACACGCATAGATGTCTTGGAAGTTCCAACCTGTATAAGAGCCGTGTAACGCGACGTTTTCCCATCCTCCCATAGGGCAACACTCGCCCTTTATTTCGAGTGGCAACCCAGAAAAAAGCCTCATAGGCGCGCGCGCATGTAGCGCGCGCTCTCTCACCCGCGATCTCCCGTCGAAGAAAGATCTCTCCTGTGCACGTCTCCAGGGGGAGACGGGGCCCAGAGATCTATCACCCTCCATGCTGAAGAACCGCCGCGAGGTCGAGTGTAGCATCACTCCCTCCCCTGAGTTCCAGCACAACGTCCCCTGCATTCCTCACGCCGTTTCCGGAGAAACCTCAGCCGTGAGAGAACCGACCAGAGGACCGCAGACCCAGGAAGCTGTTATCAACGCAGACGACTTGCAGTCAGGAACCTCCCCGACTATATACATATAGATAACTATCCCAAGGTTAGTCCACGTTCCTACATACCTCGACTCTTGGAAGAATAACGACGTATAACGCCCTCTGCATCAGACGCGCGTAAATCCGTTCATTACAGCCGTCTATTGTGTTAAAATTTTATAACTTTGTTGAAAATATTACTAAATGTATACTTTAAAAATTCAATAGATGGCAGTAGTCAAAAAAAATTCAATATAGGCTAAAATAATTTATTTCTGGAACACATCTATATTTATAGTCGAAAACGCGATAGCAAAATCGGCAAAAAAGCAGCCGCGTACAGGGCATGTTCGCTAAATTTGGTGACACGGGCAAAGGGTTAAGGTCTGTATTTTAAATTTTATATAATGTTATTTACTGTTTTTTTTTACATTATTCAAAAAATACAGATGTTTTGGTGATTATATTTTTATACAAAAAGCTTAGTAAATATTACTCACCAAATTGATGCTAATTGTAAATGTAAGTGAATATACTAAAATGTCTAATGGGTGATCCAAATATGATGCTATCACTTTATATGTAAAAATGCCAAATTTTTTTCGATTTACCTGCTTACACGATAATGGTGATTCGATTCCTGGAAAACATCATGTAATACCTTTTAGCAATTGTGGACTTTTACGCTACCCTTTAAGGGAACTAAATAAGGGAAAAACCACAAGTTCCTTCTTTACGGGATATCATATGAAAAGTACATTCAGTCTTAGCTCAACTGTCGTTTGAGACTTCACGACTTGACTTGACTTACGTATCTACTTGATTTTCCGCTACAAATTTACAACCTGGACCGTCTTAGAGAGTACGGATTCATCTTAGAGAGTGCGGATTTTGAATAAATGTATGTATGTATATAATTTCGAGTAAACCTTTGAGTGTTGTTACTAATATTTTTTTTATTACGTTTTAGTATGGAGAATATGTATGACACTGATGTTGAGTATGGAACAGAGAGTGAATACGAAGTCGACAGCGAATTGGAGTCTGATAGCGATAGCGATAACGACGAAAACGTCGCTCCTTCTAATATTTCTCAAACCGTAATGTCTTCTGTTGTATATATTTTAAAACATAAATTAAAGTGTTTTATTATTTTTAAATATCGTTATATTATTTGCTAATTATACGAACAAAAAATTTCCAGAAGTTTTTTTTTACGAAAATAATGAATAAATAAAGGTATTGTATAGCGTGCTTCATGCAAGATGCAGGTAGACGCGCATTCCAAGAACTGTCTAGACCCCCATACTGTCAAAACATTTGTGAGACAGAGCTATTTTATAAAATATCAGCATAGCACGGAAACAACAGATTATATAATAGTTCAGCATTGAAAGTGTTAAACATAACGAATTTGGTATTAAATAATTATTTGTTTTTTTATTAAATTTATTTGACTTGAAAAAAAAAATTCAACGTTGACGTTGACATAAGTTGCAGTTGACGACGAGGAGTGCATGCGTCCAACACATGTTCAGACCGATGGTTGAAACACAACTGATTCTCAAAAATCCGTATAAAAAACAATATTATTTGACCGGATGACCTAATATACTGTTGCTTTATTTTTTTTAAATACATTTCTGCCAGCACCGTAATCCCGGTATTGAGACTAGTTTCAGCACCCGGATTCACGGTACCAGAAAACGTCGGGATCCCGGGATTGGATTTCATACTTAATATCAAGCATGGGTTCGATGATTACTAGTCAAATGTGAACCGGTCACAGGACAACCGGTCGCTCTAGATCGGTCACACGTGATCACCAGGGTTGTAGAATAGCCGGTACGGCGTCCCGTCACTATTTATCGGCACCGGTACGCGACCCGCCATAAAAATGTCAAAAATCGAAATAGTATAAAACTTAAATTTTTTCGAAAAGTTTTACCACTTTTGAAATATATTTTTCACCCAATCTCGACGAAAAAGAGCGCTGCCGTACATAAAAATGCTGTCAGGTTCAAGGATACCACATGTGAGGCACCAGATGTGTCTTTAGCACATTTAAATATTGGTCCCCATTCACGGACCCATTAACCTTTCCCTTACGGTGCTAAAAAATTACGCGTGCAGCGGTGATGTCGACTCAGTCGTTCTAGAAATTCGTGATTTTAAAGTCGGATAAATATGAATATTTAACCATTTATCTTTCTATTCATGACTATAGTAATAGTCCGTATCTATATAAATGAATATATATGTATCAATATTGGTAATATACTGCTAAAAACGATCTAAAAAGCATGAAATTGAAGACGCGTGAAGTGAGGACGAACACCAGGCCCCCACTCCGCGACTCGCTGATCAGTGATCACGCCACATCCGCCAGAATTACGCGATGATTCAAAACCTATGCGTAAAAATATATTCAATTTTTTCATCAAATAAAATAAAATATATTTATATGTACTTTTTATGTATTTATTTTCACAATAATAATTTTAATACACAAATACATAAATTGATAAAAAAAAATGAGAAGTAAACGTAAATAAAAAAAATATAAGACAATAATAAAACGTTGAAAATTAATTGATAAATATAAGTATTCATCCTTGCTATAATACAAGTAGACAATTACAAAAATTACAAAATTCACATGAATGATAAAAATATAAATTTTATGTAAATGTAAGTAAAGAACAATAGCATCAAAAATGTACGAAAACCGAATAACAATAAAATTAAATATTTGTGTCCATTACATAACAATCAGAGCATGAAATAATTTTTTGTTCAATTCTGTGCGTTATACAAACAGGCTTTTGACAAATATAGCACAATAGCCGAGTTCTTTTTTTTATCATTGGATAAGGGCAGAATCTACAGTTTCTCGTTTGCACTCTAGAAATGGTAGATGTATTCTCCGATATGCCTTCTTGCGGAATGTTAGTGGAATGTGCTTCTAGTGATTGTCGATCATACTGCGATATAACCATATCAATAGCATCCTGTTGTTGTTTATGGAATTTTACTGTACTTTTTTTTCTCCTTACAATATTGGGCATAGCTAATTCCAAACTAAGTTCTCTAATAAATAATTTTCGTCGATTTCTGTAATTCGCCTTCCATTCTGGATATTTCTGCGCCCATAGCAAATATGCATTTAGCGCAGCTATATCCAGCATCTCCATAAACACTCTAAAAGGCCATCTTCTTGTTGATCTTGCACAAGAATACTCACTTGTCATTTTATCGCCGGTATCTACTGCGCCTTTTGTTTTATTATAAAACATTATTATTTCCGGCTTCTTTTCTTCATGACTACTCACTTCACTGTCATGAAATTGAGTAGACAATAGCAAAACTGCTTTATTTTTTTTTGGCACATACGAAACTAATGTCTTGGTTGATGTAAAACCAAACAAGCTACTGTGTAAAAGTCTATGTTTCGATGGTAAAAATTCTTTGGGAATTTCCCGTTTATTTTTACGTAGGGTACCAGTTAGAGTTAGCCCTTTATCTAAAAGGCTATCAGCTAATGCCACCGAAGTAAAAAAGTTGTCCGTTGTTACACCTCTATTAGTGCCATATTGCGGTTGAACTAAATCCATCACTACACGATTCCCTTGATTTATCTCTCGGCAATTATTAACCATACCTGTATAAACCTGTATATTTAATATATATGCTGTTGAAGAGTCAGCCGATACCCACATTTTTATTCCATATCTACCGGGTTTCGACTTCATATATACGCGGAATGGGCAATTGCCTCTATAGGTAGCCAAACGTTCATCCACAGTAATGTTGCAACTTGGAGAATAATTACGTTTACATTCTTCTACAAATTCATTAAAAATTGTCCTGATAGGTTCTAATTTATCAGACGACACGTGTATTCTTTCTTGTCTGGTTTCTTTGTCGTCAAAACGAATTTGACTGAATATTGTGATGAACCTATCCCAAGACATAGATGCCGTAAAAAATGGTTGGCAAAAAGCGCTGTCATTAGTCCACAATTCATTTAAGCTTAATTTTCGGGTCCTATTTCTGCCAGACGCAAGCATTATTCCAATGAATGCAAGCAATTCTTCTGCCAATATCGGCTCGATAATTTTCGTGGATGTACGATGTAACTGACGCTTCGTTTGTTCACATATTTCTCTCACCATATTTGAATTTATAAACAAAGAGAACATTTCTCTAATAGTATTTACAGTAGTGCTACCATTTATAAGTCCTGAATTTTCGGTAACAATATTGCACTCTCTACGTCTTGAGGATGATGGTGGTAATGAATTCCATTGAAATCCATGATTCGATGTATACACTTCTTCGTCTTCATTTTCACTGGCCTCTAATTCCGAATCTGTATCTTCCATATCTTCAATAAAATCTTCCGTATCAGTAAAATTATCATTTATTTCAAAATCGAGATCGCTATCATATTCCTCTTCATTCATCAAATTTCTTTCAGCCATTTTTTTCTAAAATTAAAATTGTCTTTGAAAATATAAATATAATATACAATGTAGCATAGCAAATTAAAAAAAATAACATTAAATAATTATTACCGTATTTACTATATAATAATCAAGAAACACAAATAAAGTGCTGGTCCACACGGTACAAAAAAGCTCCGAAACGAAAAAACAACACGCGCGCACCGAGAATGGGACACGACTGAAGGAAAAAACGTAATAACACACACTGCATTTGTGCATTATGCCCGATTCTTCGATAAAATATTTTTTTCTGTTGCGTTAGATAAATACGTGTATATTATAATAATTCTATCTAATACATTAATGTATTGCTGAGGAATACCCAAAATATGAACTCTGTATTTAGTATATTTACAGAGATATTCACACAATTAGAGTAAATGTCGACTATGTTTCTATCACCGGTAAGGAAAGGTTAACGAAATAAATGGGCTCCGACCTTTTTTTTCGTTTATGAAGGCTCAAACCATTGTCTAGGGTGCATGTTCAGTTGTACTATCGATGAGGGTAGGTAGGTACATATTTCTCAAATGAATTAACAAACAAACGCCTTTGTGTCATGAACTGAAGGATACATTCATCACTAAAGCCCGGACCCAGAAGGTGCCGCGTATTGTTCAAATGTTGTAAATGCATTGTTATAGGTTTGCCGAACCTTTTTTACAAAGGATTTACAACAATGGAACAATGAGCGGCCCCTTGGCTATCCTGCCTCTATTCATCACTCGAAGATTGCTTTGAGGATACATTTGATGCATAATACAAAAAAAAGGGTCTGATTTTTTTTGTATGGTCACGAGAAGTTACGCAATAAATTAAGGAGTCATGACTAGTCACCGGACACAGAAGGTGCCGCGTATTGTTCAAAGGTTGTTTGCGGAACCTTTTTTACAAAGGATTTACAACCATGGAACAATAGATAGCACTGTGACTATCCGGTGTCTAGTAATGACTCAGTCAATGCTTTTTCCAGTAATTGGGGCGGTTTAGCTCTATTTACAAAGCTAGAGTCCAAAAAAAAAACGTTTGGCGAAAATTAAAAACAAGACAAGTTTTGAAACGTGTACAAGATCAAGTACAAATACAATTATAAATACACATACATTATGAATACTAGATACTACTGACTATTCAGGCATTTCAATCCAGAGTAAAGTTCAATGGAAGTAATAGGAGTATAGTTTATACAATCAAAAGGAATTCTGTGATTAACCAATCACAGAATTGCGGTTATACAAACAAAGTAATTAATATACAGAGTGCATACGGCAGTATTAATACTTCTGAATAGCCTTTGAATGTATTATCGGTACATGATAATAATATTTGACAGTTACACGGATCATAAAATAGATGCAACGAGATTGAAAGAGTGTTACAATTATTTAATCCTTTAAAGTCATATTTTCTTTCAATTGATAAGTGACTGATAAGTTTTAAGAAATTTCTTTTCAAATACTCAGAACAAACTTTGACTTCAATTCTTTCAAATGCAAGCAACAGTATTTCACAATTCGATAAAAAATAATGGAAGGAGAGAAAAGTACAATTGTTGAAATTTCAGAAAAATTTTATCTCATTTTTAAATGTAAAACTTGTATATTGAACAAATTATGAATTTTAACACGAATATTGTTTCTTATCTAGAAATATGGGGTGATTTTTTCGAGTGAATGATTTTTAATAAATGTCACATTTGTGTGGTCTTATCCCCGTATGCGATTTTTAATGGAACCCAAGGCTAGATTTTTGAGTACCGATTTTAGACAAGTGTCACACTTGTAAGGCTTTTCCCCTGGTGAGATCTTAATGTAACACAAGTTTATGTTTTCGAATAAATTAAACAAATGTCATATTGGTATGGTTCTATCCCAGTTTCCCAATTTTTTATGACACACGAGGCTAGATTTTTCAGAAAATGATTTTAAACAAATTTCACATTTGTGTGGTTTTATCCGAGTGTGCCTTTGTTTTATGTAACTTTAGCTTAGATTTTTGAGCAAATGATTTTAAACAAATTTCACACTCGTAAGGCTTTTCCCCCGTGTGAGTTCTTAAATGTATTACGAGTACATTTTTATGAATAAATGATTTTAAACAAATGTCACATTTATGTGGTTTTATCCCAGTGTGCACTTTATTATGTAACAAAAGGCTAGATTTTTGAGCAAATGCTTTTAAACAAATGTCACATTTGTATGGCTTCTTCCCAGTGTGCAATTTTACATGTATCACGAGGCTAGATTTTTGAGAAAAATATTTTAAACAAATTTCACATTTGTGTGGTTTTACGTGTGGTCCAGTATGCGATTTTTTATGTATCCTGAGGCTAGATTTTTCACTAAATGGTTTTAAACAAATTTCACACTTGTAAGGCTTTTCCCCCGTGTGAGATCTTATATGTGACGCAAGATGATTCTTTCGAATAAATGATTTCAAACAAATGTCACATTTGTGTGATCTTATCCCAGTATGCGATTTTTTATGATACGAAAGGTTAGATCTTTGAGAATAAGATTTTAAGCAAATGACACATTTGAACGGCTTTTCTTTAGTATGTAAAACAAGTTTTGATTCACTGGGAAATGGCTTTGAACAAATTTCATTATTCTCTTGGTGAATTATCGGTAGTGAAGGCTCATCGTCACATATCACATCTTCCAACAAAACTTCTTCTGTCTTGATCTTCAAGCAATCATCTAATCTCAGTTGAGACGTTTCGTAGCTTCGAAAACAAGCCTCCCGAAAGCTGATTAACAATTCCAGATTGGTCTTACACGAAAGACACACCATGTCCGGCAACCCGTCGCCTCTTATAACCTGCAGATGAAAAAAGTAGGATTGAGCGATGAGAAGACTTAACCAATTGGGTCCACAATAATTGTAAACCGTAAACAGAATCCGACCTGAATTTGACAGCAGGTCCGAATGCGTTGCTCCAGCCGCTGTGGATGAGGATCGCCGAAGATGGAGACGGAAGTCTCGGCCGGAGCTGATCCAAGACAAAGTCTGCACTCCATTGTCCCCGCATTTAACTGTGACAGCAACCGATCTTGCTATATTTTAGTGACAGCTTTTGTCAAAATTTGGTACTAGTTATACCAACTTTCAGATAACTGGACAACTTCTCAGTGACATTTTGGGTTCGGTGATTACACTGTTCGACACGAAAAATGGTTCAGAGACTAGATATGACTTTTCTTATAGATCCATGCCCAGTGAACACGAATCTGGTAATTTAAAATTGTGATTGTCTCGAGATTTGGAGATATAAGTTTTTTAAATCACGCGATTTTTCTATATTTTGGTGTTGTTCGGTCGATGTCTCAAAATCTGTCAATTTCCTGTTCAAAATGAATATTGAAATCTATAGTCAGGTATTTTATCTTTCATTTTCAGTACTTTTCAGCTTTAAAATCTCTCGTCCAGTTCAAATCAAAAGTCAAAAGTACGTATTTTCACTTGGGATTTTTTCCCACTGTTAATACTACATATTTTATATTGAGTATTTTCTAATTGAAAATGTTCTAGCCAGATTATTTTTTGTTTTCGTTTAAAAGGGTTAATTGGAAGTGTGCTGAATTTTAAATCGGTAAAATTGCGAGTTAACATCTCGTACTATTATTTACTCGTATTAACACGAATCTGAATTGAACTAATAGGGATAATGTATTAAATTGTCTTTATATGAGAATTAAATAAAATTCCACTTAGAAAAATCATATTTCGACTATTGTTCAAAAATTCTATTGATAACTGGCTAACCTCGATAAAATAAACGAATTTTTGTTATTAATCCACAAGAATAGTCGAAATATGATTTTTATTTATTTATTGCAGATTTTTATTTATTGCATACTGGGATAAAATCAAACAACTGTGACATTTGTTTAAAATCATTTAAACAAAAATATAAACTTGTGTTACATTTAAGGTCCCACATGGGGGAAAAGCAGTGATGTGCTGTAAACTCTATCAAATCAAAAACAGTGATCTCATACATTTCACACCAATCATTATCGCTCCTGTACAAACAAGCATAACTCAAGGGCAACGTCCCCTTTGACCATTCCAGATGAAAGAGTTCATCGCTTGATCGTAAAACGAACGAAACCCAACAGTGATGTCATCAGGAAATTGGAATACGTGTCCTGAAAGACGTTAAAACGTGGCACACGAACGCATTCTGAAATGAACGACGTCCTGGCGCTGACCCCATAGCTATAAAACACGCGCCCCGATAACAGATCAACACACGTGTCCCGAAAATACGTGCCTTTAAAACAGGTCAACACACGGATAAATCACATGTCCTGGAGACGGCAGGCTTCAAGCCAGAACGTATATAAAGCGAAGCACCAGCTCCAAACATTAGAGAGAACCTCTGGAGTTCAACCAGCTCACTTCTCCGAAGCTCAACTTCTTCGTACATACAATAACCATTATAATAATTGAACAAAAATAAACGATCCTCTTACAAACACAAACGTTGTTTTCTTAGACCGGGACACGGGCAACACATCTGTCCCGCGTACTAAAATTTCACTATCTGTATATTGTGAAAACTTCATTTTAATTTTAAAATTTTTATGTTCAGGGTAAAAGTTGAAATAAATATAAATGTTCAGGGACAGATTTTTGCGCTTGTTTCAGTTTGTTTTGATTAATTTCTAAGAAATTAAGGTAAATGAAAATGCATCTAGTTTTTGCATATAAAGAAAATGAAAACGAATTTCAAACTATACTTTATATGTGTGCGCATGTATTTTTTGGAATATTTCGATCGGGACCTTTCTGAATCTGGGTCCTGATTATTTGCATATTCTATGCCCCCTCTCGTCAGTCCTGGTTGCCACTGTCTTCAGATTTTGAGGAATAGCCTATGAGCAACTTCTTTGGTACGAGTTTTGGGTGAGCAGTTGCCCAGTTACCTGTTAGTTGGTATAACTAGTACCAAAATTGAGACAACAAATGTCTAAATTTGCCGTTGCTGTCAGAGTTAAATGCAAGGATGATAGAGTGCAGGCTTTGTCTTGGACCAGCTCCTGCCGAGTCTTCCGTCTCCATCTTCGGCGATCCTCATCCAGAGTGTCTTGAGCATCGCATTCGGACCTGCTGTCAAATTTATGTCGGTTGCTGGTTACAGGTTACAATTGTTGTGGACCCAATTGGTTAACTGTTCTCTTAATTCTACTTTTTCATCTGCAGGTCAAAAGAGGTGACCGGTTGCCGGACACGGTGTGTCTTTCGTGTAAGACCAATCTGGAATCGTTGATCAGCTTTCGAAAGGCTTGTTTTCGAAGCAACGAAACGTCCCAACTGAGGTTAGATGACTGCTTGAACATCAAGAGGGAAGAAGTTTTCCTGGAAAATGTAATATGGGACGATGAGCCTTCACTACCGACAATTCACCAAGAGAATAATGAAATTTGTTCAAAGCCATTTCCCAGTGAATCAAAACTTGTTGTACATACTAAAGAAAAGCCGTTAAAATGTGTCATTTGCTTAAAATCCTTTTCTCGTAAACCTAGCCTCGAGGCACATAAAAAATTGCATCCTGGGATACAACCATACAAATGTGACGTTTGTTTAAAATCATTTATCCTAAAAAATAAACTTGTGATACATTTAATATCTCACACAGGGGAAAAGACATTACTCAGTAAATCTAAACTTATTTTACACAAAACATCACATACTGGAGAAAAGCCATTCAAATGTGACACTTGTTTAAAATCATTTATTTATAAATGTCAACTTGTGTTACATTTAAGATCCCACATGGGGGAAAAGCAGTGATGTGCTGTAAAAATTCTATCAACCAGAAAAAATTTCATACATAACAAAAAAAAAAGTTTTTTTTATTTTTATCATACATTACAAAATTATTTATTTGGATTAAATAAATTATACATTACATTAATTCATTCCATATATTATCTTGATTGTCATTCGAAACTTAAACTGTGACGGGTCTTATTCGTCCTTCACTTATGACCTGACGGCTTCTTGGCCAGACACTGATCCAAGAAGCCTTTTGAATAACCCACGTGTTGACACGTGAAAATTAAATTAAAAAATACCAATAACGTTGAAGTGAAGTGTACTGGTCTTGACATTTTAAAATAATTTAAAAATACATTTAAAGAAATGGATATCAACTTACAGAACATTGTTTCTGTAATGACGGTGGGAAAAAATATTGGTTTTATTCAGCAGCTTAGGCAAACTATTAGGCATTCTGTGATTGAATTTCATTTAATAATATATCAGCTGGTTCTATGTGCGAAGCAAGGTTTTAAAACATTTTCCATTGTAGTGTCAGTTCTAATAATAGTCACCAATTTTATAAATACAAGAGGTCTTAATATACATTTTTGACGGTGACCTTAATTTTTTTTTGCTCTTCACTTGTAAAAGTATAATAAAAATAAAATAAAAAGAAAACGTAAACCTTTTTAGAGGATCAACTGGTGAACTTTGTTAACAAATCTTAGAATTTCCAAATTCATTAGTATTGTCCCGAGGACGTGAATGGGGGTTTCCAGGATCGGAAAAAAAAACGCAGCTGGGTTGTAGAAGTTGTTTATTGGTCTGCAATCGTCCCAATCGAGCGCCCACTATTTATACACTCGTACTTGTGGGTAATAATTTATAGATAGTTGAGAGGAGTTAACTCTGATACCTATCGATCTAACGTATTATACAAATTTATTCTATCTATCCTAGTTTAAGCTTATAACCATCTTCAGCATGTCGATGGGCCTTTGATTAAACGTGAGTTTGGTCTGTACGTATAAGATGTACATATATGTATGTATATATATTTTGCAAATTATCATCGGGCAAAAATGATATTTATTGTATTTAAGTGATAGATATCATCAAACAAATTTAATAGCATTTTATTAAGTTTGGACGGCTATTTTTTTTACAAATAAAAAAAAAACAAAGAAAGTAGATATTCATCACTAAAATGACCAGACAATAGTCTCGACTTACAACCTATCGAATATTTATGGGTTATTATAAAGCAAAGGGAATAAAAACAACACCCTGGGACATATTATAAGTTTAAAAAACTGTTGAAAATGTATGGTTTGAAGAAATTTAGGATGACATATTAAAAAAAATCGTCTTGTCCTTGCCGGCAGGTATCGATGCCCTCATAAAAGCAAGAAGAGGGTCTAGTACAGTGGTTCTCAGGCGAAATTTTACCGTGGCCGCACAGGTGATAATAGTGGTCCCATGGAAATGTCTGGTGGCCGCACCAAATTTAATCAAATAAATTAAAGTTACAAAAAAAGTGGATCAATTTATTCATAAAATAAAAGAAATTTTAACATTTTGGTATCTATTTATTTCATAATAATGCAAATGGAAATTGCTCAATACTCCTTTCTTCCAATACAAGCCGCATTGCTGCTTTTATGGTTTCTGAATTTGTTTTTAATTAAGTGCATTACACTGAATGATCTTTCCCAATATACGGTAGTGGGAAAAATAGACAATATTAATAAAGCAATTGTTGCCAAATCTGTATATTGGTTTGTTTCATTGTCAACGTATATTTCCGAAAAATTTTTGAACCGAAATATTATTAAAATGGTTATTAAGTACATACTTGATCATGACGAATTTTTAATAATGCATATTTTACGTTAGCCCAGTTAATTAATCTCAATACTGAAAATGATTTTAATCTATTTTGTAGTACTATGAAATTTTCATTTGTCATCATAATATAAGGGGAAGATACAAAAGAAACAGTTTTAAAAATATTCAATTCGTCGAACCTTTTATCCAGTTCCAGATTCAGAGATTTAAGACACTATTATTTTAAGTTTTAATTTTAATTTTGAAGTTATTTCTGTCATCTTATCTATGGAATCACTAACATAGGACAAAATTGAAAAATTGTCATTTTCAACTTCTGTTACAAGGCTTTTCGCTATAATTTTAGTTTGTCATTGATGAGCATGGTTTCTATAATATTATTGTAAAGTTACTTTTTTGTAGTTTTTAAAATATATTTAATTTTTTTTAAATATTAGTATTATTTACTATTAAGTCGTTTGTAGCCGCAGTAAAATCCACTAGTGACCGATGCGGCCACCGTGGCCGCACTTGAGAACCACTGGTCTAGTAAATATTATATTGTTGTCATATGTCCATTACCTATGTATTTTAATTAATAAAAAAATATATACTGTAATATTATTTAAGCTAGAGACATTTGAAATACATATAAGAAAAATGCCCTATTGTGCATTTTTTTTTTTAATTCGTATCTCGCCTTAATTTAAAAATATAAATAATCTTTTTTAATCGTAAAACATGTTAAATAGTCGAAATCAAATAATAAAACCAAAAAAACTCGTGTATAGCTTCATGTAATTAAAAAAAATCGAAAACATCGAACAATTGAAAGTGATGCGATTTCTCTGCACGGTACTGTATTTCTAATATATATCACATTTAGTTTTAATTTATTTTCACACAACCAATCACCTACATAATTCAATTATTTATTTAAAATATTAGACATCACATCAACATTACTACCTATGATATGAATTAATATGAGTATCGTCTGCAAAAAGATGATACTCTTTCGTCTCAAATGCTCGTTTATAATCCAAGAAGACTGCTCCAACAAGCTGACCTGATTTGTCCATCGTCTCCATCCAGTTAGAAACAACCAAATGGATAGCGGTTTCTGTTGGATGTCTCTCTCTAAATTCAGACTGTTCCACAATCAAACAATCATTCACATAAATGAACTCATATCAACTGAATAATCACGATTTACTCCAGAATCTCCTCAACAATTGGAAAATGCATCGATGGGCCTCATTTCACAGGCTCTGTGTGTACCAAGAACCTTTGGTACAGGTAAAATAGTACACACCTTTCGTGCTTCTGGGACGGATATCATTTCCAAACACATATTTATTCATTTCAATAACTGAGCTCCAACAAATTTCCAAGTGTTGACTAAAATATGCAGTCAATCCATCCATACTAGAAACCGATTTCATGCCTTTCAATACACCACTATTCCCACTAATTTAAACCTTTCAAACTTATTTAAACCCATACTTACATCAGCAATCACACTATTATGCCTAATTTTAACTGAGTTAACTATATCATTCACGCTATTAATGTAAAACTCATTCAACCTTTAACCATTATTAAGTACTAAGGATAAAATAAAAATCTATCTATTATTTTTACAATGATTTTTAATCATGACTTTTATTTGCAACATGTGAAAATATACATATATTATCACTCATCAGGTGATCTTCAATCTTATTACTCCTTAATGTGTATTGTGAAAAAATTTCTTAAGCATGCTAACCCGGAGACCCGGATTGGGATCCTAGTAAGCAAATTTAAACAGTATTTATATAATAAAGAATCTTTTTATACATACATATATGCATATTGTTATTATTCGACGTTATGAGATTTTTTATGACGCACAAGGTTACATTTCTGGATAAATGATTTTAAACAAATGTCACATTTGTACGGTTTTATCCCAGTATGCAATCTTTTATGTGACTCGAGGAAAGTTTTAGTAGAAAATGATTTTAAACAAATTTCACACTTGTAAGGCTTTTGCCCTGTGTGAGATCTTAAATGTATTACCAGTCTATCTTTTCGAATGTATGATTTTAAACAAATGTCAAATTTGTATGGTTGTATACAAGTATGCGATTTTTCATGAGACAAGAAGCTAGTTTTTTGAGTAAATGATTTTAAACAAATGTCGCATTTGTGTGGTTTTATCCCAGTATGCGATATTTTATGTGACTCAAGGCTAGATTTTTGAGCAAATGATTTTAAACAAATTTCACACTTGTGAGGCTTTTCCCCCGTGTGAATTCTTAAATGCAATACAAGTACATTTTTTTGAATAAATGATTTTAAACAAATGTCATATTGGTATGGTTGTATTTGTATCCCAGTTTGCGATTTTTTATGACACACGAGGCTAGATTTTTCAGAAAATGATTTTAAACAAATTTCACATTTGTGTGGTTTTATCCTAGTGTGCCTTTGTTTTATGTAACTGTAGCTTACATTTTTGAGCAAATGATTTTAAACAAATTTCACACTCGTAAGGCTTTTCGCCCGTGTGAGTTCTTAAATGGATTACAAGTACAGTTTTTTGAGCAAATGATTTTAAACAAATGTCGCATTTGTGTGGTTTTATCCCAGTATGCACTTTTTTATGTTTTTCAAGGTTAGATTTTTCAGCAAATGATTTTAAACAAATGTCACATTTGTATGGCTTCTTCCCAGTATGCAATTTTACATGCATCACGAGGCTAGATTTTCGAGAAAAAGATTTTAAACAAATTTCACATTTGTGCAGTTTAACGTGTGGTTCAGTATGCGATTTTTCATGTATCCTGAGGCTAGATTGCTCAGAAAATGATTTTAAACAAATTTCACACTTGTAAGGCTTTTCCCCCGTGTGAGATCTTAAATGTGACGCAAGGTGATGTTTTCGAATAAATGATTTCAAACAAATGTCACATCTGTGTGATCTTATCCCAGTATGCGATTTTTTATGAAACGTAAGGTTAGATCTTTGTGAATACGATTTTAGACAAATGTCACACGTGTACTTTTCTCCAGTATGTGATCTTTCGTGTAAAATAAGTTTAGTTTCACTGGGAAATGCTTGTGAACTAATTTCACTATTATTTTGGTGAATGGTCGGTAATGCAGGCTCATCGTCCCATATCACGTCTTCCAACAAAACTTCTTCAGTCTTGATCTTCAAGCAATCATCTAATCTCAGTTGAGACGTTTCGTAGCTTCGAAAACAAGCCTCCCGAAAGCTGATTAACAATTCCAGATTGGTCTTACACGAAAGACACACCGTGTCCGGCAACCCGTCGCCTCTTTTAACCTGCAGAAGAAAAAAAAGTAGGATTGAGCGATGCGAAGAGTTAACGAATTGGGTCGACAATAATTGTAAACCGTAAACAGAATCCGACCTGAATTTGACAGCAGGTCCGAATGCGTTGCTCCAGACGCTGTGGATGAGGATCGCTGAAGATGGAGACGGAAGTCTCGGCCGGAGCTGGTCCAAGACAAAGTCTGCACTCCATCGTCCCTGCATTTAACTGTGACAGCAACCGATCTTGCTATATTTTAGTGACAGCTTTGGTCAAAATTTGGTACTAGTTATACCAACTTTCAGGTAACTGGACAACTTCTCAGTGACATTTCGTACCAAAATATTCGTACCAAACAGATAGTGTCAACCAGGGTTCGGTGATTACTGGTCACAAATTACTCGTCACAAAGTCACTAAAATCTATATAACGGAACATCTGGCAGCCGAAAAGTCCATCATACTAACAATAACTATCATAGTAACGAGAACTTGAGTGCCAAATATTGTGTATTCGCGATTTTCATGGCAAAAATTGTCTTTGTGACCACCCCAATGTGACGAATAGTCTAATTACCGTCAACCAAAACTGTTGAGAATATTATCAGGGACAAAAATATTGTTTATAACTGACTGAACGTTGTTTCCAAATTGTTATACCAGAACGTAAAATTAATACATTATTTTTTTTTGTATATTTGTTTGTATCTTATATACGTTATTAACTTTTCTAAATAATTAATGTTTTATACACAGAATATGCAAATTATCAGGATAGATCCAGAACGGTCCCGGTCAAAATATTCGGTATAAGAAAGACGTATAGTTTGAAATTCGTTTACATTCTCGTTATCATAAGCTTTCAAAATATCCCTCTAATTTGTATTTGAAAATATAATATTGTGGCGGCTCGCTTATACGACATGGTCGAGTTTGGTTGCCTTCCTGCGAGTGGGAACCAACTCGGCTGGGTTCGGAGAGCCACTACTCACTCTATCTTCAGCTGTCATATAATAAACACGTGCATTAACATGCCAGTCGTCTCATTCGTTCATCCCCTATAATATACTGGTTGTTTTACCCGGCTTTGCTCCGTATTTGTAATACATACAGCTTAAACATGGCGAATTTGGTATCAAATATTTATGGTTGTGGCTATTTGCAGGTACTATATCTGCGAAAAGCGCAAAGCCTTCTGCGCATGCGCGTGAACTTCCACAAATTGTCTTTAGATTTATACATGTTTATTTTTGCTGGACATCCTTTGTATAAATAGTTTTGATGTGGTCTCATTCCTTCACATTTTGATTTTCTTTGAACGCCATGACAGCAAACATAAATTATTTGTTTACTGTTGTGGCAGTTTACAACAAATGGCTGGTAATTTTGTTGACAAAATTTATAAAAGTATTGTTTCACGCATTCGTAATCTTTAAAAGTTTGTCCTTTTGTGAATTCGAAAATTTCTTCCAATCTGGTGATTCTAAAATTATTAAATAAATGTTAATTAATTGAAATCTTGATTATTTTTATCAGAAATATCCGATTATATTTTCTTACATTTAATGTGTGCTAGACTTGTTTAATCAATCGTTCATTATCAATGAGACAAATAAATGTCGCACGTTATTATAATAGATTTATATCATTTAGCTAGTTCGCGGCTTGTACTTGCATGTAGGTATTATACGTTGTATATGATAATAATTTTCTAACAATTAATAATATTAACTAATTTGGATTATATTTTCTACTCTACGTCACTAGAGACGTATAGTAAAACTTTTAACAGTAAACACGCTGACAGTGACAGTTCACGCGCATGCGCAGAAGGCTTTGCGCCTGTCGCAGATATAGTACCTGCAAATAGCCACAACCCATAGAAAATTGCATGCTGAGATAAAACCACACAAATGTGTATGGGGATGAACGAATGAGACGACTGGTATGTTGATGCACGCGCTTTTATTATGATAGCCAGAGACGGAGTGCGGTAGCCACTCTGAACACAGCCGAGTTGATCCCAACTCACAGGAAGGTGACCGAACTCGACAATGTCGTATAGCGAGCCGCCACATGTGAAATTTGTATAAAATCATTTAGACATATATATAAACTTGTGTTACATTTAAGATCCCACACGGGGAAAAAGCAGTGATGTGCTGTAAAAATTCTATTAACCGACTTGCACGTTGGCAAACACCCTCCCACCCCCATTTTTATACAATTTTCTTTTCAAATTGTAAATAAAATATTTCATACATTACAAAAATAAAGTTTTTATTTTTATCATACATTACAAAATTATTTATTTACATATAATAAATTGTACATTACATAAATTCATTCCATATAGTATTTTGATTGTCATTCGAAACTTTAACTGTGACTGGTCTTATTCGTCTATTACGGTGATAGAGAACCTATGACCTGACCTATGGTCAGACACTGATCCAAGAAGCCTTTAGAATGACCCACGTGTTGACGCGTGAAAATTAAAATAAAAAATAGCAATAACGTTGAAGTGAAGAGTACTGCACTGTAGGGTTTCTGGCCCGGGTCAACCCGTGACAGACATTACCGGGAATTCACGAAATTTTTGTAGTCTCGTGTCCCGGGAATTGGATTTTAAAAAATCTTGGAAATATACAACATTTTCACGACTGCACGAAGGGAAATAACAAATCAAATACACAAATAATCGCAAAATATTCTCAAAGGTTTGTTGTTTAGCAGTAAGTACAGCGGATTCCCCGAACGTGGAAGTTTTATGAATATATGGGGGATGAACGGATGAGACGACTGGCATGTTGAAGAACGTGCGTTTATTATGAGAGCCAGAGACGGAGTGGTGATAGCGCTCCGAACACTTATATATAAATATTTTAAATAAAAGTTGTAAATTAAAATTATTGTGTATAATCTATATTGTTTATACGTTCGCTGTAATATATTTTTTGATTTTTTAATCAAAAACTTTTTTTTTAAATGGCTCCAAAAAAACCATTTCAGAAGATGTGAAAGTGGCCATTGCAACGCTTATTAGTGAAAAGACATATAGTTACAGACAAATTGCAAAAAAAAATCATGTTTCTCACCCTACGGTAACCTATATTGCACAATTGGTGCAATCGGGAGTTTCTCCAACTACAATGTGGGAGAAAACGAAAAACCACACCGCGAACGGATCGAAAAATCATCATCATAGCTTTGGAGAACCGTAAGGTGCCTAATAAAGGTATTCAAGCTACTCTGAACCAAGAGGGTATCGATATTTCCACAAGGACGATGCAACGTAGATTTCGTGAAGTTAACATCAAGAGCCGAACTCCCATAAAAAAGCCAAAATTGACACCAACGATGAAAAAAAAATCTCAGGAACATCAGCAATGGACTTTTGATGATTGGAAAAAGGTATTGCTTAAATATTAATATTAAACTAAAAAATACTTGATAACCTCTTATGTACTAATTTTTCATTCATTTTAGGTTTGTTTCTCTGACGAAAGAATTCTAAGGACAACGACAGATGTTGTCCAATACATCAGAAGAGGACCTTGCGAGAAGCTGAGCGACGAATGCACCATTCAAACAACAAAATATAATGCATCTGTATGGTGTGGTCCGTTATTAGCGGAAAAGAGGCTGGACCCATAAGTGGCTGGACCCGTACATTGGGGCAAGATCAATACAAAAAAATTTTGTTGAACGGATTTTTGCCTTATTTTGAATCAGAGGGGATGGATGCACATAATTACATTTTTATGCAAGATGTCACACGGCCAAAACAATTAACAACTACCTGACCACAAAAAATAGTCGAATTTTGTTATGGCCAGGTAATTCACCGGATTTAAATCCGATACACAATGTTTTAATTAAATTTCTAAATATTGTAATTTATTTTATATTAAATTGACTCTTACAATTTTAATTTTATTATAAATAATTTTTTTTTATAATTTAAAGGGGAGGGACAACTAAATATTAAGTTAATAACAGTTTTTTTTGTAAATATTATTGATGAATATATTATGCGTGTAACGCGACGTTCTCCCAAGTGTCCCTTCAGTTGGTAGCGGTAGTAACCTTTAGGTTGGCACCAGTTACTTTACCGCGCCAAACACCCTACCCGTCTCGAGAAGGGTCGAGACGCGGTCTCTCCATCTCCAGCCACCGACCGGGACGGACCTCCCTCCAGCATCTCCGCCGAGCGTCTTCAGAGACGCCCAGAGATCGCCATCTTGTGTCCACACGAGGCAGTACGGAGTTTGTCTCCTGCCTCCCCCCTCCCGCTGCTGTGACCAGACCGCAGAGAGCCAGCTTCCGGAAGAGCTGTTATCAACGCACACGACTTGCAGTCAGGAGCCTCCCCGACTATATACATTTATATAACTATCCCAAGGTTAGTCCACGTTTCCTACATAACACGACTCTTGGAAGAATAACGACGTATCACGCCCTCTGCATAAAGACGCGCGAAATACCGTTCATTACATGTACACACACATATACATACATACATACATATTTCCAATAAATATCACATTTAGTTTTAATTTATTTTCACACAACCAATCACCTACATAATTCAATTATTTATTTAAAATATTAGACATCACATCAACATTACTACCTATGATATATATAATATTAGAGCAGGCCCGGGCAAACCGCGGCCCGCCAAGTATTTTGGTGCGGCCCGCGAGCAAAATTCAAAAAAAGTTTTGTAACGCGACGTTCTCCCCATAGTCCCATAGGGCAACACTCGCCCTCTCTCCTGTGCA
This sequence comes from Arctopsyche grandis, assembly GCF_051622035.1. Lineage (NCBI taxonomy): Eukaryota > Metazoa > Arthropoda > Insecta > Trichoptera > Hydropsychidae > Arctopsyche > Arctopsyche grandis. Next base: position 1,612,180 of record NC_135365.1, on the reverse strand, counting down.
CGTCTCTCTCCTGTGCACGTCTCTCTCTTGTGAAGATCTCTCCTGTGCACGTCTCCGGGGGTAGACGGGGCCCAGAGATCCACCATCAGTGCTGAAGAACCGCTGTGAGGTCGAGTGTAGCATCACTCCCTCCCCTGAGTTCCAGCACAACGTCCCCTGTATTCCTCACGCCGTTTCCGGAGAAAAATCCAGCCGTGAGAGGACCGACCAGAGGACCGCAGAGCCAGCTCCCAACCACGAGGAAGCTGTTTGAAATCAACGAGACGATTTGCAGTCAGGAACCTCCCCGACTATATAACTGTATCCCAAGGTTAGTCCACGTTTCCATTTAACCCGACCCTTGGAAGAAGAACGGAGTAAACGCCCTCTGGACCTCCCACCGCGAGATCAGATAAGCGCGCGTAAAACCGTTCGTTACAGTTTACATTTTGATGATGATCTAAAATTTTTTTTGTTGATTTGTTAATGTTTTATCGTTTCTGACATAAGATACAATTCGAATTTGGGCCAAAATTTAATGAGCAATATCATCAATATTAGAATCCATCACATGATACTCGATAGATCTCGACGAAAGTATGATCGAAAAGATACCGCACAGTTATTAATTTTCATACGCGGATGTAACTCTAAATTTGAAATTATTGAAGAGCTTTTGTCATTGAAATCACTTAAAGATTGAATTTTATCCAGGATAAAATTTGCAAAAATTGTCCTGATTACAATTTAATTATAATTCATTGTATTATACATCAACAAGTATTGTACAAAAATGTGTTAAAAGTTGAACATGTGACATCTTGTATTATTAAACATGTAAATTTAATACGATCGAGTGGCTTGAAACACAGACAATTCATTGCTTTTCTTCAAGATATTGAATCTGAGTTCACAGATATTATTTATCATAATCATATTCGATGGCTTAGCCTGGGAAAAATACTTCGGCGAGTATGGAATACAAAAGAAGAAATCGTTCTATTTAAAAAAATGAAAGATATTATCGACTTTCCCGAATTAACTGATAATGACTGGCTGAGTGATTTTGAATTTACTTTGGACATCTTGAAACATTTAAATACTTTCAACACAGTGTTGGGGAAAATTTTATGTTCATGATATGGTGAAAAGTTTGAATGGATTTAAAACTACGAGTGTTTCTTCACCATTTATTTATTAAACGGGTAGACCACTTTTCAACCATGAAATTGCTGAAGATACCAGAAAATAAATTTGAAGAATATGGTGAAATTATCAACGATTTCAGGTCTGCTCATACTTAACAGCACTGCACGACTCCGTTTCAAATATGTCATTTTATTACATTTCTATTCATATATACCTACACGTCACGGTCACGTCACGCTTACAGCAATTTGGCCGAGTGCAAGGCAAAATCGGCTTACTTATACATTACAGGCCATGACGATACGGCGCAATATTGCTTACGTCGTATTGTCGAGTACTTGCAATATGAATGCATACACGTGCATTCGTAGCTACGCGTCAGAATACAAGTAGTAAAAAAATTTCGGCGTTTATCAAACGAAAAATTATGTATAATCGCGTTTTTGTTGGAAGAAGAAGCTCACGAAGGCAATAAAAAAGCACGGAGGCGTTTTGATGTGCATCCCATGTTAAAAAATAGAAAAACCGAAGGAGAGTTTTGGACACTGTATAAGGAGCTTGTGGATGATGGACAAAGCCCATGTCGAAAGATTGAACAGCTGTCAACTGTCACTATCGATAATTGGTCCAAAACAGCAAAGCGGCAGACTCATGGCACGTAATTTGCGTGTATATTTCCACGATGGCCAAAAAGACGGATACGGTACGTTGACGGATGTTGCTCTAAGATATGAACAGGAAATGTCGGGTACTGCTGAAAGCCTGCCGTGGCGTAAACGTGACGGTTGGTATGAATATACCCATACAAAATGTACCAAAGAACACTTTTCGTACGGCCGGATACCTGCTGAAGTCGGTACGTGCTGACTAGGTATGAACAGACCTATATGTGTGCGCATGTATTTTTTTGAATATTACGACTGGGACCTTTATGAATCTGGGCCCTGATTATTTGCATATTTTATGCTCCCTCTCGTCATTCCTGGTTGCAATTGTCTTCAGATTTTGAGGAATAGCCTATAAGTAACTTCTTTGGTACGAGTTTTGAGTGAGCAGTTGCCCAGTTACCTGTAAGCTGGTATAACTAGTACCAAAATTGAGACAACAAATGTCTAAATTTGTCATTCCTGTCAGAGTTAAATGCAAGGATGATGGAGTGCAGGCTTTGTCTTGGACCAGCTCCTGCCGAGACTTCCGTCTCCATCTTCGGCGATCCTCATCCAGAGCGTCTTGAGCAACGCATTCGGACCTGCTGTCAAATTTATGTCGGTTGCTGATTACAGGTTACAATTATTGTGAACCCCATTGATTAATTCTACTAATAATCCTACTTTTTCACCTGCAGGTTAAAAGAGGCGACGGGTTTCCGGACACGGTGTGTCTTTCGTGTAAGACCAATTTGGAATCGTTAATCAGCTTTCGAAAGCTTTGTTTTCGAAGCAACGAAACGTCCCAACTGAGGTTAGATGATTGCTTGAACATCAAGACGGAAGAAGTTTTGTTGGAAGATGTCACATGGGACGATGAGTCTTCACTACCGACAATTCACCAAGAGAATAATGAAATTTGTTCAAAGCCATTTCTCAGTGAATCAAAACTTGTTGTACATACTAAAGAAAAGCCGTTCAAATGTGAAATTTGCTTAAAATCATTTTCCCGAAAATCTGCCCTCATATCACATGAAATATTGCATACTGGGATAAAACCAAACAAATGTGTAATTTGTTTAAAATCATTTTTTCATAAACATAGCCTTGAGTCACATAAAATATCGCATACTGGGGTAAAAGCCCACAAATGTGAAATTTGTTTAAAATCATTTACTCGACAATCTAACCTTGAAAAACATAAAAAATGGCATGCTGGAATAATATCATACACATGTGATATTTGTTTAAAATCATTTATGCAAAAAAATGATCTTGTGTTACATTTAAGATCTCACACAGGGGAAAAGCCTTACAAGTGTGAAATTTGTTTAAAATCATTTTCTAAAAAATCTAGCCTTGTGACACATGCAAAACAGCATACTGGGATAAAACCACACAAATGCGAAATTTGTTTAAAATCATTTTTTCATAAATCTGGCCTCGGATCACACGAAATATCGCATACTGGGGTAAAACCACACAAATGTGACATCTGTTTAAAATCATTTAATCAACAATATAACCTTGAAAGACATAAAAAATTGCATACTGGGATAAAATCATACAAATGTGACATTTGTTTAAAATCATTTATGCGAAAAAATGATCTTGTGTTACATTTAAGATCTCACACAGGGGAAAAGCCTTACAAGTGTGAAATTTGTCTAAAATCATTTTCACGAAAATCTAATCTTAGAAGACATAAAAAATTGCATACTTAAAATGTTTAAAATCATTTATTCAAAAAATTGAAATTGTGTTACATTTAAGGTCTCACACAGGGGAAAAGCCTTATAAGTGTGATATTTGATAAAACCGCACAAATTTGAAATTTGTATAAAATCATTTAGACATTAGGGTTGCCATACGTCCCGTATATACGGGACATGTCCCGTATTTCACTACTCGGTCCCGTATTTGTCCCGGGATTTGTGCAAGGATCTAAATCTAAATATTCCCATGGATAAGCTTATCGCTTTTTGTGTAGATAATACGAACACTAACTTCGGAGGTCTAAACCGAGCTGGAAGAAATAACGTGTTTTTTAAACTGAATTCTGAATTGGAAAGAGATATTGAAGGCATAGGATGTCCAGCACACGTTTTCATAACGCGCTATCAATAGCCGCTGATGTTTTGACTGTCGATGTTGAATCAATAGTCGTCAAGATATTCAAGTACTTTAACATTTACACTGTGAGGACTGAAAAACTCAAAGACTTTTGTGAATATGTTGGTGTTGCCTACCAAAACTTATTATCCTACGTTGGGACTAGGTGGTTATCACTCTTACCTGCAATTGAAAGAATATTGAATCTGTGGCAGCCATTAAAAGATTTTTTCGCTAACGAAGACAGACCACCAAAAGCCCTTAAAGATTTTTTTGATGATCCAATGAGTGAAGCTTATTTTTGCTTCTTGCATTCACAGCTCAATACATTTGAATCTCAAATTAAAAAAATAGAAAAATCAAACATCACTGTCCTGAAAGTAAAGTCTGTATTAGAAGAGACCAAAAGACATATGATCGAGAGAAAAAAATCCAATTTTATTGGAATGACGACAAAAAAAATTTTGAATCTCTTAAAGCTTGATTCTGGAAACAGTGCCAAAGTGGAAACTTTTGAAAAACATACTGTCGATTTCTTTAACACTGCTGTGGAATACATTGATAAGTGGTCCCAATCATTCAAAAAGTTTAATGCTTTCGATTGGATGACTCTCAAGCAAGTTCCTGAATGGAGGGAAATAGAACGAACCGTTGAATATTTGCAAGGAAGGAACATCGATGTTGGAAACAATGAGCTTCTTTTCAACCAGTTCGTATATTTAAAAGATTATTTAAATAAAAATAATACCAACGAAAACTGGGAGACAACGCGGAAATTGAGTATGGAAGAGAAATGGCTGAAGTTTTTTAGAGATACCAAGCATATTGAACAGAAGTCATGTTTAATAAAACTATGTGAATATTTGCCATTCCAGCCCACAATGCTAATGTGGAGAGAATATTTTCCCTGATGTCAACACAATGGTCGGATGAAAGAAATAAGCTGACAGTTGAGGCAATTTTGGTTTGCCAGTATAATTTGAAAATGACTTGCGCCCAATTTTTCAATCATGTAAAAGAGGAAAAAGATTTAATTAAAATAGTTAAATCATTGTTAAAATACGATTGGGCTAAAAAAGACTAATTTTTTAAAATAAACTATTACCTACCTACTTTTCCTAATTTTATTTATGTATGTAGCACTTAAATGTCCCGTATCAATGCTTGACAATTTTTTGTTTTCAAATTATAAAGAAAAAATTTCATATATCACCAAAAAAAAAGTTATTTTTATTTTTATCATACATTACAAAATTATTTATTTACATAAAATAAATTGTACATTACATAAATTCATTCCATATAGGATTTTGATTGTCATTCGAAACTTAAACTATTACAGGTCTTATTCGTCTATCACAGTGATGGAGAACCTATGACCTGACCTATGGTCAGACACTGATCCAAGAAGCCTTTTGAATTACCCACGTGTTGACTCGTGAAAATTAAAATAAAAAATACCAATAACGTTGAAGTGAAGTGTACTGGTCTTGACATTTTCAAATAATTTAAAAATACATTTAAAGAAATGGATATCAACTTACAGAACATTGTTTCTGTAATGACGGTGCTCCCAATATGGTCGGATAAATTATTGGTTTTATTCAGCAGCTTCAGCAAACTATTAGACATTCTCTGATTGAATTTCATTTTATAATTCATCAGCTAGTTCTATGTGCGAAGCAAGGTTTAAAAACATTTTCCAACGTAATGCCAGTTGTAATAATAATTATCGACTTCATATATGCAGGAGGTGTTAATATACATTTTTGACCTTCATTTTTTGCTCTTCACTTGTAAAAGTATAATATAAATAAATAAGAAGAAAACGTAAACCTTTTTGGAGTATCAAGTGTTGAACTTTTCTGTCAACAAATTTTAGGATTTCCAAAGTTATTAGTATTGTTGTGTGAACGGAAACGTTACTCCAGAATCTTCTCAACAATTGGCAATGCATCGATGGGCCTCACAGGTAAAATAGTACACACCTTTCGTGCTTCTGGGACGTTTACCATTTCCAAACACATATTTATTCATTTCAATAACTGAGGTCCAACAAATTCCCAAGTGTTGATTAAAATATCGAGAGTCAATCCTTTCATACTAGAAACCGATTTCATGCCTTCAATACACCACTATTCCAACAAATTTAAACCTTTCAAACTTATTTAAACCCATACTCACATCAGCATTCACACTATTATGCCTAATTTGAACTAAGTTAACAATATCATTCACGCTATTAATGTAAAACTCATTCAACCGTTAACCATTATTAAGTACTAAGGATAAAATAAAAAATCTAGCTATTATTTTTACAAGGATTTTTAATTGTGACTTTTATTTGCAACATGTGAAAATATACATATATTATCACTAATCTGGTGATTTTCAATAGTATTACTCCTTAATGTGTATTGTGAAAAATTTTCATGAAATGATATTTAACTTCAAATCCGAAATGTCGTTTTTTAGGGGGGGTCTTAAGAGGGCTGTATACCCGAAACCTTAACTTTGTTGCCGTTCCTTTCTTCGATATATATATTGAGTGAATGCGACAATATATGTATATATTGAGTAGCGCTTCGACCAGATAATACGTATTTCAAATCGACAAAATCGAGGTTTCGTATTCTCCAGTTTTCTCCTCCGAAACTGGACCAATTTAAAAAAAAATTTCATCATCGTTATGAGAAAGATATTTTCTGTTTGTGTGCTTGTATTTTTTTAAAAATCAACCGTTAAATAAGCACGCTGGGCTCTTTTCGTGGGTGTAAAACAGAGGCGATTTTATAGATGTTTGGCGGCTTCTAGCTCCTATAAAAAATAAAACCACAGAAACATGCCTATGGTGGATATCCATAGCATATTAAAAAATAATTTCTCTGGTGCCATAATTGAAGAAGGGAGAAGTGTAATACGTTTGTATGGACAAGGCGCTGGTGTCCAGCCCTCTTAAGCATGCTAACCGGGGGACCCGGCTTGAGATGCTTGTAAGCAAATTTATAAACAGTATTTATATAATAAACAATCTTTTTATACATACATATATGTATATTGTTCTTATTCCACGTTATGAGATTTTTTATGACGCACAAGGTCATATTTATGGGTAAATGATTTTAAACAAATGTCACATTTGTATGATTGTATCCCAGTATGAGATTTTTTATGTCGCACGAGGTCATATTTATGGATAAATGACTTTAAACAGATTTCACATTTGTGTGGTTTTATCCCAGTATGCAATTTCTCATGTGATTTAAGGCAATATTTTCGCGTAAACGATTTTAAACAAATATCACATTTGTGTGGTTTTATCCCAGTATGGAATGTTTTATGTGACTCGAGGATAGTTTTAGTAGAAAATGATTTTAAACAAATTTCACACTTGTAAGGCTTTTCCCCTGTGTGAGATCTTAAATGTATTACCAGTCTATCTTTTCGAATATATGATTTTAAACAAATGTCACATTTGTATGGTTGTATACCAGTATGCGATTTTTCATGTGATGTAAGGCCATATTTTCTAGTAAATGATTTTAAACAAATGTCACATTTGTATGGTTTTATCCCCGTGTGAGATCTTAAATGTGACTCAAGATGATGTTTTAGAATAAATGATTTCAAACAAATGTCACATTTGTATCTTATCTCAGTATGGCATTTTTTATGATACGAAAGGTTAGATCTTCGAGAATACGATTTTAGACAAATGTCACATGTGTAAGACTTTTCTCTAGTATGTGATCTTTTGTGTAAAATAAGTTTTGATTCACTGGGAAATGGCTTTGAACAAATTTCATTATTCTCTTGGTGAATTGTCGGTAGTGAAGACTCATCGTCCCATGTGACATCTTCCAACAAAACTTCTTCCGTCTTGATGTTCAAGCAATCATCTAATCTCAGTTGAGACGTTTCGTAGCTTCGAAAACAAGCCTCTCGAAAGCTGATGAACGATTCCAGATTGGTCTTACACGAAAGACACACCGTGTCCGGCAACCCGTCGCCTCTTTTAACCTGCAGGTGAAAAAGTAGGATTAAGAGAAGAATTAAACAATGGGGTCCACAATAATTGTAAATCGTAAACAGCATCCTACCTGAATTTGACAGCATGTCAGAATGCGTTGCTCCAGACGCTGTGGATGACGATCACCGAAGATCGAGACGGAAGACTCGACTGGAGCTGATCCAAGACAAAGTCTGCACTCCATTGTCCCTGCATTTAACTGTGACAGCAACCAGCCGATTTGCCATCAACCTTTTATGCACAGTAAATACATTTTTTATGTTTTCAACAAATTATACATAAACATATTCTTGAATATATAGATGACATATAGAAAATGTTTTACAATGTAACAAAGATAAACAAATAATGTTACCGACGATTTGTTTATGTAGATGAGATGTAACAAGTTCATAATAAAATGACCAATTCACGTTTAGATACCGTCCATATTAAAGATGATTATTCATAATGTTTCTTAGATCGATTTATTTATTAGATAGATTTAATAACGACAAGGATTTCTTTAATGTATGATATTAGAAACTTTTACATACATATAATTGGTATTAGTTTGTCATCGGACTGATACCAAAATATTCAATACCCTGTAATTCATTTCATTGCATTCTTTCAATACAAACATTTTCATTGAACATCTGAATTATTGTTTTATTCTAAATCGGCTATTCAGTACATAAGTAAGTATATGAAATGAAAACATACATATGTATGTACTTAAATGTTTCTTAAATCTGTCCGTAACGCGATAGATATAATAACGACAAGGATTCCTTTAATACATACAAATGATCGGTATTAGTTTGTCTGTTTATGACTTTCCATCGCAAAGTCAACATTTAAATGAAACGTTATTCCGAATCAAAGCCAGTGATCTCATATACATATTTCACAACAATAGCCAAGTCTTACGATGGCATAATCATCGCTCTTGTACAAACACGCAGAACTAATCTCTGGCAACGTCCCATTCGACTATTCCAGAAGAAAGAATTCAGCGCTCCGAAGCAGAGACACGAACTTCTTCGAACATACAATTACTATTGAAGTGAACTGAACTGAACACAAATAAAAGGTCCTCTTAGTGTTAGTACACAATCAGTGTTTTCATAGACATTTACCGCCTCGGCGAATTAAAATTAAACACTGTGATTTGACATTCGAACTGTCAAAGTGAAATGAACGCAAATGCGATTGCCAACATATGTAGAATGGATTCTACTTCTATAGAGGCTAGACCAACCTTCTCTAGAGGCTAGAGAGCGTCTCTGACGTCAGCTGACTCTGACTCTGACTCTGATGAGTGATGAGATGCCCGCGAACTCCTCGACCTCAACCACGAAGGCTTTTGGCTCGAACACCTATAATGTATAATCACATCGATGCTTAGCACGTCGAATCTACAATGACGGAAACAACTCGTATGTCCGTATCAACGTGCGAAGCTCATATGTATGTCTACTCGATAATAATACAAATTTCGTAAATAAAAAGTATTTGCCAATATTTTTTTTGTGTGACCAGCATAGAAGTAGAATGCATAGAATCGCTCTCAGCCTCCAAAAATGTTGCTAAAAAACTCTGCGCGGAAGAGTTTGTTCATTGTTTGCTAAACTTCGTCTCTCTCTCTCTCTTCTGACTTTCCGTCTCTCTCTTCGATGGCTCGCTTTTAGACTGTAGGAATCTCGTCACCGCAAATCGAAACTATCGAAATCTATTGCGACGGAGAATACATTTCTCACGCTCAACCATTGACGTCATCTCAAGTCGAAGAACACCTGCATCCATTAAGTTAAATCGAGTGGAACGACGCCAAACATTCGAGCATATTCCACCCCAACAAACCAAGCAGAACGACACGAAGAATACCTGCATCCATTAAACTTAATCGAGTGGAACGACGCCAAACATTCGAGAAACGTCCACTCTAAACAACAAACCACATTCCTCGCATAACTTGCACACGTAAACACCACGTGCACTTCTCGGAATCAATCGCCAAACACAGGTCACGTGGATCCCCAAAAACAATATAAAAGGAGGTCCACCCGAAACAACTTCAGTCGACCCACAGCAACAAGAGTCGACACACAGCAGCGGACCAGTCGACATCCAGCATCTGAACAGCTACCACTACACTATCCTACAATGGAAGAACGCTTGCAACACACTGCCATATTCAGAGACCTTCTGAACATAGCCGAATGCCGAGCCAGCAACACACTTCCTCAAATATTCTAATACACTTGTACAATATTTAGGCAAACAATAAAACGGCGGGTCTCGCTTGGAGATGTTAGGATAGCAATTTTGAAGCTGAAAAGGTCTGTTGGGCCTGACGGTGTGCCCCCTGACGTATTAAAGGCATGCTGTAATTCGCTCTTAGAGCCTCTTCAGTTTATTTTTAACCTTATTCTGGATTCTGGTAATTATCCTGAAAAATGGAAATTATCTAGAGTCATTCCCATTCATAAAAGTGGCTCTAAAAATGAGGTTGAAAATTACAGACCTATTGCTATCATCTCGGCTATTCCCAAAATTTTCGATAATATCCTTCACCGTTTGATTCTTTTGCAGTTCAAAAGATTGTTGTGTGATGAGCAGCATGGTTTTTCACCATGTCGTTCCACTACCACTAATCTTGCCTGCTTTTCATATTATACCATGTCTAAAGTTGACCGTGGACAACAAGTTGATGTAGCCTACTTTGACTTTCGAAAAGCATTTGATCTTGTCAACAATGACGCTCTTATGATCAGATTAGCTGAAGTGGGCTTTTCTCCACGTCTTCTTAAACTCTTTGCTTCTTATCTTAGTGATAGGAAGCAATTTGTTAGATATGGTATTTATGAATCTCCTTCATTTTTTACGCGATCTGGTGTAACTCAGGGGTCCACCTTAGGCCCTTTACTATTTACAATAGTCATTAATAACCTCCCAAAAGTACTACGCAATGCTTCATGTCTCTTGTTTGCTGACGACGTTAAACTATTCTTTGCTGTTAAGGATGAGAGGCAAGCCTCTCTCCTTCAAGCTGATATTAACGCTGTTTTAGAGTTCAGTTCCAGTTTAGGGCTTGAACTGAATACTAGTAAATGTGCTATTATGAGTTATGGACGTGCGAATTCGCTCTATTGTCACGGATATTCCATTGGATCCGTATTGTTGAAGCGCGTGGAATCAATGGTCGACTTGGGTATCACTTTTGATCCTCAATTCACCTTTCACAACCACATCAAGACAATCGCTGACGTTTCCTTTCGTCGACTTGGATTTGTCTTGAGATATGCTAGATTATTCTCCAACCCCTTGTCTTCTCGCTTGCTTTTCAACTCGCTTGTTAGAAGTAAGCTAGAGTATAATGCAATTGTGTGGAATCCGCACGAAGCAAACTACTCTCTTATTATAGAAAAAGTGCAAAAAGCATTTCTTCGTTTTCTTTATAAGAAAGAGTATGGGTACTACCCATATCTCTATCCTACTCCTTTCCTTTTGGGCATGCTTGGGTATAATTCCCTTGAACTTCGGAGAAACTTCTCGTTAATTCGTTTCGTTCTCCAGCTATTGCGTGGTAATACGTCATGCCCGTTGTTGCTGGAACAGTTGGGACTTTATGTCCCTAATAATTATGTGCGTGGTAGACATCATCATTTAATGGTTGTACCTGCTGCTCGCACAGTTCTTTTTCGAATGGCTCCTATTCCAAGAGCTATTCGACTTCTCAATGAAATCGTTGCTGCTGTCCCTGAATGTGATATTTTCCACCTTGGGGAGCGTAGATTGTCGGATATTATCTTAACATATTTATCTGGTAACCTGCGCTCATCATTACTTTCTTAATTTGAATGTGATGAATGAGTGGAATCTTAATCTACTCTCTTCCATTTGGGCCTCGCTGTGATTTTATTTTTTATTCATATTTTGTTTTATTTTATTTTATTTTTTCTTTCTCTTTTGTACATTTTTATATACTATTTTAATTTTGATCAGTGTAAACAAAGAATGGGATTTATGGATTTTATTTTTAATTTTTACACTTTTGTTATTTTTTTTTTTCTCTCTGAATGATGTATTATTTTCCTTTTGTTACTTTTTTTGTAATTTTATTTTACCATGTTTTCTGCTTTTGCTTTTTTCCTTTATTTACAGTTTACTTGTTTTTATATCATGTTTTTATATATTTTTCAAATGTAGGCCATTGTGGCGCATTAGGTTCTTCCTGTAATGCCACAATGGTCCAAAACTATTAAATAAAACTATTAAATAAATAAAACAACTGAAAACAAGCACAACAGTGTTTCGTTAGGCTGGGATACGGTCAAAACTACCTACCCCGCCCACAAGACGATACTTTTGTTAACAATGACCATTCTGTACGGACGCCAGGGGTTCTCAATCGAGAGCCACCCGATGTCGTGATGTTTGTATAGCTCGTGGTAAAGCGTCGGCGTGGATTTCCCCCAATGGTGTCTTCCTTCGTCGTCTGTGATCTGGTCTCTGCTCTCTGTCTCCCTCGCTCGTACAGTGTGCGTATGTGAGTGTGATTCGGGAGAGATGGAAAATGGAGTGAGGTTGTATATAATAACGACAGGTCGTAAATCTGTTTTGTATACAATTATATTTCAAGTTAAATGTACAGAGAGGAAGCAGGGGGAAAGGAGGGGGGGGGGGGAGTTCAAACAAAGAACACGTGTTGTATCGCTGGTCAAACCCAACACGTGGCTGGTCTCACTTCGACGAAGAGAGATCAGGGTTCCTCACTACAACCCCGGACGAATGCTGGAGCTGGTTTCCAAGAATCATCAAACATCACCAGTCTCGAACTGGTGATTCGGGAGCGAGGAAGCGAGCCGCTAAGAATCAGTGTTCAAGCGGCGACAGTTAAAGCGAAGTGCGAGCGCTGGCTGACCAGGGCGGCCAGCACCAAAAACATCGACCAGCTCCTGGGTCGTGTAAGGCCACGAAAGCCGACCATCAGACAATTGGTCTGAACACATTCTATGCATTCTATTCCTATGGTGACCAGTTATCATACGACCAATTTTTGGGTGTGGCCAGTTTTCTTGTGACTAATTTTAGGGTGAAGGGTGATCACGTGTGACCGATTGTCCTGGGACTGGTTCACATTTGACTAGTAGTCCGCTTACCTCAACTTCTTTGGTACGAGTTGTCGGTATGCAGTTTCCCAGTTACCTGTAAGTTGGTATAACTAGTAACAAAATTGAGACAACAAATGTCTAAATTTGCTGTTGCTGTCAGAGTTAAATGCAAGGACGATGGAGTGCAGGCTTTGTCTTGGACCAGCTCCTGCCGAGTCTTCCGTCTCCATATTCAGCGATCCTCATCCAGAGCGTCTGGAGCAACGCATTCGGACCTGTTGTCAAATTTATGTCGGTTGCTGATTACAGGTTACAATTATTGTGAACCCCGTTGGTTAATTCTTATCTTAATCCTACTTTTGCACCTGCAGGTTAAAAGAGACGACGGGTTGCCGGACACGGTGTGTCTTTCGTGTAAGTCTAATCTGGAATTGTTAATCAGCTTTCGAGAGGCTTGTTTTCGAAGCAACGAAACGTCTCAACTGAGGTTAGATGATGGTTCGAAGATCAAGACCGAAGAAGTTTTGTTGGAAGATGTCATATGGGACGATGAGCCTTCACTACCGAAAATTCACCAAGAGAATAATGAAATTTGTTCAAAACCATTTCGTAAACCTAGCCTCGAGGCACATAAAAAATTGCATACTGGGGTACAACCATTCAAATGTGACACTTGTTTAAAATCATTTATTCATAAAGATCAACTTGTGTTACATTTAAAATCTCACACGGGGGAAAAGCCCTACAAGTGTGAAATTTGTTTAAAATCATATTCTAAAAAATCTAGCCTTGTGACACATGCAAAACAGCATACTGGGATAAAACCACACAAATGCGAAATTTGTTTAAAAACATTTTTTCGTAAATCTAGCCTTGGATCACACAAAATATTGCATACTGGGATAAAAAAACTACACAAATGTGAAATTTGTTTAAAATCATTTTCTCGTAAATCTAGCCTCAGGTCACATAAAATTATGTTTGGGGACTGGAATTTTAATTGGTTACAGACAGAAGAATTTTATGTAAAAAAGTTGAGAAATTGGGTAAATGAATTGGGTTTTAAACAAAAAGTGACGGAAGCAACGAGAGTGAATAATTTATCAAGCTCTCTCATTGATTTGGTTATAACAAATATAATGGATCTGCGGTGTGAGGTGAAAGATGTACCGAAAATAGGAGACCATTCTATTGTCAACATGTTTTTGGGACAGCGGTTTAGTAACGGAGGACTTAAAAATATGCAGGTGACTGAAAGAGAAAACATTGATTATCAATTGATGAATGAATTGTTAAAGGAGTGTGTATGGGGAAAGGATGGTGATAGTGTGAATGAAATGTGGGAGATAATGTATCGTAATATAACATATTCTAAAAGTAAATGCGTAAAAACCACAAGAATCATGCATAAGCATAAGCTGAAACCTTGGTTTACCAAGGAAGTAAAGGAAAGCTTAGTTGATAAGAATGTTAGTTATAAAAGATATAAAATTATTAAGGCTATGGATGGAATCCAATTAGAAAAGGCTTGGTTAGAGTATAAAAGAAAGAGGAATAAATGTGTGAATGTTTTACGTAATGCGAAGAGGGATTGGCATGAAAGAAATATTGATGGTGCAAAAAAAGATCCCACAAAAATGTGGCGAATAATTAAAACTTTGATTTCCGGGGGAAAAAATGTTTCTTTGAATGAATTAGAAGTCGAGGGAGTAGTATATAATGATAAAGAGGATATGGTTGAAAGATTGAATGAGTTTTACATCAATAGTGTGAATGATATAGTTAATTCAATACAAACAAGGCATAATAGTGTGAATGATGATATTAATTTGGGTTTAAATAAGTTTGAAAGGTTTAAATTAGTGGAAATGGAGGGATTAAATGGTGTATTGAAGGGCATGAAATCAGTTTCTAGTATGGATGGATTGACTCTAGATATTTTAATCAACACTTGGGACATGGTTGGACCTCAGTTACTGAAATTAATAAATGAATCGTTAGAAGTGGGATCCGTCCCGGATGCATGGAAGGTGTCTACTATTGTACCGGTACCAAAGGTTACGGGCACACATAAAGCCAGTGAAATGAGGCCCATCAATATGTTACCAATTGTTGAGAAGATGCTGGAGGAAATCGTTATGATTCAATTGAAAGGGTTCATTAGTATAAATGATTGTTTGGTTGTGGAACAGTCTGGATTTAGAGTGAAACATTCAACAGAAACCGCTATCCAATTGGTGGTTTCTGATTGGATGGAGACGATGGATGAATCTAGCATGGTTGTTGGAGCAGTTTTTCTAGATTTTAAGCGAGCGTTCGAGACAGTAGATAGGAATATTTTATTACAAAAATTATATAAGTTAGGAATAAATGGTATAGTATTAAAGTGGCTTCAATCATACTTAAATAATAGAAGGCAAAGAGTAAAAATTGATAAGGTGTTATCCTCTGAATTTGTAACACCTCATGGAGTGCCGCAAGGGTCCAAATTGGGACCCTTATTATTTATATTATATATAAACGATATTGTTAAGGTAATTAAGATGTGTAAAATACATTTGTTTGCAGATGATACATTGATATATATAATTGGAAAGAATGTTGATGTAATGTCTGAGATTTTAAATATAGAATTAAATTATGTGAATGACTGGTTGTGTGAAAATAAATTAAAGTTGAATGTGAATAAAACAAAAATGATGTGGTTGAATGGTAAAAATAAAAATATATTGAATGAAATTAGAATTGATGATAAGTTAATTGAAAAAGTTGAAAATATAAAATACTTAGGTGTATACATAGATTCAGGACTAAATTTTAAAATGCACGCTGACTATATAATAAAAAAAATGGCTAGAAAAGTTGGTGTATTATGTAGATTAAGAAATATTTTAAGTAAAAAAAGTAAAATTTTAGTGTTTAATTCAATTGTCTTGCCACATGTGGTTTATTGTGCCACTGTGCTTAATTTGTTTAGTGGCCAAGATTTAGAAAAAATGCAAAAAATACAGAATAAAGCTATGAGAGCTATTTTGAATGTGAGTAGATTTAAGAGTATTGGAAGTATGTTAGATGAATTAGGATGGATGAGTATTAGAATTAGTCTAAATATTAGTACATTGTCTTTTGTTTATAAGTTAGATCAAAAGTTATTACCTAAGTATTTTGATGATTATATAATAAGGAATAGAGATAAACATAGTTTTTATACTAGAAATAAGGACAAACTAGTTGTAAGTAGAGTAAGAAAGAATAAGACGGCTGGGGGTGTTTTTCACAGGGGTGTGCTCATGTATAATGCCCTCCCTGAGTGCGTCAGGTCTGCTAAAAACATGGATGCATTCCTGCGAGGTGCGAAGAGACACCTCTGTGAGGGACAGTACATATAAGTTAATTATAAATTTTAGAGTTAAGTATAATAATTAAGATGTATTTTTTTTTTTTTAAATTAGCTTGATAGCTAAAATATATATAAATAAATAAAATAAATAAATAAATAAATAAATAAATAAAATGTTGCATACTGGAATTAAACCACACAAATGTGGAATTTGTTTAAAATCATTTGTTCAAAAATCTAGACTTGTGATACATTTAAGATCTCACATGGGAGAAAAGCCTTACAAGTGTGAAATTTGTCTAAAATCATTTACTCAACAATCTAACCTTGGAAGACATAACAAATTGCATACTGGGATAAAATTATATAAATGTGACATTTGTTTAAAATCATTTATTCAAAAAATTGAACTTGTGTTACATTTAAGATCTCACACAGGGGAAAAGCCTTACAAGTGTGAAATCTGTTTGAAATCATTTTCTCGTCAATCAAACCTCAGGTCACATAAAATATTGCATACTGGGATTAAACCACACAAATGTGAAATTTGTTTAAAATCATTTATCCATAAATCTAGACTTGTGATACATTTAAGATCTCACATGAGAGAAAAACCTTACAAGTGTGACATCTGTTTTAAATCATTTACTCAACAATCTAACCTTGAAAGACACAACAGATTGCATACTGGGATAAAATCATACAAATGTGACATTTGTTTAAAATCATTTATTCAAAAAATTGAACTTGTGTTACATTTAAGATCTCATACAGGGGAAAAGCCTTACAAGTGTGAAATTTGTCTAAAATCATTTTCTCGAAAATCTGGCCTTGGGTCACATAAAAATTGCATGCTGAGATGTGAAATTTGTATATAATCAGGGTTGTAGAATAGCCGGTACGCGCCGGGTCGGTGTCCAGCTACCTTTTAGGGCGCGATCACACAGCGAGGGATGCGGTATGCTGTACGTGGGATATTTTTTTAGATAGTTTTAAACATACAATAAAAATATTTCGTATACGCGGTATCCTGCGGTATATACATGGGATCGTTTATTCATTGGAGCGGTCTCGTTGAAATTCTATAGAATTGTTTAGACTAACTTGACGGTGATATATACCAATTCGATCCATCGGACGGAGCTTGACATTCTTCACGTGCAAAAATGCATATCTGTTACCAAAAAAACTCCATCGTCATCTAAAAATAGATAAGTAAAATAGATAAATATACTAGATAACTAGAAACGGAATACTTTTCCGTTTCTACTTATCTAGTATAATATGTGATACACCGTTATCGATCACTGTAATGTAAAAATAGTTTTTCTTAAATAAAAATGGCTTCAAAGCGAAAGCAATGTTCGATACAAAATTTTATTGCTGAACGAAGTATATTAAATGAATCTGAAAACAGTGTTGCGTCTTTAAAATCAAATGAAGAAAATAACATCAATTTAGAATCTAGTAGTATAAATATAATAAATGATAGTAGTGATAGTGATGCGATATGTGTGTCTTCCTGGCCAGATGTTTGGAGTACGGAGATGTGGGAGGAAAAAAAACGGAAATATCCCTGGTTAATATGTAAGTCTAATAATATTGGATGTTATATTTGTTGTAATTTAAATTATAGTAAATTCGAAAGAGCAGCCTTTTGAAAAGTTTTTAGATATTATAAATGACTCGGAAATTGTATCAACCAGTAAAGTTTTAGAACTGCATATTTTATAGCTAAACATGATAGACCATATTCTGATTGTTTTGATCTATTACTTTCACAAGAATTAAATGGATTGGAAATTAGCCATAGTTTGCATGCAACAAATATAATTGATCATGTCAGTCAAAAAAAGAAATCTCGGGTATGCGAAAAAATTATAGAATTGAATTGAAAAAAAATTTGCAAAATCGAGCGTACCGGCACCTCAAAATTTAGCACTACACCACTATATAATCATTCAGACATAAATATAAACTTGTGTTACATTTAAGATCCCACACGGGGGAAAAGCAGTGATGTGCTGTAAAAAT
The DNA here is from genome assembly GCF_051622035.1 of Arctopsyche grandis. Lineage (NCBI taxonomy): Eukaryota > Metazoa > Arthropoda > Insecta > Trichoptera > Hydropsychidae > Arctopsyche > Arctopsyche grandis. Next base: position 1,593,790 of record NC_135365.1, on the reverse strand, counting down.
TCTATCAACCGACTTGCACCTTGGCAAACACCCTCTCACCCCCATTTTTATACAATTTTGTTCTCAAATTGTAAATAAAAAATTTCATACATTACAAAAAAAAAGTTATTTTTATTTTTATCATACATTACAAAATTATTTGTTTACCTTAAATAAATTATACATTACATAAATTCATTCCATATAGTATTTTGATTGTCATTCGAAACTTTAACTGTGACTGGTCTTATTCGTCTATCACAGCGATGGAGAACCTATGACCTGACCTATGGTCAGACACTGATCCAAGAAGCCTTTTGAATAACCCACGTGTTGACACGTGAAAATTAAAATAAAAAATACCAATAACGTTGAAGTGAAGTGTACTGGTCTTGACATTTTTGAATAATTTAAAAATACATTTAAAGAAATGGATATCTACTTACAGAACATTGTTTCTGTGGTGACGGTGCTCCCAATATGGTGGGATAAATTATTGGTTTTATTCAGCAGCTTCGGCAAACTATTAGACATTCTCTGATTGAATTTCATTTTATAATACATCAGCTAGTTCTATGTGCGAAGCAAGGTTTAAAATATTTTCCTTTGTAATGCCAGTTGTAAAAACAGTCATCAACTTTATAAATGCAAAAACTTTATAAAATAGCAAATTATAATATTATCAAAATAAGTCATCAACTTTATAAAATAGCAAAACTTACCCATTTATACATGCTTACTTGTGTGATTATTTTATTTGTTATTAGTTTGTGAATGAATAGAGTTCGCAGATTAAACAAATTGTGTAATATTAAACTAGGTGAATGAAAATGGAAAAAACTACAAAATTTTATTTCTAGCATTTATTATATTCAACAGGTAAATAAAAATAATAATCTGTAATAACATATATAGAACATTTGTTATAAACACAATTCATATTTTATTGAATTATCGAATAAAATAATAACAAATGAATCCAGCAAGTTGAAAAAAAAACAGTTAAATATCAGGAAAGTAATCATAATAATAAAATATATCAGTGTAAGAAAGGAAAAATTGGAAAATGCAAACCTTATTCATATAAACATACATATAAAATCTAATTGGCCAAAGAATATAAAATCTAATACTAATACTACTTCTATGTCTGCCACTGACGTTGTTTCATCATTAGAGCTGCGCCCAAGTGTTTCATTTGCTGATGTTTGTACGGGAGCTGCTAGATGTTTGAAGCCTGATATTAAAACTACGTCTGCAAGTATTAGTGAATCTTCTATGGAAACGGTCGCAGTGACGTCGATGTTTGCCTCTTCTACATCTGCCTGCTCAAATGGTCCTGATAGTCGTGATTCTGTTGTGACTGTGTTGGCTTCTTCTTCTGCTTCCTCTTCCGTTTCGTCTCCATTGGCTCAACCTCCGTTTTCTCAATCAAAACTGCCATTTCTTGTCTCAAAGAAAGTCACGCGCCAAACTGGGAGACCGAAAATTGGTAATTTATTACCAAAATGTACGAGGTCTCAGGACAAAGCTGGCTGCGTTTAATTCAGCCGTTTCTACTATTTGTGATGATATGGTAGCACTAACGGAAACATGGTTGACTTCATCATTTTTTGATGCTGAACTTTTTCATTCTACCTGGAGGGTGCATCGTCGCGATAGAGCAGATCGACGTGGTGGTGGTGGTGTATTATTTACTTGTCGTGATTGGTTTCGGTCAGTCCGGATGACAAATTTTGAAACTCTATCTGGTGAGGACTTATGGAATTCATAACTTGAAAATCATAATCGAGAAAGAATATTACGAAATACAAAGACCTTGTAAACATAGGATGAATTCCAGACGATAAACGATATATAATAATAATTATTATTATTTTTAGTTGTTTGTGTATATATATGTTTTGTTTTTGTTATGTCTAATTTATTATTTTGTTTCTTGTCTTTTCTGTTATATTTTTGACCATTGTGGCGCATTAGGAATTCCTGTAATGCTACAACGGTCCAAACTTAAATAAATAAATAAATACATATTCTTCGTAATAAACACGATATATACTTTATTGAATTATCGAATAAAACAATAACAAATGAAACCAGCAAGTTGAAAATAAAACAGTTAGTTATTTGGAAATTAATCATATTATTATATTGTACAATATATGTATCCATAAAAACACAAAAAATAAAATAAAACTTATACTTACACGTAAACACTAAAAATATACACACAAAAATTAAACCAAGAATCTAAAAATATACAATATGCACATACATTAAATTATTATTGCAAATTGGCTATTCGTCTTAAATATATTAACTTATCTTCTTCTTCATCATAGGAACGTGCAACTTGAGCAAGTTGCTTTTCTTTTTTTTGGCTCCAACTGTCCCATTTTAAAAATGTGATATTTGTGCTTGTGGCATGAGATGTCCCTTTCTAGACCATTGAATAATACCCACACACTCGGATGGCTGCAATGAAAAATCGAGTTTAGGGCATTGTGAAAGCCTTCACAACAACTTTTGGGTTGATTTTCCAACGCAGCCTGGTACCGGTTCCACAAATTTATTGTAAATATAGCTGCCCTCCCAGCTGGTCCTACATATATTACTCTACATATATATGTGGAGTAAACATAATTCAGTATTTCATTGAGTTTTTCTTTTGTTCCAAACGAAACGAATACTGCCCTGACTTCGTCGCTTGGTACGCAAGCCAAGGCAGCCAACGATTTTAATTTGAGTTTTATATTGATGTCGGATTCGTATTCATTCTTCAATCCCACGCCGTGTATTTTTTTCAAAACGCTCTGGCATAGATGGAAGTGACACCCCTTTACTTCAGAATTTTCAAAAGCACTTTGAGCCGCATTCATGCACGCATTTTCAAAATCTACCAATATTTCTTTTGGCGCTAGATTCGGAAGCAGCTGAATATTCAATACCCTGTAAATCAGTTCAATGCATTCTTTCAATACAAACATTTACATTGAACATCTGAATTATTGTTTTATTCTAAATCGGCTATTCAGTACATAAGTAAGTATATTTTATTTTATTTATTTTTTTATTTTACATATATACCAGGAAGGCCCTACAGGTAAATCCCAATGCGCCTTCCTGGCCAATTACAAATACAGATACAGCATTTTTATTATAAGTCGTTGAATTGCGAGACACTGAAAAAACTCGCAAATTAACGAGACATCTATGAATTGTACATAAATTTTTATTGTACATCAATCAAATTTTTCAAATAGTGGTGACATAGTAGGTAGGAAGGATTTTTAGCCAATTTTTTTCCGGGAACCGTTTCAACAATGAAATCAGAGAAAATTGGCAAACTCTGATAGGAAACGATCAACCTGGAGTCACAAATCCAGGTCTGACCAACAGCATACTCTGAAAAATTCATTTTCATTCAGGGATAGAACCCGGCACCTTCTTGACGGTAAGCAGAAGCTTAACGTCCGAGCTATGCTGCTGGCTATGAAATGAAAACATACATATGTATGTACTTGAATGTTTCTTAAATCTGTCTGTAACGCGATAGATTTAATAACGACAAGGATTTCTATAATACATACAAATGATCGGTATTAGTTTGTCTGTTTATGACTTTCCATCGCAAAGTCAACATTTAAATAAAACGTTATTCCGAATCAAAGTCAGTGATCTCATATACATATTTCACAACAATAGCCAAGTCTTACGATGGCAAAATCATCGCTCTTGTACAAACACGCAGAACTAATCTCTGGCAACGTCTCATTCGACTATTCCAGAAGAAATAATTCAGCGCTCCGAAGAAGAGACACGAGCTTCTTCGAACATACAATTACTATTGAAGTGATCTAAACTGAACATAAATAAAGGATCCTCTTAGTGTTAGACCTTAGACCTTCCCGCGGTACATTTACCGAAATGAACGCAAATGCTATTGCCAAGTAGAATGTAGAAGATTCCACTTCTATGATTGCCAACCTTCTCTAGAGGCTAGAGAGCGTCTCTGGCGTCGCTGACTCTGACTCTGATGAGTGATGAGTGATTAGTGATTAGTGATTAGTGATGAGTGATGAGATGCCCGCGAACTCCTCGACCTCAACCACGAGGGCTTTTGGCTCGAAAACCTATAATGTATAATCTCATTATATATAACAACTTGTATGTCGGTATCAACATGCGAAGCTCATATGTCTAGTCCAGTGGTTCTTAGCCTGGGTTCAATCGAGCCCCAGGGGTTCAGGGTAATTGGACTATTCGTCACATTGGGGTGGTCACAAAGACAATTTTTGCCATGAAAATCGCGAATACACAATATTTGGCACTCAAGTTCTCGTTACTATGATAGTTATCGTTAGTATGATGGACTTTTCGGCTGCCAGATGTTCCGTTATAGAGATTTTAGTGACTTTGTGACCAGTAATCACCGAACCGGGGCTCAGTGAGTCAGTCTCAGGGGTCGGCGGAATTTCAGCAGAGCCAGGTTCAACAGCAACTCTTCAGAACAACAACGCTCTCAAATTTTTGGTGTCAACAAATGGCAACGTACTCTGTTATTGCTAAGAAAGCTCTGGAGGTTTTCATACCGTTTGTTACTAGATATCTTTGCGAGCAATCCTTTTCGAGGATGCTGGACATACAAACGAAGAAAAGGAACAGACTTTGTTGCGAAAATGACACGAGAGTGGCACTTGCCAAGGTGAAGCCGTGCATTTCTGAACTGGTCGCTGAAAGGCAACAGCAGAAGCCACACTGAGTAAATATTCATTATTATGTTTTTGTTTTTGTGTGAAAATCATGTTTTAATGGTTTTGTTCTTTGAACACAGTGATGTTGATGCACGGTTCATTTTGTGCACCAATAAAATATGGGTCTACCTTACGGGACCGAAAGTGAAAAGGTCGAAAAAGCAAATATCGGAAGGCAAAAATCGTAAATCGAAAGATCAAAAAAAAAGGGTGCATGGTAAACGGTACTATGTAAATATAATATATATATATGAGTGGCATGCGGTGAAATTATCTCTCTTTATGTCATACAGCCTTGTTTAATGTGCGCGCCCAGGATTCGGGAGGAAAAGCTTGTTCCTCTTGTTCCTGTTGTATCCTGCTCGCGCGAATAAGTGAAGATGTACGACGGGGGGAGAGAGAGTTTTATCGCACGCCACTGATATATATATATATATATATATATATATATATATATATATATATATATATATATATATATATATATATATATATATATATATATATATATGTATATATATATATATATATATATATATATATCAGTGGCGTGCAGCCCCTCCTATAAAATTCTAAGATATATATTTAATAATACATTTAATATTTTATTTATTAATGATATTTTTTTTATTAGTTGGATGGACTTAACTATTGGGGCCTTCGACAGAGTAAATATTACTTACAATATCACCCATATCCAAAAGGGTGATATTGTAAGTAATGTTGACCGTTTCGAAGACCCCACTAACTTGTATGGTGACAGATGAATTAAAATGTTGCTGTACTGGCTGTAAAGTGTTACAGCGCCGAGCTGAACGCTGCCCAGCCCGGAGTTTCGGAACGAGAATGAGAAAGAACTATTTGCAACTGCAGATAGCTCTTTCTCTTTCACTCACTCTGCCGTTTTGGGCTGGACAGTCGGCAGCCTTCGCCTGTTAAACGACATTCATCTGTCAGTTTGTTTAAGATTTCGCGCGCTTGATCTTACATTTGATTAGTTGAATCGCACGATCACAGCTTTATTCGTTTTCGTTAATTCGTTTTCGTTGGTTGCGTACGAGCCCTCATCAAATCTTCGGTGAGTCGTTTTCATTTTGATAACAGCAAACTTTTTTCAAATCTGTTTAACTTTTTCTCGTAATTTTTATTTAAATATATTAAGATTTTTTTTCTTTTAAAAATGGAAGAACAAAAGAATTCAGTAAAATATTTACAAAATTTGCACTTTTCGCGACTAGAACTTACCGAAAAAGTCGCTATAAAAGCATTAGGCTGCCTCACGCCCAATTTAATTATTTCACAGCCTGCAACTAGTAGATCTTTTAGTTACTCGCGAAAATTTAATCCAGACATTTATAAAAAATACAATTGGTTAACGAGATGTACAAAAAAAACGCGTTATTTTGTTATCCGTGTCTTTTGTTTGGAGGCGAGTCGCCAGGCGAAGCATCTTGGACGAAAACAGGAGTTATTGACTTAAAACATTTAAACGATTAATTTAAAAACACGAGGGAAGTGTCGACCACTTAAAAAATGTGTGTAATCTCACGATTTTGGGAAGCTTGTCGGCGGGAAATAGATAAGCATAACGAATACGTCAAAAAAAAATCGGGATGTTTTATTCAAAATTATTGATTGCGTTAAATTTTGCGGTAAATTTGAAATGCCAATGAGGGGACACGATGAAACAGATAATTCAAAAAATCCAGGAGTTTTTCGGGGGCTTCTAGAATATTCACAAAATTTCGACGATTCTTTAAAAAAACATTTTCAAACTTCTTTGGTTTTTAAAGGGACATCAAAAACTATTCAAAATTAACTTTTAGATTGTATTTTGAACGTGTGTAGGGAACAAATAAGTGCTGAAATAAAAAAAGCAACTTATCTAGCTGTTATGGCAGATGAAACAACCGATGTATCGATGCATTGTCAATATATATATATATATATATATATATATATATATATATATATATATATATATATATATATATATATATAAATATACAATTTTTTTTTTTTCGAATTAAGAAGGGTTCAGTGAATGCGCATATGAAACTGATGGGGTTCAGTACCTCCTATAAGGTTAAGAACCACTGGTCTAGTCGATAATAATACAAATTTTGTAAATAAAAATTATTTGCTAATAATTTTTTTGTGTGACCAGCATAGAAGTGGAATGCATAGAATCGCTCTCAGCCTCCAAAAATGTTGCTACAAAAACTCAGCGCCGCAGAGTTTGTTCATTGTTTGCTAAACTTCGTCTCTCTTTTGATTTTCCGTCTCTCTCTTCGATGGCTCGCTTTCAGACGATACTTTTGTTAACAATGACCTTTCTATGCATGCTACTTCTATGGTGACCAGTTATCATACGACTAATTTTTAATTTTTGGGTGTGACCAGTTTTAGTGTGAAGGGCGATCACGTGTGACCGATCTAGAGCGACCGGTTATCCTGTGACTGGTTTACATATGACTATTAGTACGTTTACCTCAACTTCTTTGGTACGAGTTTTCAGTATGCAGTTTCCCAGTTACCTGTAAGTTGGTATAACTAGTACCAAAATTGAGACAACAAATGTCTAAATTTGCTGTTGCTGTCAGAGTTAAATGCAAGGGCGATGGAGTGCAGGCTTTGTCTTGGACCAGCTCCTGCCGAGTCTTCCGTCTCCATCTTCGGCGATCCTCATCCAGAGCGTCTTGAGCAACGTATTCGGACCTGCTGTCAAATTTATGTCGGTTGCTGATTACAGGTTACAATTATTGTGAACCCCATTGGTTAATTCTTCTCTTAATCACCTTCAGGTTAAAAAAGGCGACGAGTTGCCGGACACGGTGTGTCTTTCGTGTAAGACCAATCTGGAATCGTTGATCAGCTTTCGAAAGGCTTGTTTTCGAAGCAACGAAACGTCCCAACTGAGGTTAGATGACTGCTTGAACATCAAGACGGAAGAAGTTTTGTTGGAAGATGTCAGATGGGACGATGAGTCTTCACTACCGACAATTCACCAAGAGAATAATGAAATTTGTTCAAAGCCATTTCCCAGTGAATCAAAACTTGTTGTACATACTAAAGAAAAGCCGTTCAAATGTGAAATTTGCTTAAAATCATTTTTTCATAAACATAGCCTTGAGTCACATAAAACATCGCATACTGGGGTAAAAGCCCACAAATGTGAAATTTGCTTAAAATCATTTTCCCAAAAATCTACCCTCACATCACATAAAAAATTGCATTCTGGGATAAAGCCTTACAAGTGTGAAATTTGTTCGAAATCATTTGTTCAAAAATATAGACTTGTGTTACATTTAAGATCTCACATGGGAGAAAAGCCTTACAAGTGTGAAATTTGTCTAAAATCATTTACTCAACAATCTAACCTTGGAAGACACAACAGATTGCATACTGGGATAAAATCATACAAATGTGAAATTTGCTTAAAATCATTTTCCCAAAAATCTACCCTCACATCACATAAAAAATTGCATTCTGGGATTAAACCACACAAATGTGAAATTTGTTTAAAATCATTTGTCCAAAAATCTGGACTTGTGATACATTTAAGATCTCACATGAGAGAAAAACCTTACAAGTGTGACATCTGTTTTAAATCATATACTCAACAATCTAACCTTAGAAGACATAACAAATTGCATACTGGGATAAAATCATACAAATGTGACATTTGTTTAAAATCATTTATTCATAAATATCAACTTGTGTTACATTTAAGATCTCACACAGGGGAAAAGCCTTACAAGTGTGAAATTTGTCTAATATCATTTACTCAACAAGCTTACCTTAGAAGACATATCAAATTGCATACTGGGATAAAATCATACAAATGTGACATTTGTTTAAAATCATTTATTCAAAAAATTGAACTTGTGTTACATTTAAGATCTCACACAGGGGAATAGCCTCACAAGTGTGAAATTTGTCTAAAATCATTTTCTCTACCATCTAACTTAAGAAGACATAACAAGTTACATACTGGGATAAAATCATACAAATGTGCCATTTGTTTAACCCATTTTTGCCCGAATTTTTTTTTTCTCAAAATTTATAATAATTTAAACAAATCATAGTGTTATATGATACATAACATTTTTTTTTTCTTTTTTTCTTGCATTCGTATTGGTTTTATACGATTTTTTCGAGATTTTCCAAATTTGGAACACTGGGAATACAACGAGGTAGCGTTACAAAACTAAATTAAGAAATAAAGTTTATTTCAACACAAGCAACCTTATAAATTAGTGTACATAGATAAGTCAAGTTATGTAAATATAATATATATACACGAATTAACGAAAATGGAAGGTTTTAAAACATCTTTCATGCAAATTTACACCACATTTTTCACAACATTTTGTGGCATGTTTTTTACAAAGTGCACATCCATTTTGTTTATCAGCTGGAATCATCCAATGATCCAGGCGATCATATCGAATATTGACAGGCACCCTGATAGATAATTATTTTGAAGATTTTGGCCTTCCTCCCCCCCTTTACGGGATTTCCGTTAATTTTTAAGCACAGTTGTACTATATTTCTTCTAAATTACAAGTAATCTAACTTTTTATTTTCTGGATTTTTTCTATAAAGTTGCCAAGCATTATGAGCACCATTTTTTGGATTTGATGGATACTCGATAGTTATCTATATTTTCATCCATTCGATGTACTCCGACTATATGTATAGTTGTTGTATTTTGATCGGATGACATTTGGTCGGTTGATTGGTAGTTTTTTTTCTCGGAGGATATCCATCTCTGAGCCTGTCTGAGGAGCTAACGGTGAGAACTACTCGGTTTTCATTCCAAGCTGTAATAGTTTTTGCCAGTTTTGGTGTCAATACAAAATTCATATGTCCCTCTTTTAGATTTAGTATTTGATATAGGGCATTTTTCTGTTCTATTAGTCATTATTGTTCCCATATAGCCGTACCCAACAATTCTTCAACAATTTCTTACATCTCTGATGTTGTTAAAAATCTGGGGGAAAAAAAATTCAATGTTGCTATAATCCCAGTGTTCCAAATTAGGAACATGGATAATATTGTGAATAAAAAAGTTACATACGGAAAAATTAAAAAAAGTACTACACATAATGAATCTAGAACAATAAGAGATTATAATAAATATGGTCAATCTAATCTATAATTTGGAAAGAGACTTTGTATGTATGTAAATATCCTTGGTCGTCGTCGTCGTCGTCGTCGTCGTCCGTAGATCGGTGACGTCATCGAACACGTGATTCGATTTTTTTTTTTTCGATCCATGGGCGCCGATTTGTTTTTTTCGTTTCAATGGATTCACCCCCGCGGGGGCGCAAGGCGAGTAGTTTCATGGGGCCCCGCCAGGGGCGCCACAAGGGGCGCAGCCCCGTGGGGCTCAAAAGGGGGCGCCACAAGGGGCGCAGCCCCGTGGGGCCCCGAAGGGGGCCCGGGGGGCCCAACCTCATGGGGCGCAGCCCCATGGGGCTCAAAAGGGGGTGCCACAAGGGGCGCAGCCCCGTGAAGCCCCGAAGGGGGCGCGGGGGGCCCAGCCTCATGGGGCGCAGCCCCATGGGGCTCAAAAGGGGGCGCCACAAGGGGCGCAGCCCCGTGGGGCCCCGAAGGGGGCCCGGGGGGCCCAGCCTCATGGGGCGCAGCCCCATGAGGCTCAAAAGGGGGCGCCACAAGGGGCGCAGCCCCGTGGGGCCCCGAAGGGGGCCCGGGGGGCCCAGCCTCATGGGGCGCAGCCCCATGGGGCTCAAAAGGGGGCGCCACAAGGGGCGCAGCCCCGTGGGGCCCCGAAGGGGGCCCGGGGGGCCCAGCCTCATGGGGCGCAGCCCCATGGGGCTCAAAAGGGGGCGCCACAAGGGGCGCAGCACCGTGGGGCCCCGAAGGGGGCCCGGGGGGCCCAGCCTCATGGGGCGCAAGCCCTAATAGGCATTAACTAAGGGGGGCGAAGCCCTAGACGGCAATTAATCATGGGGGCGCGGAGGGGCGAAGCCCTAAAAGGCAACTGATCATGGGGGCGAAGCCTTAGACGGCATTTAATCATGGGGGCGCGGAGGGGCGAAGCCCTAAAAGGCATTAACTAAGGGGGGCGAAGCCCTAAACGGCAATTAATCTTGGGGGCGCGGGGGGCGAAGCCCTAAAAGGCAACTGATCATGGGGGCGAAGCCTTAGACGGCATTTAATCATGGGGGCGCGGAGGGGCGAAGCCCTAAAAGGCATTAACTAAGGAGGGCGAAGCCCTTAACGGCAATTAATCTTGGGGGCGCGGGGGGCGAAGCCCTAAAAGGCAACTGATCATGGGGGCGAAGCCTTAGACGGCATTTAATCATGGGGGCGCGGAGGGGCGAAGCCCTAAAAGGCATTAACTAAGGGGGGCGAAGCCCTAAACGGCAATTAATCTTGGGGGCGTGGGGGGCGAAGCCCTAAAAGGCAACTGATCATGGGAGCGAAGCCTTAGACGGCATTTAATCATGGGGGCGCGGAGGGGCGAAGCCCTAAAAGGCATTAACTAAGGGGGGCGAAGCCCTAAACGGCAATTAATCTTGGGGGCGCGGGGGGCGAAGCCCTAGACGGCATTTAATCATGGGGGTGCGGAGGGGCGAAGCCCTAAAAGGCATTAACTAAGGGGGGCGAAGCCCGAAACGGCAATTAATCTTGGGGGCGCGGGGGGCGAAGCCCTAAAAGGCATTAACTAAGGGGGGCGAAGCCCTAGACGGCTTTGAATCATGGGGGCGCGGAGGGGCGAAGCCCTAAAAGGCAACTGATCATGGGGGCGAAGCCCTAAACGGCAATTGCTCATGGGGCGTGGAGGGGCGAAGCCCTAGAAGGCAAAGGCTCAGGGGGGTGCCGAGGGCGAAGCCCTAGAAGGCAAAAAAAAAATTTGATTTTTTTTTTGATTTTTTTAAATTTTTTTTTTGATTTTTTTTTTATTTTTTTTTTGATTTTTTTTTTATTTTTTTTTAATTTTTTTTTTAATTTTTTTTTTAAATTTTTAAATTTTTTTTTTTTTTTAATTAAATTAGCTTAGTCATGTTTAAGCGGTTTATATTATAAACACTGAGCGAAGCCGGGTAATACAGCTAGTATGTAATAAATGTGTTATAAAGATGTGTAAACTTACTTGTCAAATGACATTTTCTGTTGAACGTATTTGATGCAAATAAAAAAACACTGCTCACTCCCACAGGTTCCAACCTAAAAAAATACTACACGAAACGATCCCCACACTTGCTAGCTGTAGACTGATACAATTTAAACTTTTATTGCGTCATGCATAATAGAGTGGGGGTAAAAATACAAAATGTTCCAATATTGGAACACTGGGCAAAAATGGCTTAAGATCATTTATGCAAAAAAATTATCTTGTGTTACATTTAAGATCTCACACAGGGGAAAAGCCTCACAAGTGTGAAATTTGTCTAAAATCATTTTCTCTACAATCTAACCTTAGAAGACATAACAAATTCAATACTGGGATAAAATCATACAAATGTGATATTTGCTTAAAATAATTTACTCGACAATCTAACCTTAGAAGACAACAAATTGCATACTGGGATAAAATCATACAAATGTGACATTTGTTTAAAATCATTTATTCATAAAATTAAACTTGTGTTACATTTAAGATCTCACACAGGGGAAAAGCCTTACAAGTGTGAAATTTGTCTAAAATCTCGCCTTGGGTCACATAAAAATTGCATGCTGAGATAAAACCACACAAATGTGTAATTTGTATAAAATCATTTAGACATAAATATAAACTTGTGTTACATTTAAGATCCCACATGGGGGAAAAGCAGTGATGTGCTGTAAAAATTCTATTAACCGACTTTCACGTTGGCAAACACCCTCCCACCCCCATTTTTATACAATTTTCTTTTCAAATTGTAAATAAAAAATTTCATACATTACAAAAAAAAAGTTGTTTTTATTTTTATCATACATTACAAAATTATTTATTTACCTTAAATAAATTATACATTACATAAATTCATTCCATATAGTATTTTGATTGTCATTCGAAACTTTAACTGTGACTGGTCTTATTCGTCTATCACAGTGATGGAGAACCTATGACCTGACCTATGGTCAGACACTGATCCAAGAAGCCTTTTGAATAACCCACGTGTTGACGCGTGAAAATTAAAATAAAAAATACCAATAACGTTGAAGTGAAGTGTACTGGTCTTGACATTTTTAAATAATTTAAAAATACATTTAAAGAAATGGATATCTACTTACAGAACATTGTTTCTGTGATGACGGTGCTCCCAATATGGTGGGATAAATTATTGGTTTTATTCAGCAGCTTCAGCAAACTATTAGACATTCTCTGATTGAATTTCATTTTATAATACATCAGCTAGTTCTATGTGCGAAGCAAGGTTTTAAACATTTTCCAATATAATGCCAGTTGTAATAATAGTCATCAACTACATAAATGCAAGAGGTCTTAATATACATTTTTGACGTTGACCTTCATTTTTTGCTCTTCACTTGTAAAAGTACAAAACAAAAAAAGAAAACGTAAACCTTTTGGAGGATCAACTGTTGGAACTTTTCCGTTAACAAATTTTAGGATTTCCAAATTTATTAGTATTGTTGCATGGACGTTAAGGGGGGTTTCGGGGATCGGAGAGAAAAACGCAGTTGGGTTGTAGAAGTTGTTTATTTTTATTTTTGAGGTAAGTGAGAAGCTTTAGATATGATGCCAAGATTTACTGATAACTCGGGACTAGTGGTGGTGACCGAGTGTCTCGAAAACCTCGATATCACTCGGGAGTTCACTATATGTCGTACTAAGGCATTTAGCGCATTACATTGGTTAACACTTTTCTCCATAAGGACGTACATCACAATGTTCACTTTCTTCAAAGTGATTTGGTTCGTGTTGCTGACCAACAACCTGTTGTTGAGCCGTCTCAGCCTCCCTTTGGTAACTCTTACTTGCCATTAAATAATGTGGCAAGATTAGTACAGGCCTCATGGAATCAAGGTAATGGTAATATTTTCAACTCTGATTTTGCAGGTATTCAATGTTGTGCTATGGTGCTTGCCAATATTGTCAGAGATGCCTTTCTTCATGCTATTTTAAACAATTTTTAGTCAATTCAATAAATAAAACACATGAATATTCAAATAAATTTAATAAAATGTTTACAATTAGATTAGTCATGTTAAAGAAGTTTATATTACAAATACCGAGCGAAACCGGATAAAACCACTAGTATAGTATATGTATAAATTCGCTTAACAGTTTAATAAAAACAAATTAAGCTTAAAACTAACAAAGTTTAGCTTAACAAAAATGAGCTTATGGACACAAACGTCAATTGACACCAACAAAAACCTTAATTGTTTTTCAGAGTTCAAATAAATTAATACAACGACTTTTTAATAATTATAAGCTATCGCTTGTATCGTTATAATAAACAATATGACTGAAAAACGCACGTTTTTGATCTTCACCCCAATCGCCCATTGGTGTCACCCCAATTTTGGAACAACGGGTTTCCAATTTTTTTTTCAATATATTTACGTATATAATGTGTGTGTGAGAGTGTGTGCATTAAATAACTACAATAAAACAAATTAATAAGGTTAAAATTTTAATGAGAATGATTAAGTTGTTTAATTTCTTTCGACATTTTCTGTATATCAGGTTTAAATTTGGTAGTAGAAATTTGTAAAACTGCCTGTAAGTGTTGATCTGTAATGCTTGATCTTAAGGAGTTTTTATTTAAATTCATTACGGAAAATGTCTTCTCACATATATATGTCTTTAATTCTTCCGAATCTATCAGAATTCAGGGAATTATAAAATTTGCAGATTTCTACACAGCGGTATAAATCTTTCAGATCTGTATCGCACTGTAAATCTAAGATTTCCAGTTGTAGTTCACTCGGAATGTTGTCAACATTTGCTAAAAACGGATTATTGCTAGGCAGTTTTCAATTCCTCGGAAGTCACTAAATCTACTTGAAAAATCGTCGCTTAAAGCTTTGATGGTGTCTCCGTATTTTTAATTACTTTCATCAATATTTAATGATTTCAGTATTGGGATGTGATCCAGTTTCTTAATTAATATTTGACGTTGAAACAGTTGGAGTTTTAAATTAAATGCATTCAAGCTTTTTATCGAATCGTGAGCATATACATTTTTAGCCTGTAAAATGCAGTTGAAAGTGTTCAGGTGTGTTATGATGTTTTATTTCAAATTTGTATGGTTTTACCACAATATGCAATATTTTATGTGACTCAAGGATATACATATTTATAAAAAAAAAGATTTTAAACATATTTCACATTAGTGTGGTTTAATCCTAGTACAAAATTTTTCGCGTGATTTAAGGCCAGTTGTTCGAGAAAATGATTTTAAACAAATTTCACACTTGTAAGGCTTTTCCCTCTTTTTATACTTACATTTAATAAGTACGTTGTTATTATTCAATCTTATGAGATTTTTCATGTCGCCGGAGATCACATTTTTGGATGAATGATTTTAAACAAATGTCACATTGGTGTGGTTTTATACCAGTATGAAATTTTTCATGTGACACGAGGGTAGTTTTTCGAGTAAATGATTTAAAACAAATGTCACATTTGTGCGATTTTATTCCAGTGTGCGTTATTTTGTGCAACCCGAGGCTAGATTTTCGGGCAAATGATCTTAAACAGATTTCACACTTGTAAGGCTTTTCTCCCGTGTGAGACCTTAAATGTAACACAAGGTAATATTTTCGGGTAAATGATTTTAAACAAATGTCACATTTGTATGGTTTTATCCCAGTATGCAATATTTTATGTGACTCGAGGCTAGTGTTACGAGAAAATGATTTTAAGCAAATGTCACATTTGACCGGCTTTTCTTTAGTATGTAAAACAAGTTCAGATTCACTGGGCAATGGCTTTGAACAAATTTCACTACTCTTTCGTTGAATTGTCGGTGGTGAAGGCTCATCGTCCCATATTACATTTTCCAGCAAAACTTCTTCCGTCTTGATCTTCAAGCAGTCATCTAACCTCAGTTGGGACGTTTCGTTGCTTCGAAAACAAGCCTTTCGAAAGCTGATTAACGATTCCAGATTGGTCTTGCACGAAAGACACACCGTGTCCGGCAACCCATCGCCTCTTTGAACCTGCAGATGAAAAAAATAGGATTAATCGGTGAGAAGAGTTAACCAATTGGGTCCACAATAATTGTAACCTGTAACTAGCCACCAACCTGAATTTGACAGCAGGTCTGAATGCGTTGCTCCAGACGCTCTGGACGAGGACTGTCGAAAATGGAGACGGAAGACTCGACCGGAGTTGATCCAAGACAAAGCCTGCACTCCATCGTCCCTCTATTTAACTGTGACAGCAACCAGATCGACTTGCCTTCGCCTTGCTATTTTTTTGTGATATCTTCTGTACAAATTTGGTACTACATAGTTATACCAACTGCTCACTGACAACCAGGGACCCGAAACGTTATTGTTTTCAAACCAGTTTTTGTTCCAGTTCTATAGAAAAAAAATGGCGTGTATTTTTAGGGTAAGAATTTTAATACGGTTTTGATCAGAATGAATATTACACTAGTCAGAATTTTGACGAAAATTTAGCGCACGGACTATTCAGCGCACCGACAATTTTAAATGCGTTTTTGAAAATAATTATTCCATTGAAATTGTCGGTAATATCTATACAATAATAATAATAATATAATTTCATAAAATGCGAATAAATTTATTTGATACGCTTTGTGCCTTTATGACTTTCTAACTGGAATCCACGAAAAATTACGCAAGCAGGGTTTCTTAAAACTACTCGAAAATTTAGAATTTTACTATTCGATTTTCGTATAGTTGATGAAGTCGAGTAATTGGAAACACTTAGTTTTATATATGTATATATACTAGCTGTATTACCCGGATTCGCTCGGTATTTGTTATCTGATTTACGCTACGGTTTTGGTAAAATTAAAAATATTAAATCTTTTGGACCAGATTTCATTCCAGATTTCATTTTAAAGGGTAGTGAGCCTGGACTCTCGTCTCCATTGATTTTTATTTTTAATCTAATGCTGATGACTTCAGTTTTTCCTGTATCATGAAAGTGTTCGAAAGTAACTCCGATCCATAAAAAAGGAGATAAGTATTCCATTAGAAACTATCGCCCGGTTGCTATAATATCCTCTTCTGCAAAACTTTTTGAAATTATACTTTATGGTGGATGAACGAATGAGACGACTGGCATGTTAATGCACGTGTTTATTATATGACAGCTGAAGACAGAGTGAGTAGTGGCTCTCCGAACCCAGCCGGGTTGGTCCCCACTCGCAGGAAGGCAACCAAACTCGACCATGTCGTATAAGCGAGCCGCCACAACTTCATAGGTATATTTTCAATCATTGCCAGAGTATGATTATTGATCAGCAACATGGATTTCGTCCACAGCGTTCAACGACCACAAATTTGTTGTCATTTTCTGGTTTTGTAACAGGTTCCTTGGATGCTAATATTCAAACAGATACTGTTTACACGGATTTCGACAAAGTAAATCACTCCATCCTTATCAATAAACTAATTGGTTATTGTTTCTCATATGGTCTCTCTCAGTTTTTTTCAAATTATCTCAAGGATCGACGTCAGTTTGTAAAATATGGAATTTATTCTTCTGTTGAATACCCAACCTGTTCTGGTGTTCCACAGGGTTCTAATCTCAGCCCCTTACTATTCATTTTATTTGTTAATGATATTAGGGAAATATTCCACAACTGCAACTTTTTATTATATGCAGATGATCTTGTAGATATATAGCACGACTTGTGATATCACCTATTTCCCTCATCGAACCTAATCTGTACAAATTACATCATTGCGTCCTCTTCTCGTACACGAAAGTTAGCCGTGGCCGAAATACTTCGTCCAGCTTACCCATAAAGGCGATTCGACTCGCTCCAGATACGCAATCACGGAGTACACGGGAAATCCCAAGGAGCTACGCAACTACGCATCAAACATCGAACACAAAGGAAGACCTCGACCCCGTCGGAATCTTCCAGAACGTGATCTCACCAGCCCAGCTACGCGTTGCTCAAGCAACACATTTATAAACCAGTGCATCGTCCCCAGATGCCAGTGAGCTTCAGGAAATCGACCTAGCTTGTTCCAGTGAATCCTTTACCTACTTCGCTGTACATACAAATACACCTGTATTAATCGAGTAATAAAGATCCTCTTCGAAATTCAACTGAATTTCCATAGGCTGGGAAACGGTCCAAAACCTATCAACCCCCCTATAATCTAAAACTTTTTAGGTGCGTTGAATCTTCTTCCGATGCTCTACTGCTACAGAGCGATTTAGATTCACTTGTTATTTGGTCACACTCAAATTGTCTTCCGATAAGCGTTGACAAGTGTCACATTGTCTCTTTTTCCAGATCTCGATCATCAATTGAATTTAGTTACAATATTGATGTCTCTATTCTTGCCCGTCAGACACATATCAAGGATTTGGGAATTACTTTTTCAAATATCTGGAATTTTAATTCTCATATCCAAGATGTGTGCAATAGGGCTACAAAAACTTTAGGCTTCGTCGTCAGAAACTCACGCGCCTTTAATAGCACCAGAGTGACACGTTTACTGTATACTACATTGGTGCGCAGTTTGCTTGAATCTGGCTCGGACATATGGAGTCTTAATCATTTAAGGTACACGCTAATGTTAGAGAGGGTGCAAAGAAAATTTCTGCGCTATCTCTACATGAGAGAGTTTGGGCGCTATCCCTACTTATTTCCCAGTAAGTTTGTCATGGGCTCCTTGGGCTTTGACTCCTTAGCTTCACGTAGAAACAATCATCGTGGTAAGCTTTTTATAAAAAGTCTAAGGGGTGAATGTCATCTTCCTGAAGTTCTGTGTAATCTTAAACTTAGGGTACCTGAGAAACTGAGAGAATCTCGCTCCAGAACTCTATTCCTACCTATTCGGGCCAGAACTAATGTGCTTGATGACTCGCCCCTTTCAAGAGCCATTCGATTATTTAACCTGCTTTCTGGGAGCCTTGATGTTTTTACTGCATCATACAGTTCTGTCAGGCAGCATATTTTAAATGACTTCTAGCTACATACATATTTACACATGTTGTTTTCATTTTGTAATTTTATTATTTAGCATAATGTGTATGTATATATGTTGGTTTTATCTTTATTTATGTGTTTATGTGTATATGCATGTATAATGTTTGTATGTATATGAATGTATGTATTGTATGTGTATGTGTATATGTATATGTGTGTGTATGTGAATATATATATATATATATATATATATATATATATATATATATATATATATATATATATATATGTATAGGTGTGTATGTATGTATATGTATATATGTGTATTTTTGTATTTATGTATGTATGTATGTGTATTTGTGTATACGTGTAAGTATTTGTGTATATATGGATGGTGTACATATATGTTTAAATAATTGTCTTTGGCCAGGAAGGCGCATTGGGTTTACCTGTTAGGCCTTCTTGGTGAAAATTAAATAAAAATAAAAAAATAAATAAAAATAAAAATATAAACCGCTTAAACATGACTAATCTAATAGTAAACATATTATTAAAAAAAATTAAAGAATTAATAAAAAAAATATATATATATATATATATATATATATATATATTAAGTCTAGAATCCGGCGGCTGGCCGGCAGGGCCTAATGGGGCTGCGCCCCCTGCTGGGACTTCGAATCCTTTGAATCGAAAAAATAAATAAATCGAATCATTTGTTCGATGACGTCAGGGATCTACGAACGAACGAACAATCAAGGATACATACATACATACATATATACAAAGTCTCTTTCCAAATTATATACATTCTAATATTCTAATGTATATATATATATATATATATATATATATATATATATATATATATATATATATATATATATATATATATATTTATTTTTTATTTTATTGTTACAAATCAATACACACTCGCCATTACAGATTCGCTCCAATGCGACGGGTGTACGTTAACGAAATACAGAATACATAAACAATCAGAACTCAGAAATACAGTAATACATACATATACAATCAGAATATATAGCATATAACAATTAATCAGA
Organism: Arctopsyche grandis; assembly: GCF_051622035.1. NCBI lineage: Eukaryota > Metazoa > Arthropoda > Insecta > Trichoptera > Hydropsychidae > Arctopsyche > Arctopsyche grandis. The sequence continues at coordinate 1,573,918 of NC_135365.1, read as the reverse complement.
AATAATAATCATAGACATCTATGGATTATTTTTAGATTTTTTTTTGTACATTTTTATATATATATATATATATATATATATATATATATATATATATATATATATATATATATATATATATATATATATATATATATATATATATATATATATATATATCATCACATTCTAATATATATCACATTTAGTTTAATTTACTTTCACACAACTAATCACCTACATAATTCAATTATATATTTAAAATCGGTTAAAGTATTGGACATCACATCAACATTACTACCTATGATATATGTACATATGTATATTAGAATATCATCTGCAAAAAGATGATACTCTTTCGTCTCAAATGCTCGTTTATAATCCAAAAAGACTGCTCCAACAAGCTTACCTGATTTTTCCACCATCTCCATCCAATTAGAAACAACCAACTGGATAGCGGTTTCTGTTGAATGTCTGTCTCTAAATCCAGACTGTTCCACAATCAATCATTCACATAGATGAACTCATATCAACTGAATCATCACGATTTACTCCAGAATCTTCTCAACAATTTGCAATGCATTGATGGGCCTCATTCATACCAGGAACCTTTGGAACAGGTCATTGATGTATAATACACTAGATGGGCCCAGACGTGTTATTTTGGTCGGAGATCTTGTCTTCACTAACTGAGGGGGGCGGGGGGTTTAACTACCGGGGAAGTTGGGTTTTTTTCCCTACGACGCAGCGGTACCTACCTACCTACTAAGAGAAACTGTGCTTGCGCCAAAAGGGAGACAAGTATAACACGTGAGGGCGGATCTAGTGTATTATACATCAATGGTACAGGTACAATGTGACACACCTTTCGTGCTTCTGGAACGGATACCATTTCCAAACACATATTTATTCATTTCAATAACTGAGGTTCAACAAATTCCCAAGTGTTGATTAAAATATCCAGACTCAATTCATCCATACTAGAAACCGATTTCCCACTAATTTAAACCCATACGGACATCAGCATTCACACTATTATGCCTAATTTGAATTGAGTTAACTATATCATTCACGCTATTAGTGTAAAACTCATTCAACCTCTAACCATTATCAAGTACTAAGGATAAAATAAAAAATCTAGCTATTATTTTTACAAGGATTTTTAATCATGACTTTTATTTGCAACATGTGAAAATATACATATATTATCACTCATCAGGTGATCTACAATCTTATTACTCCTTAATGTGTATTGTGAAAATTTTTCTTAAGCATGCTAACCCGGGGACTCGGATTGGGATGCTTGTAAGCAAATTTATAAACGGTATTTATATAATAAACCATCTTTTATACGTACATATATGTATATTGTTATTATTCCAACTTATGAGATTTTTTATGACGCACAAGGTTACATTTTTGGATAAATGATTTTAGACAAATGTCACATTTGTATGATTGTATCCCAGTATGATATTTTTTATGTCGCATGAGGTCATATTTTTGGATAAATGATTTTAAACAAATTTCACATTTGTGTGGTTTTATCCCAGTATGCAATTTCTCATGTGATTTAAGGCAATATTTTCGCGTAAACGATTTTAAACAAATATCACATTTGTGTGGTTTTATCCCAGTATGGAATGTTTTATGTGACTCGAGGATAGTTTTAGTAGAAAATGATTTTAAACAAATTTCACACTTGTAAGGCTTTTCCCCTGTGTGAGATCTTAAATGTAACACAAGTACATGTTTATGTATAAATGATTTTAAACAAATGTCACATGTGTACGGTTTTATCCCACTATGCATTTTTTTATGGGATTCAAGGGTATATTTACCGAAAAATGATTTTAAACAAATTTCACATTTGTATGGTTTTATCCCAGTATGCAATCTTTTATGTGACTCGAGGATTCTTTTAGTAGAAAATGATTTTAAACAAATTTCACACTTGTAAGGCTTTTCCCCCATGTGAGATCTTAAATGTAACACAAGTACATGTTTATGTATAAATGATTTTAAACAAATGTCACATGTGTACGGTTTTATCCCAGTATGCAATTTTTCATGTGATTTAAGGCCATATTTTTGAGTAAATGATTTTAAACAAATGTCACATTTGTATGGTTTTATCTCAGTATGCAATCGTTTATGTGCCTCGAGGTTAGTTTTAGTAGTAAATGATTTTAAACAAATTTCACACTTGTAAGGCTTTTCTCCTGTGTGAGATCTTAAATGTATTACCAGTCTATCTTTTCGAATGAATGATTTTAAACAAATGTCACATTTGTAAGGTTTTATCCCAGTATGCAATCTTTTATGTGACTCGAGGATTGTTTTAGTAGAAAATGATTTTAAACAAATTTCACACTTGTAAGGCTCTTCCCCCGTGTGAGACCTTAAATGTAACACAAGTTCACGTTTTTGAGAGAACGATTTTAAACAAATGTCACATTTGTATGATTTTATACCAGTATGCAATTTGTTATGTCTTTCAAGGTGAGATTTCCGAGAAAATGATTTTAAACAAATTTCACACATGTAAGGCTTTTGCCCTGTGTGAGATCTTATATGTAACACAAAATCATATTTTCGAATGTATGATTTTAAACATATGTCACATTTGTATGGTTGTATACCAGTATGCGATATTTCATGTGATGTAAGGCTATATTTTCTAGTAAATGATTTTAAACAAATGTCACATTTGTATGGTTTTATCCCAGTATGCAATCTTTTATGTGACTCGAGGATTGTTTTAGTAGATAATGATTTTAAACAAATTTCACACTTGTAAGGCTTTATCCCAGAATGCAATTTTTCATGTGTTTTAAGGCTAGAATTTAGGGTAAATGATTTTAAACAAATGTCACATTTGTATGATGTCATCCCAGTATGCAATGTTTTATGTGACTCGAGGTTAGTTTTACGACAAAAAGATTTTAAGCAAATGTCGCATTTATATGGTTTTATCCCAGTATGCAATTTTTCATGTGATTTAAGGCTAGATTTCCGAGTAAATGATTTTAAGCAAATGTCACAGTTGAATGGCTTTTCTTTAATATGTAAAACAAGTTTTGATTCACTGGGAAATGGCTTTGAAAAACTTTCAGTATTCTTTTGGTGAATTGTCCGTAGTGAAGGCTCATCGTCCCATATTACATCTTCCAGGAAAACTTCTTCCGTTTTGATGTTCAAGCAGTCATCTAACCTCAGTTGGGACGTTTCGTTGTTTCTAAAACAAGCCTTTCGAAAGCTGATTAACGATTCCAGATTGGTCTTACACGAAATACACACTATGTCTGGCAGCCCATCGTTTCTCTTAACCTGCAGATGAGAAAAGATGGGAATAAGAGTTAACCAATTGGGTGCACAATAATTGTAACCTGTAACCAGCAACTGACATAAATTTGACAGCAGGTCCGAATGCGTTGCTCTAGACGCTCTGGATGAGGATCGCCGAAGATCGAGACGGAAGACTCGGCAGGAGCTGATCCAAGACAAAGCCTACACTCCATCGTCTTTGTATGAAATAGTACACTAGGCGTGACGTTAGCGACGGAATTGATTTTCCCATTAACTTATTTCATGTCAAATTCTCGAGCAGTTCAGTGTCGCTTAGTGCAAATCACTTTCCAGCTAATATTTATTAACAAAATGCCCACTATTATATTATTAAATGTAATTGTATATGTACAAATAACAAATGGAGAGTAAAGCAATAATTAACTGTCAGTATGAAATTAATAACTGGTCAGAATAAAACTAATAAAGCGACAATACAATAATATAGGAACAGCAGTGGCGAATTATTAAGCACTACGGGGGCCACAGGCGCAATGTAATTTGGAGCCCCCCACCAATTATAAAGTGAATTGTGAATCATGGGTATGTTATAAAAAATGTGTTTTTAATATTTACAATCCTTGATTAAATAATAAAAATCTATTTACCAACTTATTAATAACAAGAAAAAAAGGAAAACATTTTAAAGTTGAACTTTTTGAGCTTCGATGCCGCAAATTTATCTATTATATTATCACAATCTAATAAATTGACACGTCACTTTGAATGAACATCACTGTTATCTTGATTTATCGAATTCTTTAAATTATTTTTAACTCGTTTCAAAACTGAAAATGAATGTTCGCCACCTGCATTACATATAGGCAGTGGCGGCTCGTCCATACGCACTGCGGTACTGCAGCACCCCCAAGGAATTTGAGAAAAATTTTATATCATTATATACATAAATATCAATATTATTTAAGCGTGTATAGGCTCGCCCACACACCGATACATCCATTAATGACCATACATTGCGGTACTAATATCAGAAAGTGAGGTACGTTTATGATTTTGTGCAGTACGGTTTTCGATGGAATATGCCTAGTGGGCGAAGGAGGGGCGCGGGGGCAGCTAGAAGCTAGAAGTCCGTACTGCACTCCCAACAGTACACATTTCTTGTTGCGTTCGTGTGCGCGCCGCGCGCTCAACACGCTCCTCACTTTTCCTTATTTCTTCTGCACCTTTTGCCTTTCCTTCTACAACTCTTACACTTTCTATGTTTCTACACTTCCTTCCACACGTCACTTTAAGTATTTAACCCATTTGAACCCAGAGCTCGCGTGAAAACACATGTCCCATGTGCCCAGGACTATTTTTTCGTTTATTTTCCAAAATCTTTGAGTTATTTCATGGGAAATATTTTTTATAGGATAGGGATGGATAATTAATTGATTTTTCAACATTTTTAATTTTTTTCAAGGTGGTGTCTTGAACGACCTTTGGGGCTAATGAAACATGTTTTATAAAATAAAACAAAAATCACAATGGAGTCACATAATCAGTTATAATACTCTCTCACTGGTTATTTGTAATTTTATTGTTAAGAAATTTATAAAATTAATTTTAAAAATAACAAACACGCATCTCTTCGATAAAATGATATTTTCAAATCGCATAACATAACACACGCAGGTACATATATTGTGACATATACACATCGTCAACAAAAAAAAGGGTGCACCCTTTTAAAAGAAGAAATGTCATAAACGAGATTTTGGGTTCAAAAGTCGTAAAAACAAAATACATGAAGACAAAATAATTAATTATTATGATACGGTACAAAACATTTGTCATGCAATGGAATTTCACAGTTATCACAAGCGGAAAACGTTTTATTTTTACAGTGTCCACAATTTCTCCTTTTCTGTTTGACCAATATCAAATGTCTTCCAACTTCCTTTTGATTTTGATTAACTTTGCCGGGTCTGAATGGGACCAATTGTTTTCGTTTTTGACCATAACACTTGCACAACATCTCTGTTACCTGTCTGTTAAATCCTAATTTATCAAATTTACAACCAAAACTTTTGCTAAGAATCCAAGCGTTATTCACAGCTACATCGATGTTCCAAAACAGAATAGGCATGTACCATTTTTTCCCTCTAATACTTATGTTATAGTTAGAAATATGGTTATCCATTTGATCAACCCCACCCATATATTTATTATACATATTTATACTAAATGGTTGATTGATTTCCACCCTACTTGTTTCTTTAACCGAATATCAGTTTCCAGGAGTGGTAATATGTATGTATATGGAATCCGGAAGTTGAGACTCGTCCCAATTATCAATTTCTTCCCGTATCTCTGCAGTAGTAAAATTGCATTCTCTGGAAAAAAATATGTGTCATTATCCCAAGGAGTCATATACGACTCCGTCGACTTTTGATTTTTTTTTTCAGGAATATGAGATATATAAACGCAATTTCTCTTATGCATATTATACAATAAGTCCTACTGTATTAGAAACATAAAGATAAATAAAAAATATGTAAAAATAAAAAACTTACGTATGTTTTCTCTTCGACATATCTGCAAGTCGAAAAGCGCTCGATGTTATTCCCTCAAAACTCCAAAAGGAACTGATTTAATTTCGTGTGACTTTCTTAAAATTCATCACCAACATCTAACCAAGCGTAACGAAAGGTTTTACGGCCGGCCTGAGTGATCCCTTTATTTTACGACGCAAAATTGTAAAATGCCGTGAACGACCGCGCTGGCATACATCGTGTAAGTTCATAACTGACCGCGTGGGTTCAAATGAGTTAAGATGGTATCAAAATCAAGAGAAGCTGAGCCAATGTTTACAAGAACTTAAATATTCTTCCGAAAATACTGATTTCTTCCAATTTACTGAATACAATTCTTCCAATGATATTCTTCCAATTTACTGAATACAATTTTTTTATTTTAGTCAGAACTTTTTCACAAGTTAATGCTGCATGTAGAAATTATTTATAACCAAACGCAATCTAGTAATATCGTTGCATTTTCAATTAAAGAAAACTTAAAATTTTTTAATAATGTCATTATACAAATAAGAGATTCTTACAACGAATAGAAGCAAAAATATGTGATGCATATATTATCGCACATATTATAGAATCCAAAAATATGTGAGATGTTATTTTTAAGGATATGAAAGCATGATATACTTTTTCTAATGAATTAAAAGCTGAGAAAATTATTTAATAAAGAAAATTTTGAAAAGTACTGAAAGAAAATGCCAATGGAAGATCTACTACTAACCGTTGAATATAAATATATAATATCCAATGCTAAATGAAGAAAAACTTCTGTACAGACTCCAGGGATGTTCAACTCGAGAGCACCCCGGAAGTCGATTTCGTAGAAGCTCGTGGTAAGCTTGGGCGGGGCTGGTTTCCTCACGGTGCCTTCCTTCGTCGTCGATGGTCTGGTCTCTGCTGATGTCTATCTCTCTCTCTCTCTCTCGTACAGTGTGCGTAAGGGAGTGTGATACAGGACAAAGGCGGGAAATTATACAATAATGATAACAGGTTGTAATTCTGTTTGTATGGTGACTGTATTTTATATATATATATATATATAAATACAAAGAATAAGCAGAAGGGGGGGGGGGGGGAGTCCGTCGTGAAATTAGCGCGCACGTGTTCGAGAGGTTATGATAACCTCACTCCTCACGTGACTACGTGATCTGACTTCGACGAAGAAAGACCAGGATTTCCTCACTTCTCACCGGACGTATACTGAAGCTGTACTTACAGTATCGTCTGCCGATCCAGGCTGAGCTGATCGGGACTCGGTGGTGGGAACAAACTCGGTAGCGAACAGAGATGTTCACTCGACCGAAGCGGAAAACGAATAGGAGGCGGGGACGCGCGCTCGGCGCCGATCTCCCTCCAAAACGGCTCCTTTGGTCGTAACGCCACGAAAGCTGACCATGAAGACTTGGTCGGAACATACTCCCCCCGTTGGAAGTCAGAGGATCGAATTCCAAAACAAATAAGAATTAATGGTGCACAAGCGACTAATGAAATACACAAAAACCAAGCAAATAAGCAAAAAAATAACAAAAAAAACAAAAAACGACACAACAAAATAACCCAGTCAGCAAACAAAATAACATTAGTCCATCGTCAATTTCCCATCCTACATAAGCAGCTGACTAAGCCGGCAAGAAACAAACAAAAAATAGACAAACAAACAACCAAAACACCAACAAATAACCAACACCAATGCTAGGTAACAATATTGTTCAATCGTTATATGTCCCAATCTATCCTGATAGCTCTATTACAAAGCACCAATCAAACCAACAAGAGAAACATAAAAGAACAGCAACTCAAAAACTTAAGTTAAAACACATAAACTGAATCCTCAACACAAATTAAAGACGCCAACTTTAATGTGGGACGTTTTGAACGTTCGCCACACCGTTGCACAAATTCACTGAGTGCTGCTCGACTGGCAGTCGAGCTACTCGCCGGACTGCTCGCTTGGTGTTGTTGATGGAGGAGTAGTAGGACCTACTCCTGTGCCCCTGTCTGCCAGGGGCCGCTGCTGCATGTGCTGGTGCGGTAGCACCCTCGCTCCGGGTTGATCGACCAGATCCTCCTGCTGTTGCGCAACTAGTGGTGCGCCAACTAGGAACTGGCCAGGAGTTATGGGAGCTGGGTTGGGAAGGTCGAAAGATGTGAGGGTTAAAGGGAGCGGGTACATTGCGCTTCGGCAAGCGGAATCTTCGTACCGCGGAAATACGCGATTCGTCCAGGGGACGCGTAACTGTCTTGACTGGACGTCTCGCGCCAAAACAAGATAACGGATCACGACCCGTTGTGTGATGGCAATTCCGAGAATCGCTTGAAACTGTGGGCGCTTCTAGAGAGCCGCCCAATATCCAGCCGAAAGCTGTATTCATCATCGCGATGCGTCCTCCTCTGTCACCGCGTGACTTAGAGGGAACTAAAATGGTACGTTTGCCATTGCGTAACATCGCATGATAGGCGTCGCTGCCTATCACCATATCCACTGTACCGGGAATATCGAATGACGGATCGGCAAGGGGGAGATGAAGCGGCAAATGGCTCCGAATTTCGGACACGTTGCGCGATGGAAGTTGATTCGCGATCTCGGGCATGATTGCGCAATCGAGATCAACACTGGAGCCCTGATTGGGGATGCGCGGTAGAATTCGAATTACCGCGCCACTAGTAATGGACGTCCTATTTGAACCTATTCCTACCAGGTTGACGTCCATCCTTTTCGACTTTAAGGCGAGTCGCCTTCTTAAGTCTTCAGAGATGAGGTTGAGTTCGGAGCCGTTATCTAACAATGCTCGAACCTTGTGCGAACGCCCATCTCCGCCGCGAACTTGTACTTCCACGGTGGATAACAGGACAGTTCGGGCGTGAGAAGGCGATACGCGTCTCACCGAGTGTAAAACCAACGATGATTTTACGGGTTTGGCGTTCTCTGATTTCTTGGGGCTCCGATAATGTTTGGCCTTATTTGAAGACGAAGTTTGGTATGGAGTTGAGTCATGTAACATGGTGTGATGGGCATGACCGCATTTGAAGCATCTCTGCTTTGTTTGGCACGCGTGAACTATGTGCCCTGGCCTCAAGCAGTTGAGACATAGTCGACGTTTTATGGCGTTCGACCTACGCTCATCACCGCTCATTTGGCGGAATGATGGACAGGCTAGCAGAGAATGACTTCCGCTGCAACTGATGCAGGAGGGGCGTTCCCTCCTCACATGCAGAACTGCTGCCTTCGGATTCGTAATGGTTCTTGGTCGAGGATTCGACTCGCCTTTTAAGACGAAGTCGGCATTTTCCATCGATTGGCACTGGCACGTTAGAAAATGCATTATTTTGCTAAACGTGCAGTCTTCATACTTGGGAGTCTGAAGCTCCCATTGCTGAAGTGTACTCCGGTCGAGTTTTCTGGTGATAAACATCACCAGAATCTCGTTCCAGGTCTCGACCCGGACGCCCAAGTTAACGAGCGCACGTACATGCATGTTGGCATCATCTATGAGACGACGCAGACTGACGTGATTGTTGCTCACGACTGGCTCGGCTTCAAGCAATGCCTGAAGGTGATACTGAACAACAATTTTTTTGTTGTTATAGCGTTGATCTAAAATGGACCACGCGCTCGTAAATGAATCTGAAGCTAATTCCAAGCCGTCAACTAAACGTTGGGGCTCTCCTTTTAGGCTTCCTAGTAAGTATTGGAACCGGGCGATTTGCGAACTCTCGCCGGCCATAGCGGCCAAGAAGCGTTGTGAAAAAAGCGGCCAATTTTGGACGTTGCCTTCGAAGGTGGGCAACTCCAAACGGGGCAATTTTATTGCCGAATTTGATTGCGGTACAGGTGACATTGTGAGGTTAGCGCCATCTAACGGTGAAGCGCTCAATTGCGGCTCACGCAAATTGATTGCTTCGGTGCATCGCACGAAGGCGGCCATATGCTCCCTATCAAATAGGTCCACGACGGATTCAGAGGCCTGCGCCTCTTCTTGGTCCAGCTCGTTTATCTGAGCTTGGATCGCTTCGAATTCAGACAGTAATGGTCTGATTGTTTCGAGCCTGATTCTGAGCTCGAAGATGCTCAGATCGTCCCCCAATTGATTCGCGTTTCTCGTTAACCGAGCGCGAATTCTTTTCCGCGTATTTTTAAGCGTACTCAAAGACGCCATTATTGAAATGCGACGACATCAAACAAAGGAAAAAATGGACGCGGGAAAAAACAAAATGGACGTTGACGACCAAAAAAAATAGCAACAACAACAGAAAAATGCTAATTACGACCAACCTGGATTCGACGACGTTGGAAGACCAGCTCTGAAGACATCCGGCTCGAAGGACCAAATGTACAGACTCCAGGGATGTTCAACTCGAGAGCACCCCGGAAGTCGATTTCGTAGAAGCTCGTGGTAAGCTTGGGCGGGGCTGGTTTCCTCACGGTGCCTTCCTTCGTCGTCGATGGTCTGGTCTCTGCTGATGTCTATCTCTCTCTCTCTCTCTCGTACAGTGTGCGTAAGGGAGTGTGATACAGGACAAAGGCGGGAAATTATACAATAATGATAACAGGTTGTAATTCTGTTTGTATGGTGACTGTATTTTATATATATATATAAATACAAAGAATAAGCAGAAGGGGGGGGGGGGAGTCCGTCGTGAAATTAGCGCGCACGTGTTCGAGAGGTTATGATAACCTCACTCCTCACGTGACTACGTGATCTGACTTCGACGAAGAAAGACCAGGATTTCCTCACTTCTCACCGGACGTATACTGAAGCTGTACTTACAGTATCGTCTGCCGATCCAGGCTGAGCTGATCGGGACTCGGTGGTGGGAACAAACTCGGTAGCGAACAGAGATGTTCACTCGACCGAAGCGGAAAACGAATAGGAGGCGGGGACGCGCGCTCGGCGCCGATCTCCCTCCAAAACGGCTCCTTTGGTCGTAACGCCACGAAAGCTGACCATGAAGACTTGGTCGGAACAACTTCAAACTAAATTAGAAGTGTTTTACTCAAGGAAAGAAATGCATAGTTTTATGAACGGATCGACCGGGGCAGGTGAAATGACGGGGGGGGGGGGGACAGATGCGGTTCGGGAAGCTATAAGTTGCTCCATCATCAGCTTCATCATCTCCAACAGCATTGCGCCGTCTACTGGAACTGGTGATGGGGGAGTCGACTGACCTTCCGGTGGGGAAGTCGATTGTGAAGAAGACGCGTCTGGGGCCTTCGACAGAGTAAATACTACTTACAATATCACCCATATCCAAAAGGGTGATATTGTAAGTAATGTTGACCGTTTCGAAGACCCCACTAACTTGTATGGTGACAGATGAATTAAAATGTTGCTGTACTGGCTGTAAAGTGTTACAGCGCCGCGCTGAACGCTGCGCAGCCCGGAGTTTCGGAACGAGAAAGAGAAAGAGCTATTTGCAACTGCAGATAGCTCTTTCTCTTTCACTCACTCTGCCGTTTTGGGCTGGACAATCGGCAGCCTTCGCCTGTTAAACGACATTCATCTGTCAGTTCGTTTAAGATTTCGCGCGCTTGATCTTACATTTGATTAGTTGAATCGCACGATCACAGCTTTATTCGTTTTCGTTACTCTTAATTGGTTGCGTACGAGCCCTCATCAAATCTTCGGTGAGTCGTTTTCATTTTGATAACAGCAAACTTTTTTCAAATCTGTTTAACTTTTTCTCGTAATTTTTATTTAAATATATTAAGATTTTTTTTCTTTTAAAAATGGAAGAACAAAAGAATTCAGTAAAATATTTACAAAATTTGCACTTTTCGCGACTAGAACTTACCGAAAAAGTCGCTATAAAAGCATTAGGCTGCCTCACGCCCAATTAAATTATTTCACAGCCTGCAACTAGTAGATCTTTTAGTTACTCGCGAAAATTTAATCCAGACATTTATAAAAAATACAATTGGTTAACGGGATGTACAGAAAAAAACGCGTTATTTTGTTATCCGTGTCTTTTGTTTGGAGGCGAGTCGCCAGGCGAAGCATCTTGGACGAAAACAGGAGTTATTGACTTAAAACATTTAAACGATTAATTTAAAAACATGAGGGAAGTGTCGAACACTTAAAAAATGTGTGTAATCTCACGATTTTGGGAAGCTTGTCGGCGGGAAATAGATAAGCATAACGAAAACGTCAATAAAAAATCGGGATGTTTTATTTAAAATTATTGATTGCGTTAAATTTTGCGGTAAATTTGAAATGCCAATGAGGGGACACGATGAAACAGATAATTCAAAAAATCCAGGAGTTTTTCGGGGGCTTCTAGAATATTCACAAAATTTCGACGATTCTTTAAAAAAACATTTTCAAACTTCTTCGGTTTTTAAAGGGACATCAAAAACTATTCAAAATTAACTTTTAGATTGTATTTTGAACGTGTTTAGGGAACAAATAAGTGCTGAAATAAAAAAAGCAACTTATCTAGCTATTATGGCAGATGAAACAACCGATGTATCGATGCATTGTCAACAGGTTAATGTTTTTCGTTACGAATTAGGGAGTTTAAATTAAATTAATTTTATTTTAAATTAATTTTTTGAAAGGTTTTGGGGTTATTTTAATCCGCGTCGCGAAACCAGCAAGCTCGAATTTTTTTTAGCAATCTTACTGGAGTACCAGCGTATTTTTCGAAATCTTCATCGCGTTTGGACGCACCCCTTTAATGGGTGGTGAATTTTGCTAGTTTTTTTTTCAATAATACTTAAATCCACATGTAAGTGGTCGTACGCCAAAAATTGTGCTTATTTTGTCCTGTTATGACATGATAGAATAATTATGGTGACATTTTTTAGACATCTTTTCAGTGCAGCCCCGCCACTAAAAATTATCACGAGCCGCCACTGGTCTTCATGCTGATGAACTGTGGCCTCTAGCGATGACCGCTCGTCCGGGCTTAGCACAGCTCCTTCGTCGTCTCGGAGATGGCTGACGGCGGCACACTTCACGTCCATGGGGTAGCGTGTTCGTACTCCATGGGGTAGCGGGTGGTTGGGTCACGTCCAAATCCCCACGTGCCATGTTCGTAGTCTATGAGAAGTCCTGCAGCCCTCACGAAGTCCATGCCCAGCAAGGTTTTTCCATTTCGGGCATCCGGGAATATCATGAAGGTGGTTGGGATTGTGCGATGTTTCAGCGACACCTGTAACTCGGCGAGAATCATCTTCCGGGGTCCGCGAACTCCATCGGCCAATTGGATGAGCATCTCTGAAGTATGGAGCGCCTGTCCCTGTTGGATCAGCCATTGATGTACTCGGGAACTCGCGACGCTTCGACTGGCCCCGCTGTCGATGACGGTTCGTATCCGCTGGTTTCCGACGTATACGAATAAGACTTGCCGATTGGTTGGTTCCGGTATCTGGCGTGGAAACGTCGCCAGGGCGATGGTTGACAACGCGGCCCCGTTCTTCGTCTTGCACGTGGGACAATTGCTCTTCATCACACCTGGAGCCCCACAACCGTAGCACGCGATCTGCGGTCTCGTCTGCGCCCCATTTTTCTTCAGACATTCTTCAACCGAATGTCCCCGGTTGTTGCAGAAAGAACACGTCGGTCGAAATCGCGGCCTTTGTTCACCCATTCGTTCCTTTCTCGGGAATGTTCGGTCCCTTCCGGTCGCGGGCCGGCTCTTCTTTGTGTCCGGCGCGGGTCTCGAACGGTGTGGAATGTCGTGGGTCGCCTTTGTTCCACGCTCGCTCGGGTATCTTCGGCTTGCATTTCTTCTATGATGCGTGCGTGGTGACTTAATTCTCGGAAATTTGAAACTCTATCTCGGCTCAAACGGGTTCGTAAGAAGGGAGACAATAATCCGTATACTATATCTAGCTGCATCTCTTCGGGAATGCTGTACGGCATTTTTGCGAACAACGCGCGTTTTTGATTGATGAAGAGGTCCGTCGATTCTCCTTCCTGTTGTCTCGTAGCGCTAATTTCGAGAAACAGTCTGTAAGCTGGTCTACGTTCGCCGTAGCTGCTTCGTAGCGCCTCTAGCGCCATGGACCAGGTGGGGATGGAAGGTTTCATACCAACCCACCAAATCGCTGCGTCTTTATCGAGTAGCATCGGCAAACCTCGAAGCGCGTCCTCGTCTGGGATTCGGCAACAGTGTTTATATATCTCAATGGCATCAATAAAAGCTTCTACTGATTCCGATGAGTCACCAGCAAACCGAGATTTGCAACTCGCGAAATTTCCCGCCGCAACCGGGGCAGGTGAAATGACGGGGGGGGGGGGAACAGATGCGGTTCGGGAAGCTATAAGTTGCTCCATCATCTCCAACAGCATTGCGCCGTCTACTGGAACTGGTGATGGGGGAGTCGACTGACCTTCCGGTGGGAGGTCGACTGACCTTCCGGTGGGGAAGTCGATTGTGAAGACGCGTCTGGGTCTACGTTCCCCGCGGAGCGTAGACCGTACATCTTCGTGATGAGTCGTGACAGACGAGCGACTTGCTAATCAGGCCCCACGTTGGGCGCCAATGTAATGAACGGATTTACGCGCGTGATGTAGAGGGCGTTATACGTCGTTATTCTTCCAAGAGTCGAGTTATGTAGAAACGTGGACTAACCTTGGGATAGTTATACATATAGGTATATAGTCGGGGAGGTTCCTGACTGCAAGTCGTCTGCGTTGATAACAGTTTCCTCAGGCTCAGGAAACTGGCTCTGCGGTCGTCTTCTCGTTGAAGCACCGCTGGTCGGGTCACAGCAGCGGGAGGGGGGAGGCAGGAGACAAACTCCGTACTGCCTCGTGTGGACACAAGATGGCGATCTCTGGGCGCCTCTGAAGACGCTCGGCGGAGATGCTGGAGGTAGGTCTGTCCCGGCGGACGGCTGGATGTAGAGAGAGCGCGTCTCGATACTTCTCGAGAGGGGTATCGTGTTGGCGCGGTAAAGTAACTGGTGCCAACCTAAAGATTACTAACGCTACGAACGTCGCGTTACAATAGTATTAATGATTTATTAATATTTTTAAAACATATTTTTGCAATCAATTTATGCAAAGTTCGTGTGGAAATAACAAAACTTCTGCTTACAACTTCAACTACTGTACAGACGCCAGGTGTCCTCAACTCGAGAGACCCTGCGTCGGTTTTGTGAAGTTGCTCAGTAGTAAAGCGAAGCGCGTTGTCTCCTCCACGGGATCTGCAGGTCGTCGTCTGCGGTCTGGTCTCTGCTGATGTCGGCTCGGCTCGATGTATATCTCTCTCTCGTACAGTGTGCGTAAGTGAGTGTGATACGGGACAAAGGCGGGAGTTTATATAATAATGAAAACAGGTCGTAAATCTGATCACAATGATTATATTTCCACGTTGACTGTACATAGAGCAAACAGGGGGAAAGAAGGGGGGGGGGAGGCAACAAAGAAACCACGCGTGCTTTTTGAGGTTAGCCACGCGTAGCTGAGTTGTCTGCCTTCTGGACGAAAACAGACCAGGCTTCCTCTGGTGCACACCGGACGGATACTGGAGCTGGTCTCCAAGTACCGTCACAACCCTCACCAGCCTCTAGCTGGTCAGGGTGGCCAGCACAAAAATATATCGGCCAAATCGTGGGTCGTAAGGCCACGAAAGCCGATCATCAGACATAGTCTGAACAACTACCTCTGAGTCAGAACGGTGTTTTTCATCAATAAATAGAATAAAGACATACATATATAAGAAAACAAAATGGTTCAGGAAAGATTGACGGCTTTGTCTATGCTGTCAGTGAAAAATTTAACGAAAAGGTGATAGACCTTTTTTCAAGGAAAAAAGACAGAAGAATCAATTTTTTAATGAAATAAAATACATATAATGTTTAATTTTAATAATTAAATCTAATCAAAATTTATAGTATGTACTTTTAATTTTGCAATAATTTTAATCATAAAGATACTGGGCATATTTTAAAATGTTTTTTCACTTAAAAATATACAATTTTCTTAAGGCGTATTTTATATATATATAATATATAATTTAATTATGTGTATAAGGTCGTGTACGAAAGGTTATAAAAATGTTCAACCCAAGAACGTTTATAATTTATCAATCTGAAATAACAATAACAATTTTTAACTTTTTATTAAAAAAATGTCCATTTCCGATTAACCAAAATCGATTTTTTTTTAATTTAAAATTAAAAAAAATAATAAATGAAGTGGAAAAATAAAATGATACTCGATATTAAAACACAATCTTGTATATATATATTGAGGCTTAAATTTCATTCGACAATAGCAATCTTTATAATACACCAAATATTTCAATAAAATTTGGTATAAAACTGAATTAATAAAATAATAATTATCAATAAAATAAATATAAATTCGCGATTTGAAAAAAAAATTGAGAACGAAAGTTTAAAAATATTGTTATTCATAAATATAAATTTTGTTTTGGAATAATTACCATTAAAATTATTTTCAGAAAAAAAGTTTTTTGGATTTGAGAACTAGTATTTTAAATATACATACATATCTGCTCTTACTAAATATAAGGTTTTGGAATAATTACAATGAAAAGTATTTTGTATTTTACATATGTACAATGTAGTTATCAAGAAAATAAAATTATTCGAATTTTTCTTTATTAAAAGTACAAGTTTGAGAACCAGTATTTAAAAATCAATATAAGTTTTTCCTAAATATTAAGTTCTGGTGTTATTACCATATAGATATTTTTTATTCAACTGGAAGACATTCGTTTCAACTTAAAGTAAAGTTTTCTTTATTGAAAATAAAAGATTGGGAACCAGTGATAGAATTATAAAATTTTTACAAAACTTACAAATTATATTGGCTTTAATAAGCCATATTACAAAATATTAAGATTTTTTTTAAATGTTGAGAAAAACTGAGTTCAACTTTATTATTTTGACATCTTGGTCTTGAACTTTCGTAATTTACAAAAAAAAATATAATGTCTCGTAAATATTCATGGCCAAATAGCATTTTTTAAATAAAAAAAGTTAGAGACCAAGACACAATTGTTAATCTAGTTGCATAAAAAAAGACAGTTTGAGAATAATTCTTGGAAAATAAATTTTATGACCTCTTAAAAATAGTTTCTTTGTTGAAAACCTAAATATAAGTTTAAGAAACACTGGATCTTTAAAAAATCTAAAACACAAATGATACTGTTCTCAAGGATTCGCTAGTTGATTTGGAATACTAAAAAAATAAACTTATACCTTACAGTTAATTTAAATTAAACTCGAAAATCCTATTTAAACATTATCCTATTACGAAGTTGTTGTAAACTGTCTCATTTTTAAATGTGTAAAAAATGATTTTATTTTTCACATTTTTGCAATTTTGATTTTCCACGGTCGGGTCTATTACTGTCCACTACTTAAATCTACAGTTTTATATTATTTTTATATACAAAAGTTATTCGAATGACATTAACGTAATTTTTTTTTTTACATTGATTCGAGAACTCCAGCGCTTAAAACCCCTGGTTTTTATTTCCATGTAGATGTATGCAGAGTGATATATTGAATACTGTTTCAAATTACCACTACAATACT
The DNA here is from genome assembly GCF_051622035.1 of Arctopsyche grandis. NCBI lineage: Eukaryota > Metazoa > Arthropoda > Insecta > Trichoptera > Hydropsychidae > Arctopsyche > Arctopsyche grandis. The sequence continues at coordinate 1,556,539 of NC_135365.1, read as the reverse complement.
ATTATTATTCTAGGTGATCTTCAATCTTATTACTCCTTAATGTGTATTGTGAAAAATTTTCATGAAATGATTTTTAATTTCAATTCCGAAATGCTTTTTTTTTGAGGGGGGGGAGGGGTCTAAATCACACTTCATGGGATGTGGGATGAGGTTTTTTTTAGATAGTTTTAAACATATATAAAAAACGTGGCATACCTGGCACGTATACCATGTCCATCCGTTATGACAAGACTAAGGATAGAGAGCGTGCTTTTTCCAGGAATCGGGGCGGTTTGGCTCTATTTACAAAGCTAGAGTGCAAAAAAAAGGCCCCACGAACCTTTAACAAAGCAATTACAACAATTGAACAATAAACGGCGCATAACCTTTAGACCTTTTTCGGTCAAATTGTATGGTTTTATTTATCCTTGCTTGACAGTGATCGATAACGGTTTTAAAAAATATAGGAGAACTTGTTCACGTACCACATACCACATACTGCATACCACGCTGTGTGATTTCGCCCTTGAGTATGCTAACCAGGGGGGCCGGCTTGGGATGCTTGTAAGCAAATTTATTTTAAACAAATATCATATGTGAGAAAAACATCATTGCAGGACATGGCGACCAAAGCTTTAGAATATAAACAGTATTTATATAATAAACAATATTTTTATACATACATATATGTATGTATATTGTTATTATTCCACCTTATGAGATTTTTTATATCGCACAAGGTTACGTTTTTGGACATCACATTTGTATGATGGTTTCCCAGTATGGAATTTTTCATGTGATTTAAGGCCAGATTTATGGAAAAACGATTTTAAACAAGTGTCACATTTGAGTGGTTTTATCCCAGTATGCAATATTTTATGTGACTCGAGGATAGTTTTAGTAGAAAATGATTTTAAACAAATTTCACACTTGTAAGGCTTTTCCCCTGTGTGGGATCTTAAATGTATTACCAGTTTATCTTTTCGAATAAATGATTTTAAACAAATTTCACAATTATATGGTTGTATACCAGCATGGGAATTTTTATGTAAAATGAGGCTAGATTTTTGATAAAATAATTTAAAACAAATTTCACATTTGTGTGGTTTTATTGGAGTATGCGTTATTCTATGAGACTTAAGGCTAGATTTTTGAGAAAATGATTTTAAACAAATTTCACACTTGTAAGGCATTTCCCCTGTGTGAGATCTTAAATGTATTACAAGATAATTTTTCCGAGTAAATGATTTTGACGCACATTTGAACGGCTTTTCTCTAGTATGTAAAACAAGTTCAGATTCACTGGGAGATGCCTTTGAACTAATTTCACTATTATTTTGGTGAATTGTCGGTAATGCAGGCTCATCGTCCCATATCATATCTTCCAACAAAACTTCTTCAGTCTTGATCTTCAAGCAATCATCTAATCTCAGTTGAGACGTTTCGTTGCTTCGGAAACAAGCCTTTCGAAAGCTGATTAACAATTTCAGATTGGTCTTACACGAAAGACACACCGTCTACGGCAACCCATCGCCTCTTTTAACCTGCAGGTGAAAAAGTAGGATTAAGAGAAGAGTTAACCAATTGGGTTCACAATAATTGTAACCTGTAACCAGCAACTGAGATAAATTTGACAGCAGGTTCGAATGCGTTGCTCCAGACGCTCTGGTTGAGGATCGCCGAAGATGGAGACGGAAGACTCGGCAGGAGCTGATCCAAGACAAAGCCTACACTCCATCGTCCCCGTATTTAGCTCTGACAGAAACCAGATCGACTTGCCTTCGCCTAATTTGTTTGTGACATCTTTTGTCTAAATTTGGCACTAGTTATACCAACTTACAGGTAACTGGGCAACTGCTCACTTCGTATTTGCGCAAAGGCAATTCCTTTGAAGCTGAAGACAGTGTCGACCAGAAGTGTTGAGGAGGTTTACGGGGAAGAAAATACATGTTATCACGGATCACATTCAGATAGGGGAACACCACTGTGTATTTAACATCGAGTGGTTAGCAAATCATATATTTATGAAACTTTTGTTTTCCATAAAAATATTGTTTATTTATAATTCCAAACTGACCAAACCTTGTTATCAAATTGTTAATTCACTTTTTGTATATTTGTATGTATCTTCTTATTTTGTATATTATATACGTTTTTTATTTTGTAAATTATATATCTTTTCTAAATAATTAATGTTCTTCTTTTATCGCTTATGTATGTATGTATAATGTTTGGGTTTGGTGCAAACGATCGAAAAGCGCCAGACAGATTGTACCACAGATTAACTGGATGGCTGCTTTAAACGTATTTCTCGACTTCACGAATGAAAAATTGCACATCAGATGACGAGTAACCTTTCGATGTGCACATATGCAATTATTAAAATTGAGTTGGATCTATCTGGCGAGTTTTTAATAATTTAATAAGGTAAAATTCGGAACTAAAGTATCAGAAGCACAGAACGTATACAGGGTAGGTATGTCGGGACTTCGGGTAGATTCCGCTTAGTGTAAGTGCGAGCAGTGCGCACACATAAGGTACACGTGTCGTTAATCTGTGGTTCAGTCTGTCTGGCGCTTTTCGATCGTTTGCACCGCATCGATAATGTTTTATTTCGGTCTCCCTCACGGGAACGGAAGTGAAACGCCCGAAAACGCAAAGATCGGAAGGCAAAGATCGAAAATCGAAAGATCAAAAAAAAAGGGTGCATGGTAAACGGTACTATGTATATATAATATACAGTGGCGGATTAAGCGTTTCGGAGGCCACAGGCGCAATGTAATTTAGAGGCCCCCCCACTAATCATAGAGTGACTTTATTTTTCAATTGTGAATTGCAGGTATGTATTCTGCCATTTTTAATGTAATTAATTAGCGAATTCTTTTGTAGCAGTGAAATTTATCTAGAAAGGCCAAACAATCAACGACGATGAGAGCAATTATCGCAAAGCTTTGTACTTTACATAAAAAAGTAGTCGTAAACTCCAATATTTTATGGAGAAATGCATAGCAATTTCCGAATTATAATTTTTCTCAGAACGATTTGGAGACCCCTTAAATTTAGAGACCACAGATATGCGCCAATTTTGCTGTTCGATAGTCCGCCACTGATAATATATAGGGATATGAGTGGCATGCGGTGAAATTATCTCTCTTTTTGTCATACAGCCTTGTTTAATATGCGCGAGCAGAAAACGGAAGGAAAAACCTGTTCCTGTTGTATCCTGCTCGTGAGTATATACGACGGGGGGGGGAGAGACCCTTTTTTTATCTTTCGACTTAAGATATTTCGATTTTCGATCTTTGCCTTCCGATATTTGCGTTTTCGGGCGTTTCACTTTCGGTTCCGTGAGGCAGACCGAAATAAAACATTATACATACATAAGCGATAAAAGAAAAACATTAATTATTTAGAAAAGATATATAATTTACAGAATAAAAAACGTATATAATTTAGAAAATAAGAAGATACATACAAATATACGTGAGTTAGACCCGTTTTATTTATATCGTTAGACGCAATTTTTTTTTAAGATGTAATTCGTTGTTATTTTCATAATTATGACTTAAATATTAATCAGCTAATCAGCATCCCGACAACTCAGCGCCGACATCTCGGCGCACCGACAATTCAGCGCACCGAAAATTCAGCGCAATATCATTTTTTTCAATAAGTTTTCGAAAATAATTACTCTATCGAAAGTGTCGGCCATATCTACATGATAATTTTATAAAGTGCAAAAAAATTTATTTGATACTGTTGCGTAGGGGTGGGTGGAGGATCCAAGTAAAAGGCCAACAGTCGTTTCCAACATTTATTGATGATTAAGGAGATACACGCAGTGTCACTGCTCCGTCCAGAATGAATTATATCGCCTACGTACCGCCTTATAAAGGGTAGATCTCTCAGGACGCCTAATCTGTTTACCTGTTGTATAGTCACGTATTCGGATATGTATTTCCAAGACATTGGGTCTTCCCATACCGATTCTGAGAAATAACTAATAACGGTCATTGTTTAGCCTAAATGCACTTAGAGTCCAGATATAATCTTTGGAAGTAAGTGCATGCATTAAGTTAATCCGATAACAGATATCCGTTGGTCTAAGTGCAATTCGCTCAATCCGCGGCGTACGTAACAATACTCATTGTGCCTTTATGATTTTCTCACTGGGGTCCGACAAATCAGCGCAAACCAACTTAGCGCAGCGACAACTCAACGGATGATAATTCTGCGCAAAATCAATTTTTTCGATAAGTTTTCGAAAATAATTACTCTATTGAAATTGTCAGCCATATTTATATCTACATGATAATTTTATAAATGCGAATAAAATTTATTTGATACTCTTTGTGCTTTAAAATATTACCCAAGCAGGGTTTCTTAACTAAAGCCGCAAAAATTTATTCCTAAGCAGGGTTTCTATTTTTTTTTTCAAATAGATTTTTACCTTTTGCCTTTTAGCTATCCAAAATCTTACGTATGCAGAGTTTCTAAGTTTAGGTCAGCAAATCGTCATTATGGGCTTTGCTTGTGATAAATAAAATGGGAGAATCTTTGGTTTTCGATTTTTTTCCCGAAAATTATGTTTTCAAATCCTACTTGCGGGAAGGGTATTTTTACCGATTACGTAGTCTGGTGGTTATCGTCGGGTAAAGTATAAATACTCTTTTTTTTTTGTTAAATTAATTGGATCTTGATGTTCGGCTGCCTTGGAATTTGGTGAGTTTGATATTAAAAATATATCAAAATATGTTAAATACTTTATAATATGAAAGTATATATTATATTTTCCATATAGGAGTTTTGTGTAAACGAGATTAATGCAAACGAGTTTAGAGAAATGTACAAGATCAAGCCTTTGAGTGTCTATCCTGACATGATAATAATATTCGACAGTTACACGGGTCATGACATAGATGCAACTGCTACAATAAAAGTTATGAAAAATTCTACTCTAGATTTAAACAGGCCATGTGATTGAATCATCTTAAAGTGAAAACCCTAATAAATTATTTTAGATGGTATTTAGATTTCAATAGGATGTATGATTATAGTCTTGAAACAATAAAGATTTTGTTTGTTTATTTATTTATGTCAGATATAAGTATGTATGTAGTTTAATAGCTAATTATACATATTAAATCCTACAAATAATAATGTATTAACATATATACACACTCATGCATACATCTACGTATGTACATACACATATGCACATACATATACACAATAAATAAAAATAACCATTTACAAATTCATATAGAGGTGTTGCCTTACAGGTGCCAGAAATTTATCACTTTATAAGTATATTTCTAATTTCATCTGGCAGTTTATTATAAGTGTAAACACTTCCATATATATGTTTTTCCTCCTGCTTGTCGAAGTCGTCTCCTTATAGTTTCGACGATGATGTCTTTTCTAGTCGTTTGTTTGAATTCTCCTCTAATGTCCTGGGCAGTTTTCAAGCGATCCCTTTAGCATGAACTTTTTATCATGCGATATTCTTGGGGGGTTGTTTTTTTACGCTACGACTGCCTGGTTTGCGATTACCGGGTTCCGTTCCTCGATTATTTTTGAGGAAACGTGCTAAAATTGGCCATTGACATCTCAACTGCAACGTAATTTTTCGAGTGGACAATCCTCTTGAAGATAGCGAAATTATTTGCCAATTTTTCGCCACTTCCAAGTTTCGCACAATTCGCCATGTTTCGCACAAATCGTAGTTACTCACTCGAAATTCGAACAAGACCTTAATAGAATACCTCAAAATGTTCGATATACTACCCTTTTCAACGAAAAATGAGTATTTTCGAAAGTAGGGGAACTTCTACCGAGAAATTGCGAGAATTCAAAATATTTAGGGGGGTTGCGATTTCAATTACCGTTACTGTATATATGTTATTATTCCACCTTATATTTTTATTATTACCATATATTGTTAATATTCCACCTTATGAGAATTTTCATGTCGCACGAGGTCACATTTTTGGATGAATGATCTTAAACAAATATCACATTTGTATGATTGTATTTTTCATGTTTCACAAGGCTAGATTTATGGAAAAACGATTTTAAACAAATGTCACATTAGTGTGGTTTTATCCCAGAATGCGTTGTTTTATGTAACATGAGGCTACATTTTCGAGTAAATGATTTTAAACAAATTTCACACTTGTAAGGCTTTTCCCCCATGTGAAACCTTAAATGTAACACAACATCATATTTTCGATAAAATGATTTTAAACAAATTTCACATTTGTGTGGTTTTTTCCCAGTATGTATTTTTTTATGCAACCTGAGGTTAGATTTTTGAGCAAATGATTTTAAACAAATATCACACTGGTAAGGCTTTTCTCCCGTGTGAGATCTTAAATGTAGCACAAGTTCATATTTATGAATAAACGATTTTAAACAAGTTTCACATTTGTGTGGTTTTATCCCAGTATGCAATTTTTTATGTAACTCGAGGCTAGATTTTCGAGAAAAGGATTTTGAACAAATTTCACATTTGTGTGATATTATCCCAGTATGTGTTTTTTGATGTAACCTGAGGTAAGTGTTAAGAGAAAATGTTTTTAAACAAATTTCACACTGGTAAGGCTTTTCTCCCGTGTGAGATCTTAAATGTAGCACAAGTTCATATTTATGAATAAACGTTTTTAAACAAGTGTCACATTTGTGTGGTCTTATCCCAGTATGCAATTTTTCATGTGATTTAAGGCTAGATTTTTGAAAGAATGATTTTACACAAATGTCACATTTGTATGGTTTTAACTCAGTATGCAATTTTTTATGTGACTCGAGTTTAGATTTATGACAAAATGATTTTAAACAAATTTCACATTTGAACGGCTTTTCTCTAGTATGTAAAACAAGTTCAGATTCACTGGGAGATGGCTTTGAACAAATTTCACTACTCTTTCGGTGATTTGTCAGTAGTGAAGGCTCATCGTCCCATATTATATCTTCCAACAAAACTTCTTCAGTCTTGATCTTCAGGCAATCATCTAACCTCACTTGAGATGTTTCGTTGTTTCGAAAACAAGCCTTTCGAAAGCTGATTAACAATTCCAGATTGTTCTTACACGAAATACACACTATGTCTGGCAGCCCATCGCCTCTCTTAACCTGCAGATGAGAAAAGATGGGAATAAGAGTTAACCAATTGGGTCCACAATAGTTGTAACCTGTAACCAGCACTGACATAAATTTGACAGCAGGTCCGAATGCGTTGCTCCAGACGCTCTGGATGAGGATCGCCGAAGATGGAGACGGAAGAGTCGGCCGGAGCTGGTCCAAGACAAAGCCTGCACTCCATCGTCCCTGTATTTAACGTTCCTGACAGCGACCAGATCGACTTGCCTTCGCCTAACTATTTGTTAGTGACATCTTTTGTCTAAATTTGGTACTTCGTAGTAATACCAACTTTTAGGTAACTGGGCAACTCGCTCACTGACAATTCGTACCAAAGTATTTGCGCAAAGGCAATTCCTTTGAAGCTGAAGACAGTGTCGACCAGAACTGTTAAGAGTTGAGAGTACAGAAAATACGGTGGCATGACAAATCAGCGCAAACCAACTGAGCGCAACGACAACTCAACGGATGACAATTCAGCGCAAAATCAATTATTTCGATAAGTTTTAAATGCGTTTTCGAAAATAATTACTCTATTGAAATTGTCGGCCATATGAATATCTACATGATAATTTTATAAATGCGAATAAATTTTATTTGATACTCTTTGTGCCTTGAAATATTACGCAAGCAGGGTTTCTTAACTAAGGCCGCAAAAATTTATTCTTAAGCAGGGTTTTTAAAATAAGTACGCAAATCGTCACTATGGGCTTTGCTTTTAGTATTGCCCAACTATGTTCCGCGGAACAGTAGTGTTCCACGGAACTTGAATAGGTGTTCCGCGAAAATTGTACTATTGTTGTATAGGCATCAACACATTTAAACAATTTCTACCTCAAATTAAAAGGCGAGTGATGGTCGATCTCCACTGATGTTTATGAAGTCAAGAATCCAAGCACATACAGGCGGAGAGTTTGAATAATAATTGGATACGTAAATAAGTAATAAAAATTGTATTATTAAGTATTACAATATAAGCATTACAATTTTTAATACGAGATAAAATTCAATTTTGGATTTCATCGGTTGAATCTAATAATTTTGATTGTTTTCCAGCCTTAATAATAATAATAGCTTTTATTCCTGACGATAGGGAGAATAGTGCAATCCCCAACGCCCATATAAATAATAAAGAGTATTGAAAAATAGTAAACAAAAAAGAAATACATAAGTAAATATATAAATATTACTAATAATAAATAATAAATAATGAATGAATAGAATAATTGATGAATGGCTTAAATTTTAAAGTAGATGACTTTAAGCCATTTAATGATTTCTGAGGGAGTTTGTCAGAAAAACACCCCGATATAGCAAAACAAGCTATTTTTGTCTATTTATACGAAGCATAATTTTCTTATTATGCTGCAACGATCAAAGTGCAGAAAGAAAATCGACGCTACCCCACATACATATAAGAATTGAACTCACCTATATTATGCCTGATATCAGGAAGATTTGCGATTCAAGGATTAAAAATAATCAAAGTCGTTAAGAGGGCTGGACAGCAGCGCCTTGTCCATACAAACGAACTATACTTCTCCCTTCCTCAATTATGGCACTGGAGAAATTATTTTTTAATATGCTATGGATATCTACCATTGGGGTGCATCTATCGTTTTATTTTTTTGATTAATTATTTTTTATATGAGCTAGGAGCCGCCAAACATCTATAAAATCGCCTCTTTTTTACACCCACGAAACGAGTCCAGCGTGCTTATTTAACGGTCGATTTAAAAAAAAATACGCCGATAGATGCACAGAAAGTATCTTTCTCATACCGATGATGAAATTTTTTTAAAAATTGGTCCAGTTTTGGAGGAGAAAATAGTAGAATACGAAACCTCGATTTTGTCAATTTAAAATACGTTTTATCTGGTCGAAGCGCAACTGTCGCATTCACTCAATATATATATTGATATATATTGTCGCATTCACTAAATATATACATATATCGAAGAAAGGAACGGTAACAAAATTAGGGTTTCGGGTGTACAGCCCTCTTAAGAGCTTTGTTTACTATATTTAAAAATATTTATGAAATAGATAATAAGTGTTTTAATAATATATTTTATTTTATATTTACCCAACTTTAAAAATAAGCTGAATGTTCCGTTAAAATTTTCGGGTTTGTAAAGTGTTCCATTGCATAAAAAGTTTGCGAAACCCTGTACTAGATACAGTACACTCTCGATTATCCGGGCTAATTAAGTAGTACGAACAGCAAATGCATCTTTTTTCAATTGGTTGAAATGCACAATATGGTCACCTATTGAAATGCACGATAATTTAAATCGATGGTCGACAAATACGTCAATACATACATACATATACGCGTACATGATAGATATGAATAGCAGAAGCCATGAGGACGGGTTAGCGAACCTTGGTCTAGAAACCGATAATAACATTCGACAGTTACACGGGTCATGACATAGATGCAACTGCTACAATAAAAGTTATGAAGATTTAAACAGGTCATGTGATCGAATCATCTTAAATTAAAAACCCTAATAAATTATAATAGATAATATTTACATACATTTTAATAGGATGTGTTATTTTAGAGTCTTGAAACCATGAAGATTTTGTTTGTTTATTTATTTATGTCAGATATAAGTATGTATGTATGTAGTTTAATAGCTAATTATACATATTAAATCCTACAAATAATAATGTATTAACATATATACACACTGATGCATACATATATGTACGTACATACACATATGCACATATAAACAATAAATAAAAATAACCATTCACAAACTCATACAGAGGTGTTGCTTTACAGGTGCCAGAAATTTATCACTATTACAACTATATTTCTAATTTCATCTGGCAGTTTACTATATGTAAGTGAAAATACTTCCATACATATGTTTTTCCAACTCTTATTTAATTTTAAATTCTGTAATTTATTGCTACCTCTAATGATATATTAATATAGCCCCCGAGGCTATTTATGGCTAAGATACTCCTCATGACTCTTAGCCTAACCTACAGAACAGATCCACAATACATAAAATGTGGTTGGAAATTGCATTATACATAAATGATTTTCTTTGATCTATAAAGTACTCCTACTTTGTTAGATACTATTTTATATATGGCGCCAAAAACATCATTGCACAAGGGCGGCCAAAACCTTAGAATATAAACATTAGCCGGCAGCGTAGCTCGGTCGTTAAGCTTCTGCCTAACACTGAGAGGCGCCGGGTTCGATCCCATGAGCTGAACTTGATTGAAAAGAATTTTTCTGAGTATACATATCTGTAGTCCTGCTGGTCAGATCTGGATATTTGTGACTCCAGTTGTTGGCCAATTTTCTCTGAATTCATTGTTGAAACGGTTCCCGATTAAAAATTGGCTAAAAACCCTCCTACCTACTATGTCACCACTATTGGAATATGATTAATGTTAAATAAAATTTATGTACAATTCATAGATGTCTCGTTAATTTGCAAGTTTTCAGTGCCTCGTAATTCAGCGACTTGTATAGTAAAAATGCTGTATTGTTTGTAATTGGCCAGGAAGGCGCATTGGGGTTTACCTGTAAGGCTTTCCTGGTATAAAATGTAATAAAAATAAAATTGATATTTAAATAAAATTTAAATTATTTATATAATAAGCACTCTTTTGATTACAAACCTCCTTTATGGTTTACTTACGATTACGATTACAATAGAATACCTCAAAATGTTCGAAATACTACCCTTTTGAATAAAAAAGAGTATTTTCGAAAGTAGGGGACCTTCTACCGAGAAATTGCGAGAATTCAAGATATTTACGGGGGTCGCGATTTCAATTACCGTTACTGTATGTATATATATATTTTTTTATTATTCCACCTTATGAGAATTTTCATGTCGCACGAGGTCACATTTTTGGATAAATGATTTTAAACAAATGTCACATTTGTATGATTGTATCCCAGTATGAAATTTTGCATGTGTCACTAGGGTAGATTTATGGAAAAACGATTTTAAACAAATGTCACATTTATGTGGTTTTATCCCAGAATGCGTTTTTATATGTAACATGAGACTAGATTTTCGAGTAAATGATTGTAAACAAATTTCACACTTGTAAGGTTTTTCCCCCGTGTGAGACCTTAAATGTAACACAAGATCATATTTTCGAGAAAATGATTTCAAACAAATGTCACATTTGTATGGTTGTATCCCAGTATGTAATTTTTCATGTGAAACGAGGCTAGATTTTTGAGAAAATGATTTTAAACAAATTTCACATTTGTGTGGTTTTTTCCCAGTATGTGTTCTTTGATGTAACCTGTGGTTAGATTTTTGAGCAAATGATTTTAAACAAATTTCACACTGGTAAGGCTTTTCTCCCGTGTGAGATCTTAAATGTAGCACAAGTTCATATTTATGAATAAACGATTTTAAACAAATTTCACATTTGTGTGGTTTTATCCCAGTATGCAATATTTCATGTGATTTAAGGCCAGATTTTCGAGAAAATGACTTTGAACACATTTCACACTTGTAAGGCTTTTCCCCTGTGTGAGATCTTAAATGTATCACAAATCTATCTTTTCGAATAAATGATTTTAAACAAACGTCACAATTGTAAGGCTTTTCCCCCGTGTGAGACCTTAAATGTAACACAAGATCATATTTTCGAGGAAATGAATTTAAAAAAATGATACATTTGTGTGGTTTTATCCCAGTATGTGTTTTTTGATGGAACCTGAGGTTAGCTTTTTGAGAAAATGATTTTAAATAAATTTCACACTGGTAAGGCTTTTCTCCCGTGTGAGATCTTAAATGTAGCACAAGATAATGTTTTCGAGTAAATGATTTTAAACAAGTTGCATATTTGAACAGCTTTTCTCTGGTATGTAAAACAAGTTCAGATTCACTGGGAGATGCCTTTGAACAAATTTCACTATTCTTTCGGTGAATTGTCGGCAGTGAAGACTCATCGTCTCATAATACATCTTCCAACAAAACTTCTTCAGTCTTGATATTCAAGCAATCGTCCAACCTCACTTGAGATGTTTCGTTGTTTCGTTGTTTCGAAAGCAAGCCTTTCGAAAGCTGATTAACAATTCCAGATTGTTCTTACACGAAAAACACACCGTGTTCGGCAACCCGTCGTCTCTTTTAACCTGCAGATGAAAAATGAGGATTAAGAGAAGAGTTAAGCAATTGGGTGCACAATAATTGTAACCTGTAACCATTTATTTTCTCATAAATAATAGATTTATGAGAAAATGATTTTAAACAAATTTCACATTTGTGTGGTTTAATCCCAGAATGCAATTTTTCATGTGACAGGAGGCTAGATTTTTGAGTAAATGATTTTAAACAAATGTCACATTTGTAAGGCTTTTCTCCTGTGTGAGATCTTAAATGTATTACCAGTTTATCTTTTCGAATAAATGATTTTAAACAAATGTCACATTTGTATGGTTGTATCCCAGTATGTAATTTTTCATGTGAAACGAGGGTAATTTCTTAGAAAATGATTTTAAACAAATTTCACATATGTATGGTTTAATCCCAGAATGCAATTTTTCATGTGACAGGAGGCTAGATTTTTGAGTAAACGATTTTAAACAAATGTCACATTTGTGTGGTTTTATCCCAGTATGCGATTTTTTATGTAACCCGAAGCTAGATTTTAGAGTAAATGATTTTAAACAAATTTCACATTTATATGGTTTTACCCCAGTATGCGATATTTTATGTGACTCAAGTCTATATTTATAAAAAAATGATTTTAAACAAATTTCACATTTGTGTGGTCTTATCTCAGTATGCAATATTACATGTGATTTAAGGCTAGATTTTTCAGAAAATGACTTTGAACACATTTCACACTTGTAAGGCTTTTCCCCTGTGTGAGATCTTAAATGCATCACAAGTCTATCTTTTCGAGTAAATGATTTTAAACAAGTTGCACATTTGAACAGCTTTTCTCTAGTATGTAAAACAAGTTCAGATTCACTGGGAGATGGATTTGAACAAATTTCACTACTCTTTCGGTGAATTGTCGGTATTGAAGGCTCATCGTCCCATATTAAATCTTCCAACAAAACCTCTTCAGTCTTGTTATTCAAGCAATCATCCAACCTCACTTGAGATGTTTCGTTGTTTCGAAAACAAGCCTTTCGAAAGCTGATTAACGATTCCAGATTGGTCTTACACGAAAGACACACCGTGTTCGGCAACCCGTCGCCTCTTTTAACCTGCAGATGAAAGAAGTAGAAGAGTTAACCAATTGGGTGCACAATAATTGTAACCTGTAACCAGCAACTGACATAAATTTGACAGCAGGTCCGAATGCGTTGCTCCAGACGCTCTGGATGAGGATCGCCGAAGATGGAGACGGAAGACTCGGCCGGAGCTGATCCAAGACAAAGCCTGCACTCCATCGTCCCTGTATTTAGCTCTGACAGCAACCAGATCGACTTGCCTTTTGTCTAAATTTGTCTAAATTTGGTACTAGTTATACCAACTTTCAGGTAACTGGGCAACTGCTCACTGACAATAAATTCGGTTCGGTGATTACTAAAGCCGGACCCGGAAGGTGCCGCGTATTGTTCAAATGTTGTAAATGCATTGTTAAAGGTTTGCCGAACCTTTTTTACAAAGGATTTACAACAATGGAACAATGAGCGGCCCCTTGGCTATCCTACCTCTAGTGATTACTAGTCACCGGAGCCTGAGGGGGCCGTGTATTGTTCAAAGGTTGTAAATGCATTGTTAAAGGTTTGCCGAACAATGGATAGCACAGTGCTATCCATTGTTCGGCAAACCTTTAACAATGCATTTACAACCTTTGAACAATACACGGCCCCCTCAGGCTCCGGTGACTATTAATAACACTGAGCAACAAAAAATCACGTTTTTGAGTTACCAGAGCGGAGACTAGCCAATCTTTACTAAGTTTGACCCACTGAATTCGAATATGATATTGATTTTTGTTTGTGGATGATCGTTTACGAGATATGAGCGTTTAAAAAAATCCGCGATTTTTACAGTTTTTTGGCTTTTGCGGTCTTTAACTCAAAATTTAGGATTGTTACGTTAAAAAAATTAGGCACTGAAGAACTTGAAGCGGCAGCAAAATCGGAATTTCCGTTTTTCTGATCTTAAGTGTTGCTCAATATCGCTGGCACCTCCGTGGGCTACGTTAAATTCAGTACGACACTTTTCACATCTGACGTCCGATGGAGTAATATTTACTTTGCTTTACAAACGGGTACTTAGTTTGTAAGTTAACATTAAAAGTGCACTTCCGTTTAGGCATTGTTCACGTAAAAAAATTGACTACAATAACACATTCGCAGACCCCACGCTATATCCATATGCACACTGTATGCAGATGAGAAATCGGTCGATTAGTTGATTTTTTGCACTTTTTTTTTAAATTGTTACCGTGTATTGCTCTCTTTTTGAAAACGGGACATTTCGACGTCCCGAAGCTGTGTTTGGGGACAACGGGACAGGCTACCTAAAAACGAGACCGTCCCGCTCAAAACGGGACGTATGGTCACTTTAGTTATGCCATGCATATCAAACATTTATCGACCATTTAAATTATAGTGTATTTCATTTGGGCTTTCAATGATCATATCGTGCATTTCAACCAATTGAAAAAAGATGCATTTGCTGTTCGTACTTCTCAATCTTCGGGTCTTCATATTCACGCTCAGTGCCGGCCTTACACTCAATGGCGCCCTTGGGCAATTGTTTCTTACACCCTTAGAAAAAAATTTTAAAAATTGGATTACCATCCTCCTTTTACGGGCTTAGGACCTTGCTACAGTTTCAGGCAGTGCCAGCAAAAGCATAGCAACACAAATTTTTGGATATAATTCTTGTAAATTATGCTGTTTTATAAAATTTATTACAATACATCTGTTTGCAGATGATACATTGATATATATAATTGGAAAGAATGTTGATGTAATGTCTCAGATTTTAAATATAGAATTAAATTATGTGAATGACTGGTTGTGTGAAAATAAATTAAAGCTGAATGTGAATAAAACAAAAATGATGTGGTTGAATGGCAAAAATAAAAATATATTGAATGAAATTAGAATTGATGATAAGTTAATTGAAAAAGTTGAAAATATAAAATACTTAGGAGTATACATAGACTCAGGACTAAATTTTAAAATGCACGCTGACTTTATAATAAAAAAAATGGCTAGAAAAGTTGGTATATTATGTAGATTAAGAAATATTTTAAGTAAAATTTTAGTGTTTAATTCAATTGTCTTGCCACGTGTGGTTTATTGTGCCACTGTACTTAATTTGTTTAGTGGCCAAGATTTAGAAAAAATGCAAAAAATACAGAATAAAGCTATGAGAGGTATTTTGAATGTGAGTAGATTTAAGAGTATTGGAAGTATGTTAGATGAATTAGGATGGATAAGTATTAAAATTAGTCTAAATATTAGTACATTATCTTTTGTTTTTAAGTTAGATCATAAGTTATTGCCTAAGTACTTTGATGATTATATAATAAGGAATAGATATAAACATAAGGATAAACTAGTTGTAAGTAGAGTAAGAAAAAATAAGACAGCTGGGAGTGTTTTTCACAGGGGTGTGCGCATGTATAATGCCCTCCCGGAGTGCATCAGGTCTGCTAAGAACATGGATGCATTCCTGCGAGGTGCGAAGAGACACCTCTGTGAGGGACAGTACATATAAGTTAATTATAAATTTTAGAGTTAAGTATAATAATTAAGATGTATTTTTAAATTTGCTTGGTAGCTAAAATATATATAAATAAATAAAATGAGTGGATTCATTTTACCTTGAACTTTATTTGAAAGAAAGGCTTTTCAATTGATAACTTTTCATTGCTAATAATGTCAGATTTTGAATTCTCGGTGAGCTTAATTTGAAGATCGGTAGATTGTTTACAAAATAAAAAAATCCCCACATCTTTGAATATTCGTTTCACTATTCAAATCTAAGATATTTTTTAAGGAATATAATTACACGTTATCAGTTAGAATCTTCCATAAATATATTAAAGCAGAAAATAGCGTAAAAAATCTTTGGAGAATATCGAAAAAAGTATGCAATGTTACAGAAGATTTCGCAGCGTCGTATAGCACAAGATTTAAATTGTGGCTGCCACCGAAAAACGTTAATTATAATACAAAAAGGAATGCGCCTTCACCCAATGAATAGAATTTGCCGAGTACAAATGTTGAGTTTAGAAAGTAGAGGTGCCTTTGGAGCTATAATCTAAAATTAAGTAGGGCCTTTGGCGCTTTAATTTTAAATTTTAAAGCGCCTTTGGTGCGTCGAACGGCGCCCCAAATAATTTGGTGCCGGCACTGAATAATAACAATTGTTCCATAATTTGAAATATATACATTCAATGCGGAACGGGTATTAATACCCTTTAAGCCGACTGACAGTTTTTTGCGGGAAGGGTATTTTTACATACCTCCTTTACGGTGGCACGACAAATCAGCGCAAACCAACTTAGCGCCGACCTTTCGGCGCAGACAATTCAGCGCAAAATCAATTTTTTCAATAAGTTTCAAATGCGTTTTCGAAAATAATTACTGTATTGAAATTGTCGGCCATATCTACATGATAATTTCATAAGTACGAATAAATTTATTTGATACTCTTTGTGCCTTGAAATATTACGCAAGCAGGGTTTCTCAACTAAGGCCACAAAAATTTATTTTTAAGTAGAGTTTCTAAACCGGGCAGCAATTTTTTTAGGTATTCAAACTTTTACGTATGCAGAGCTTCTGAAGGTTCGCAAATCGTCATTATGAACTTTGCTTTTGATAAAAAATGGGAGAATCTTTGGTTTTCGATTTTTTCCCCAAAAATTATATTTTCAAATCCTACGTATTCAGGGTTTTTCAACTGAGTTCCGCAACAAATATTTCTTAAAAAGAGTAAAATCTTACGTATGAACGGATTCTAGACCAAGGCTCGCAAGCCCGTCTTCAAGGGTTCTGATATTTATATCTAAAATGTACGCGTATACATATGTATGTATTGACGTATTTATCGGCCATTGATTTAAATTATCGTGCATTTCAATGGGTGACCGTAAAGTGCATTTCAACCAATTGCAAAAATATGCATTTGCTGTTCATACTACTTAATCTTCGGGTCTGCATATTCACGCTTATGAAGTATAAAAGTTATGAAGAATTATACTTTAGATTTAAACATGTTATGTGATCGTATCATCTTAAATTAAAAACCGTAATAAATTATAATATATATAATTTAGATTTGAATAGGATGTGTGATTTTAACAATAAAGAGTATTGAAACAATAAAGATTTTGTTCGTTTACTTATTTATGTCAGATATAAGTATATACATATGTAGTTTAATAGATAAGTATACATATTAAATCTGTAATAAGTATACGTATTAACATACAGTAACGATCAATGAAAAAGTGTCCACCTTAAAAATGCGTATTTTTTTAATTTATATGTTCTAAATAATTTTTATCCAACAATTTTGAATGACAAGTGTTACATAAATATATTTTCGATGATTTGATATCATTTGAGCCTTAATAATATGTAAAATAAAAATTTTATTCAAGTTTTTGTAAAACTGGGATTTTTAAAAAAAAATTTTGTCTAGAAAAAATTGTTTTTTGGCATAAAATCTATTTATTTATAATTTTTTTTTTTACTTAAATTATATCTACATATATAATACTTATTACAAACACTTAATATAATATTGTGCAACCCTTCCTTTATTTTATATCACTTCTCTCATTCTCGAAGGCATCGATTCCACCAATATTTTTAAACAATCGCCTGTAATGTCGTCATACCACACTTTTTCTAATATTTGTATAAGCTGGTATTTACAAATAGGCTTATTGTTATTCACTTTTAACCCCATTATTCCCCATAAGTTCTCAATCGGGTTTAAGTCAGGACTATTACCCAGCCACTCCAGCGTCAAAATTCCATGTTTTTTTAATAAAGTCTTTCAACTAAATATCATAACATTTAATCTGTACAATATTTTTGCATTTAACATATTCCCTAGGATATAAAGTATTTGAAAAAATTTAAAAATACGGATTTAGCGCGATGACTCGGCGCAGAATCGTCCTGGAAAATGCTCTGTGTTTCATACGCGCAATGCATTTCAATTGATGGGAACAGGTTCATTGTTAATTTATTTTTGTAAACTTCTGCGTTTACCGTCCCGTCAATAAAAGCCAACTGGCCCACCCAAAAGTAAAAGAAAGACCCCAGACTATTTAAAATACTTCACCGTTGGCAAAAAGCATTCGTCCCCAGTTCTGCGTCTCACACACCACATTTAATCGGACCAGAATAAATTTAATTTATTCTCATCCGAGAAGATCATATTCTGCCAATCACTTAGAGTTCAATTTTCATATTTTTTGGCCCATTCCAGACGCTGCAGGCGCATTTTTTTGGTGAAAAATGGATTTGTTGTTGGACTTATTTCAGAATCACTAGCCGCTATAAACTCCGATCTGATATCCACGGTAGTTTTGAAGCGTTCTGAAGACAGGAACACTTCAAAAGTTGATCTTCAGCAATTGTGGTCTTTTTCGATCTTCCTGAACGTTTTTTTCGTTCTGGAGGTGTAGAATTTGATTTCATCTTGATATATTTGAGTTCTGATGGCTTGCTGCATCCAAATTTACTAGCTATAGATCGAGAGCTGACGTATGAGAAAGTCAAAGCCGAAATTTTGAGTTTTTTGCGCCGCGGTCAGTTTAGGATAAATTGGCATAATTTTATTAAACATCACGGGGACGATGAGAATGAGCCGAAAGTCACGGCTAAGCTAACTTAAATAAAAACAAAGGATCATATTCATAAAATCAAAGGACTTTGCATAAATCCGCCGCCAAAAAAAAGTATACCTGCATTTACCGTAATTTGAAAGTGGACACTTTTTCATTGACCGTTACTGTATATACACACTGATGCATATGTACATATACGTACATACACATATGCACATGTACACAAGAAATAAAAATAACCATTTACAAATTCAAACAGAGGTGTAGCCTTTTAAGTAACAGAAATTTATCACTATTACAAGTATATTTCTAATTTCATCTGGCAGCTTAACATAAGTAAAAACACTTCCATACATATTTTTTTCCTACTCTTATTTAATTTTAAATTCTGTAATTTATTGATACCTCTAATGCTATATTAATAAAGCCCCCGAGGCTATTTACGGCGAAGATACTTCTCATGACTCTAAGCCTAACCTACAGAACAGATCCACAATACATAAAATGTGGTTGGACAATTGCATTATACATAAATGATTTTCCTTGATCTATAAAGTACTCCAACTTTCTTAGATACTATTTTATATATGGCGCTAAAAACTCTATATCTATGAGTTTACGTCAATAAACCGACTTCCCTGGCGAATTTGAAATAAAATATCGGTCACAAAATGGCAGCCATCACTGAGTCCACCTGCCGAGCCGTCATAAGTAATTTTACTGTTCGATTAAATGAGTGGCGCGAACGCGAGGGTCTACATTTGGACGGTATTATTTTTAAGAAATAAATTCCCAAATTGTGTACTTTAATAATTAATAAACATTTTTTCGATACACCGCTTACTTTTTTTTTAATCGATACACTAAATATAAACTTTCTTTTGATACACCTTGTATAATAAACACTCTTTTTATTACAAACCTCCTTTATGGTTCACTTACGATTACGATTACAATAGAATACCTCAAAATGTTCGAAATACTACCCTTTTGAATAAAAAAGAGTATTTTCGAAAGTAGGGGACCTTTTACCGAGAAATTGTGAGAATTCAAGATATTTACGGGGGTCGCGATTTGAATTACCGTTACTGTATATATACATATATATATATTTTTATTATTCCACCATATGAGAATTTTCATGTCGCACGAGGTCACATTTTTGGATAAATGATTTTAAACAAATATCACATTTGTATGATTGTATTTTTCATGTTTCACATGGGTAGATTTATGGAAAAACGATTTTAAACAAATGTCACATTAGTGTGGTTTTATCTCAGTGTGTAATTTTTCATGTGAAACGAGAGTAGATTTATGAGAAAATGATTTTAAACAAATTTCACACTTGTAAGGCTTTTCCACCGTGTGAGAACTTAAATGTATTACCAGTTTATCCTTTCGAATAAATGATTTTAAACAAATGTTACATTTGTATGGTTTTATCCCAGTATGTAATTTTTCATGTGAAACGAGGCTAGATTCATGAGAAAATGATTTTAAACAAATTTCACATCTGTGTGGTTTAATCCCAGAATGCAATTTTTCATGTGACAGGAGGCTAGATTTTTGAGTAAATGATTTTAAACAAATGTCACATTTGTAAGGCTTTTCTCCTGTGTGAGATCTTAAATGTATTACCAGTTTATCTTTTCGAATAAATGATTTTAAACAAATGTCACATTTGTATGGTTTTATCCCAGTATGTAATTTTTCATGTGAAACGAGGGTAGATTTCTTAGAAAATGATTTTAAACAAATTTCACATTTGTGTGGTTTAATCCCAGAATGCAATTTTTCATGTGACAGGAGGCTAGATTTTTGAGTAAATGATTTTAAACAAATGTCACATTTGTAAGGCTTTTCTCCTGTGTGAGATCTTAAATGTATTACCAGTTTATCTTTTCGAATAAATGATTTTAAACAAATGTCACATTTGTATGGTTGTATCCCAGTATGTAATTTTTCATGTGAAACGAGGGTAGATTTCTTAGAAAATGATTTTAAACAAATTTCACATTTGTGTGGTTTAATCCCAGAATGCAATTTTTCATGTGACAGGAGGCTAGATTTTAGAGTAAACGATTTTAAACAAATGTCACATTTGTGTGGTTTTATCCCAGTATGCGATTTTTTATGTAACCCGAAGCTAGATTTTAGAGTAAATGATTTTAAACAAATTTCACATTTATATGGTTTTACCCCAGTATGCGATATTTTATGTGACTCAAGTCTATATTTATGAAAAAATGATTTTAAACAAATTTCACATTTGTGTGGTCTTATCTCAGTATGCAATATTACATGTGATTTAAGGCTAGATTTTACAGAAAATGACTTTGAACACATTTCACACTTGTAAGGCTTTTCCCCTGTGTGAGATCTTAAATGTATCACAAGTCTATCTTTTCGAATAAATGATTTGAAACAAACGTCACATTTGTATAACTGTATCCCAGTATGAAATCTTTCATGCATTGCGAGGCTAGATTTATGGAAAAACGATTTTAAACAAATGTCACATTTTTGATGTTTTATCCCATAATGCGTTTTTTTATGTAACCTGAGATTAAATTTTCGAGTAAATGATTTTAAACAAATTTCACAGTTATAAGGCATTTTCCCTGTGTGAGATCTTAAATGTATCACAAGTCTATCTTTTTGGGTAAATGATTTTAAACAAGTTGCACATTTGAACAGCTTTTCTCTAGTATGTAAAACAAGTTCAGATTCACTGGGAGATGGCTTTGAACAAATTTCACTACTCTTTCGGTGAATTGTCGGTATTGAAGGCTCATCGTCCCATATTAAATCTTCCAACAAAACCTCTTCAGTCTTGATATTCAAGCAATCATCCAACCTCACTTGAGATGTTTCGTTGTTTCGAAAACAAGCCTTTCGAAAGCTGATTAACGATTCCAGATTGGTCTTACACGAAAGACACACCGTGTTCGGCAACCCGTCGCCTCTTTTAACCTGCAGATGAAAGAAGTAGAAGAGTTAACCAATTGGGTGCACAATAATTGTAACCTGTAACCAGCAACTGACATAAATTTGACAGCAGGTCCGAATGCGTTGCTCCAGACGCTCTGGATGAGGATCGCCGAAGATGGAGACGGAAGAGTCGGCCGGAGCTGGTCCAAGACAAAGCCTGCACTCCATCGTCCCCGTATTTAACGTTCCTGACAGCGACCAGATCGACTTGCCTTCGCCTAACTATTTGTTAGTGACATATTTTGTCTAAATTTGGTACTACGTAGTAATACCAACTTTTAGGTAACTGGGCAACTCGCTCACTGACAATTCGTACCAAAGTATTTGCGCAAAGGCAATTCCTTTGAAGCTGAAGACAGTGTCGACCAGAACTGTTGAGAGTTGAGAATACAGAAAATACGGTGGTACGACAAATCAGCGCAAACCAACTTAGCGCAGACAACTGAGCGCAACGACAACTCAACGGATGACAATTCAGCGCAAAATCAATTTTTTCGATAAGTTTTAAATCCGTTTTCGAAAATAATTACTCTATTGAAATTGTCGGCCATATGTATATCCACGTGATAATTTCATAAATGCGAATAAAATTTATTTGATACTCTTTGTGCCTTGAAATATTACGCAAGCAAGGTTTCTTAACTACGGCCGCAAAAATTAATTCTTAAGCAGGGTTTCTAAACCGGGCAGCAATTTTTTTTTTCAAATAGTTTTTTAGCCATCCAAACTCTGACGTATGCAGGGTTTCTAAGCTAAAGTTCGTAATAATAAAGCTTTGCTTTTATTATTGCCCAACTATGTTCTGCGGAACAGTAGTGTTCCACGGTACCTGAATAGGTATTCCGCGAAAATTGTACTATTGTTGTATAGGCTGCAACTAGGGTTTCTGATTTCCCGGACTTTTTCAATTCCCGGGACACGGGACGGAGCTCAGGCTCGTTCCCGGGATTCCCGGGATCCCGGGACACGTGTAAAAAAACTTTTTTTTTCAATTTATATATTTTTTATTAATAAAAAAATATGTATTTATTTACAAAAAAATACATAATATATCTATTAATATATTTTTTATTTATAAAAAAATATGTATTTATTTACAAAAAAATACATAATATATCTATTAACTTGAAAAAATGTAAATATAAAGGTGAAATTATTTAAAGTAGCTTTTTAAAAATACTAAAATATTTAAATGAGAATCCGAAAGTCTAATTCTAGATTTGGTACATACAAAAATTTCCAGCAATGGAAAAAACTCTTTTAGTTTCGGTCGAAGTTGGTTTTATTGTTAAAAGGGATGAAAACAATTTTTAATTACCTCTTCTTATTTTAAATTATCGGTTTTTTCTCCTGTCAGCATGTATATTTGTAACGCGACGTTTTCCCATCGTCCCATAGGGCAACACTCGCCCTTTATTTCGAGTGGCCACCCAGGGAAAAGCTATATAGGCGCACGCGCATGTAGCGCGCGCTCTCTTACACGCGATCTCCCGTCGAAGAAAGATCTCTGCTGTGCACGTCTCCAGGGGGAGACGGGGCCCAGAGATCCACCACCATCTTGCTGAAGAACCGCCGCGAGGTCGAGTGTAGCATCACTCCCTCCCCTGAGTTCCAGCACAACTTCCCCTGCATTCCTCACGCTGTTTCCGGAGAAACCTCAGCCGTGAGACGACGAGGAAGCTGTTATCAACGAAGACGACTTGCAGTCAGGAACCTCCCCGACTATATACACATATATAACTATCCCAAGGTTAGTCCACGTTTCCACCTAACTCGACTCTTGGAAGAATAACGACGTATCACGCCCTCTGCATAAAGACGTGCGTAAATCCGTTCATTACATATTTTAATTTCTTTTTTAAAGTCGATGTTATTTTTATTTACGTTATTTTGTATATTCGTCTTCATTAATCGTCAAATACACAATTGTTTAATCTTCATCCGAATCTAAAAGACTTTCTTCCATTGTGGAATCGTCAATACAAGAAGAATATACTCGCTTCATAATAGTTTCACCGTAGGATATATGTACATTCGCTTTTATTACATTTAAATAATGTTTTGTTCAGTATAAAATCAGAATTATTTAACATTTACGATTCTTTGTGTGTTTGATTTATTATTTCCCTTCATGCAGTCGTGAAAATGTTGTATGTTTTCAAGATTTTTTTAAATCCAATTCCCGGAATTTAAGATAAGAATTCCCGGGACACGGGACAACAAAAATTTTGTGAATTCCCGGGAATGTATGTCCCGGGTCGACCCGGGTCAGAAACCCTAGCTGCAACACATTTAAACAATTTCTACCTCAAATTGAAAGGCGAGTGATGGTCGATCTCCACTGATGTTTATGAAGTTAAGAATCTAAGCATATACAGGCGGATATTTTGAATACAAATTGGATTTGGAAATAAAAATTGTGGAAAAAGTATTACAATATAAGGTGAAAGTAATACAATTTTTAATACAAGAGATAAAACTGCGTCGTGGCGCAGGAATATGTGCGTGCACGACTGCAGCTTTTGCGGTACGAAGGTCCTTTCTGTCCCGTGTCTTTTTACCGGGGACGGTCGAAGTTCTTCCATTTGCCGGCGGATTCTATTCACGAATTGGTGTTCGGTTATTGCCCTATTTGTGGAGAACATCTCTCCCGGTAACACCAGGGGTGTCCCGTACACCATCTCTGCTGCCGAGGCCTTAACGTCTTCCTCCAGTGCCGCTCGGAGTCCCAGTAGTGTTGTCGGGAGCGCATCGACCCAATTGTCGGTTGCCTGAGCCATGATAGTGGATATCAATGAACGGTGCCACCTCTCAATCATCCCGTTGGCTTGAGGTCTATACGGTGTGGTGCTTTGTCGCCGGGTGCCTAGGATCTTCGTCAGCTCGGCGAATAACTCCGATTCGAATTGGCGCCCTTAATCGGTTTTGACTTCCTGGGGGACTCCGAATCTGGCGATCCAGCCTCCGTAGAAGGCTTTGCCGACTGTCTCTGCCCGTATGTCGGCGATTGGTATTGCTTCCGGCCAACGGGTGAAACGGTCTATTACCGTTAGGCAATATGAGAACCCTTGCGACAGTGGGAGTGGCCCCACTATGTCCATATGGACAAATGCAAAACGGTCGCTCGGCAGGTCGTACTCGGTGATCCCTGCCCGAGTGTGACGGCTGACTTTAGTGCGTTGGCATGTAATGCACGTTTTTGCCCAATGCCTAACGTCTTTTGAAATACTGGGCCATATAAACCTTCTCCGCACCATGTCGACTGATGCGCGGGTTCCTGGATGGGCCAATCCGTGTATTCCGTCGAATACTTGACGCCTGAAGCGTTCTGGGATGTAAGGGCGAGGTCTGCCCGTTGACATATCGCACCAGATCTCCATATTGCTCTCCGTTTCAGGTATCCTGCGCCACTGTAAGCCGCTTGCGGTGTTCTTCCTCAGCTTCTCTAGGTTGGCGTCGTCGAGCTGAGCTTTTGCCAGTTCTCCGTAATTGATGCTATTGGGACAGGCGATCGCCTCCAGGCGAGACAAGGCATCTGCCACTACGTTCTCTTCTCCAGCCACGTGCTGTATATCCGTGGTGAACTGGCTGATGAAGTAAGCCTGCCGAATTTGACGCATGGTACCTTGGTCGGCTTTCTTTTTGAAAATAAACTGCAGTGGCTTATGGTCGGTAAATACCACAAACTTGCGGCCTTCGAGCATTACTTTAAAATGTTTAATGCCCTGGAATATGGCGGTTAGCTCCCTGTCGTACGTGCTGTACTTGGTTTGGGCGTCTGTCAACTTTTTCGAGTAAAAGGCGAGTGGCTTCCAGACGCCGTCTTGGCGTTGTTGGAGTACTGCTCCGACAGTGCTATCTGAAGCATCGACTGCGATTGAGAGTGGCGCTTCCGGGTCCGGGTGTACCAGCAATGTCGCGTCTGCCAGCTGGGTCTTGGTTTTTTGGAATGCTTCTTCAGTGAGGGAAGTCCAAGCTACCGGGGTTTTGTCGTTTTTCTTCGAGTCTTTCAGGAGGTCGTTCATCAGCCTTTGGTTCTCCGTCGCGTGGGGAATGAACTTCCTATAGAAGTTGACCATGGCTAAGAACCTCCTGAGGTCCTGGACTGTCCGAGGTTTGGGGTAGCTTCTGATGGCTGCTACCTTCTCCGGAGATGGTTTAATTCCATTCTTCGTGATCTGATGGCCCAGGAATTTCACCTCTGGTTTGCCCAGCTCGCATTTGTTGGCATTAATTCTTACTCCATAAGCCTGGAGTCTTCTGAAGACTTGCCTCAAGTGGTCTTTGTGCTGGGCTGGATTCTGTGATGCCACGAGTATGTCGTCGATGTAAATAAAACAGAAATCCAGCCCTCTGAGAACTTCGTCCATGAATCGTTGAAATGTTTGCGCTGCGTTCTTTAGGCCAAACGTCATGCACGGGAATTCGAATAGGCCGAATGGTGTGGTTATCGCAGTTTTTATGACGTCTCGTGGCTCCACTGGAATCTGGTGGAACGCCTTCACCAGGTACCTTCACCTATAACCGAGTATAAACGGGTGTTCATCAGGTTATGATTAAAGTCCGCCATGTTTGGGATTGGGTACCTGTCTGGTACCGTGCATGCGTTCAACTGCCTGAAGTCTCCGCATGGGCGCCACTCGCCAGTTTTTTTCTGCACCAGATGGAGTGGGCTGGCCCAACTGCTGCTGGATGGCCGGCATGTCCCGTCTCTCTGCATCTGGGCGAACTCTGTTTTGGCAATTTTTAGTTTGTCCGGAGCTAGCCTTCTGGGTTTGGCAACTGTTGGTGGCCCTCGGGTTTCAATGTGGTGTGTCACCGAGTGCTTCTTGGTGGTGGTTGACTTTTCGGGACGAGTGATATCGTCGAACTGGGCCAACAGCTCCTCATACTCTGTGGGGCGAGATACGACCCGCAACCCTAGTGAATGACCCGTTTCGATGCCGACTTGGCGTGACTGCGTTGTCTGTGCATCGGTCAGTCCGCGCCTTTTCAAGTCGACGATGATGCCGTACTTGGCGAGGAAGTCAGCTCCGATTATCGCTCGTGGAACTGCCGCCGCGATGAACGACCATGGATATTGGCGTAGGAGACCGATGTTCACCACCATCTCTTGTGTTCCGTATGTGGCGATTCGCGATCCATTGGCGGCACGAAGTTCCAATTGCGCGGGTCGATTGCGGTTCTCTGGGGGGGCGGGGAGAACGGAGACATCGGCACCTGTGTCGATGAGAAAGCTCATCCCGGTTCTCTGGTCTCGAACGAAGAGACGAGAGTTGTGAGGCCCGCCGGTTGTTGAGTTGACCGACGGACTTACTCGTTTCCCGCTTTTTTGAAACTGCACGGTGGTTCGCATCTGTTCGAGCGGAACCGACACGTGTCGAACGTTGTCTTGTTATGGGGGCCGCGGTTTGAATTCTTCGGTCCTCTTCGCTCTTGCGCGCGCAGTATTTGTTTAATCTCCTGCATGCTCTGGTCCGCCGAGGCTATCCAGCAGTGGCGGCTCGTCCTAATGAGCTGCCGGGCTGCAGCCCCTCCTATAAAATTCTGAAATATATGTTTAATTATACATTTAACATTTTATTTATTAATGATATTTTTTTTTATTAGTTGGATGGACGAACTATTGGGGCCTTCGACAGAGTAAATATTACTTACAATATCACCCATATCCAAAAAGGGTGATATTGTAAGTAATGTTGACCGTTTCGAAGACCCCACTAACGTGTATGGTGACAGATGAATTAAAATGTTGCTGTACTGGCTGTAAAGTTTTACAGCGCCGCCCTGACCGCCACGCAGCCCGGAGTTTCGGAACGAGAAAGAGAAAGAGCTATTTGCAACTGCAGATAGCTCTTTCTCTTTCACTCACTCTGCCGTTTTGGGCTGGATAGTCGGCAGCCTTCGCCTGTTAAACGACATTCATCTGTCAGTTTGTGTAAGATTTCGCGCGCTTTATCTTACATTTGATTAGTTGAATCGCACGATCACAGCTTTATTCGTTTTCGTTACTCTTAATTGGTTGTGTACGAGCCCTCATCAAATCTTCGGTGAGTCGTTATCATTTTGATAACAGCAAACTTTTTTCAAATCTGTTTAACTTTTTTTCGTAATTTTTATTTAAATATATTAAGATTTTTTTTCTTTTAAAAATGGAAGAAAAAAAGAATTCAGTAAAATATTTACAAAATTTGCACTTTTCGCGACTAGAACTTACCGAAAAAGTCGCTATAAAAGCATTAGGCTGCCTCACGCCCAATTTAATTATTTCACAGTCTGCAACTAGTAGATCTTTTAGTTACTCGCGAAAATTTAATCCAGACATTTATAAAAAAAATACAATTGGTTAACGGGATATACAGAAAAAAACGCGTTATTTTGTTATCCGTGTCTTTTGTTTGCAGGCGAGTCGCCAGGCGAAGCATCTTGGACGAAAACAGGAGTTATTGACTTAAAACATTTAAACGATAAAATTAAAAAACACTTGTCGAACACTTAAAAAATGTGTGTAATCTCATGATTTTGGGATCGGCTAACATAAAAACCCATTTAAGCGAAGCTTGTCGGCGGGAAATAGATAAGCATAACGAAAACGTCAAAAAAAAACGGGATGTTTTATTTAAAATTATTGATTGCTTTAAATTTTGCGGTAAATTTGAAATGCCAATGAAACAGATAATTCAAAAAATCCAGGAGTTTTTCGGGGGCTTCTAGAATATTCACAAAATTTCGACGATTCTTTAAAAAAACATTTTCAAACTTCTTCGGCTTTTAAAGGGACATCAAAAACTATTCAAAATGAACTTTTAGATTGTATTTTGAACGTGTGTAGGGAACAAATAAGTGCTGAAATAAAAAAAAGAAACTTATCTAGCTGTTATGGCAGATTTAGTTTAGTTATGTAATGTGCTATTTAATCATATTATAGCTTTCATTCTTTTCCTTTTCATTTGTTTATTTTGTATTTACCTTTTTCATTTGTTTTATATTTGCAAATTTCAATTTCTTCTTATATTCTATTTTATAACCTTTTCCAAATATTTTAATACTATAGTTTAATTATGCAATGTTCTACATATTTTGTCATGCCTTTATTCTTTAATTTTTAATTTGTTTTCCTTACATTTATCTTTTTCATTTTTGTAAAAATCTATTATTGGACTCGGATGTTACATATATTATTTATTTACTATTTGTTTTTTTATACATATCTATGTTCATCCTGTCTGTTGATTTTTCAATAAATAAAATAAAAGATAAAACCGATAATAACATTCGACAGTTACACGGGTCATGACATAGATGCAACTGCTACAATAAAAGTTATGAAGATTTAAACGGGTCATGTGATCGGATCATCTTAAATTAAAATCCCCTAATAAATTATAATAGATAATATTTACATAGATTTGAATTGGATGTGTGATTTTAGAGTCTTGAAACAATAAAGATTTTGAAGAAGTTTACTTATTTTTGTCAGATATAAGTATGTACATATGTAGTTTAATAGCTAATTATACATATTAAATCCTACAAATAATAATGTATTAACATATATACACACTGATGCATACATATACGTACATACACATATGCACATATACACAAAGAAAAATAAACATTTACAAATTCAAACAGAGGTGTTGACTTACAGGTACCAGAAATTTATCACTATTACAAGTATATTTCTAATTTCATCTGGCAGCTTAATATAAGTAAAAACACTTCCATACATATTTTTTTCCTACTCTTATTAAATTTTAAATTCTGTAATTTATTGCTACCTCTAATGATATAATTGCATTATACATAAATGATTTTCCTTGATCTATAAAGCACTCCTACTTTCTTAGATACTATTTTAAATATGGCGCTAAAAACATCATTGCACAAAACTTTAGAATATAAACATTATTTAAAAATGGTGTCTCAAAAGAAAGTTTATATGTGAATTCAGAGCGTTATGTGGAGATGTTAGACGACTTCTTGGTGCCTGAACTGCAAAACTTGCTGGCTATAACCAAAGAACATGGTTCCAGCAGGACGGAGCAACGTCACACACGTCCAATACGTCTCTGCCACGAGTTCGTGAAATTTTCTCAGGCTAATTGATCTCCAGGAGAGGTGACATAAATTGGCCTCCACGCACTCCTGATTTAACCCCTATGGACTTTTTCCTATGGGGTTATCTTAAATCTGAAGATTACGTCAATAAACCGACTTCCCTGGCGCATTTGAAATAAAATATCGGTCACAAAATGGCAGCCATCACTGAGTCCACCTGCCGAGCCGTCATAAGTAATTTTACTGTTCGATTAAATGAGTGGCGCGAACGCGAGGGTCTATATTTGGACGGTATTATTTTTGAGAAATAAATTCCCAAGTTGTGTACTTTAATAATTAATAAACATTTTTTCGATACACGGCTTACTATTTTTTTAATCGATCCACTAAATATAAACTTTCTTTTGATACAACTTGTATAATAAACACTCTTTATATTACAAACTTCTTTTATGGTTCACTTACGATTACGATTACAATAGAATACCTCAAAATGTTCGAAATACTACCCTTTTGAATAAAAAAGAGTATTTTCGAAAGTAGGGGACCTTTTACCGAGATATTGTGAGAATTCAAGATATTTACGGGGGTCGCGATTTGAATTACCGTTACTGTATATATACATATATATATATATATATATATATATATATATATATATATATATATATATATATATATATATATATATATATATATATATATATATATATATATATATATTATTTTTATTATTCCACCATATGAGAATTTTCATGTCGCACGAGGTCACATTTTTGGATAAATGATTTTAAACAAATATCACATTTGTATGATTGTATTTTTCATGTTTCAAATGGGTAGATTTATGGAAAAACGATTTTAAACAAATGTCACATTAGTGTGGTTTTATCTCAGTGTGTAATTTTTCATGTGAAACGAGAGTAGATTTATGAGAAAATGATTTTAAACAAATTTCACACTTGTAAGGCTTTTCCACCGTGTGAGAACTTAAATGTATTACCAGTTTATCCTTTCGAATAAATGATTTTAAACAAATGTTACATTTGTATGGTTTTATCCCAGTATGTAATTTTTCATGTGAAACGAGGCTAGATTTATGAGAAAATGATTTTAAACAAATTTCACATTTGTGTGGTTTAATCCCAGAATGCAATTTTTCATGTGACAGGAGGCTAGATTTTTGAGTAAATGATTTTAAACAAATGTCACATTTGTAAGGCTTTTCTCCTGTGTGAGATCTAAAATGTATTACCAGTTTATCTTTTCGAATAAATGATTTTAAACAAATGTCACATTTGTATGGTTGTATCCCAGTATGTAATTTTTCATGTGAAACGAGGGTAGATTTCTTATAAAATGATTTTAAACAAATTTCACATTTGTGTGGTTTTATCCCAGAATGCAATTTTTCATGTGACCGGAGGCTAGATTTTTGAGTAAACAATTTTAAACAAATGTCACATTTGTGTGGTTTTATCCCAGTATGCGATTTTTTATGTAACCCGAAGCTAGATTTTAGAGTAAATGATTTTAAACAAATTTCACATTTATATGGTTTTACCCCAGTATGCGATATTTTATGTGACTCAAGTCTATATTTATGAAAAAATGATTTTAAACAAATTTCACATTTGTGTGGTCTTATCTCAGTATGCAATATTACATGTGATTTAAGGCTAGATTTTACAGAAAATGACTTTGAACACATTTCACACTTGTAAGGCTTTTCCCCTGTGTGAGATCTTAAATGTATCACAAGTCTATCTTTTCGAATAAATGATTTGAAACAAACGTCACATTTGTATAACTGTATCCCAGTATGAAATCTTTCATGCATTGCGAGGCTAGATTTATGGAAAAACGATTTTAAACAAATGTCACATTTGTGTGGTTTTATCCCATAATGCGTTTTTTTATGTAACCTGAGATTAAATTTTCGAGTAAATGATTTTAAACAAATTTCACAGTTATAAGGCATTTTCCCTGTGTGAGATCTTAAATGTATCACAAGTCTATCTTTTTGGGTAAATGATTTTAAACAAGTTGCACATTTGAACAGCTTTTCTCTAGTATGTAAAACAAGTTCAGATTCACTGGGAGATGGCTTTGAACAAATTTCACTACTCTTTCGGTGAATTGTCGGTATTGAAGGCTCATCGTCCCATATTAAATCTTCCAACAAAACCTCTTCAGTCTTGATATTCAAGCAATCATCCAACCTCACTTGAGATGTTTCGTTGTTTCGAAAACAAGCCTTTCGAAAGCTGATTAACGATTCCAGATTGGTCTTACACGAAAGACACACCGTGTTCGGCAACCCGTCGCCTCTTTTAACCTGCAGATGAAAGAAGTAGAAGAGTTAACCAATTGGGTGCACAATAATTGTAACCTGTAACCAGCAACTGACATAAATTTGACAGCAGGTCCGAATGCGTTGCTCCAGACGCTCTGGATGAGGATCGCCGAAGATGGAGACGGAAGAGTCGGCCGGAGCTGGTCCAAGACAAAGCCTGCACTCCATCGTCCCCGTATTTAACGTTCCTGACAGCGACCAGATCGACTTGCCTTCGCCTAACTATTTGTTAGTGACATATTTTGTCTAAATTTGGTACTACGTAGTAATACCAACTTTTAGGTAACTGGGCAACTCGCTCACTGACAATTCGTACCAAAGTATTTGCGCAAAGGCAATTCCTTTGAAGCTGAAGACAGTGTCGACCAGAACTGTTGAGAGTTGAGAATACAGAAAATACGGTGGTACGACAAATCAGCGCAAACCAACTTAGCGCAGACAACTGAGCGCAACGACAACTCAACGGATGACAATTCAGCGCAAAATCAATTTTTTCGATAAGTTTTAAATCCGTTTTCGAAAATAATTACTCTATTGAAATTGTCGGCCATATGTATATCCACGTGATAATTTCATAAATGCGAATAAAATTTATTTGATACTCTTTGTGCCTTGAAATATTACGCAAGCAAGGTTTCTTAACTACGGCCGCAAAAATTAATTCTTAAGCAGGGTTTCTAAACCGGGCAGCAATTTTTTTTTTCAAATAGTTTTTTAGCCATCCAAACTCTGACGTATGCAGGGTTTCTAAGCTAAAGTTCGTAATAATAAAGCTTTGCTTTTATTATTGCCCAACTATGTTCTGCGGAACAGTAGTGTTCCACGGTACCTGAATAGGTATTCCGCGAAAATTGTACTATTGTTGTATAGGCTGCAACTAGGGTTTCTGATTTCCCGGACTTTTTCAATTCCCGGGACACGGGACGGAGCTCAGGCTCGTTCCCGGGATTCCCGGGATCCCGGGACACGTGTAAAAAAACTTTTTTTTTTCAATTTATATATTTTTTATTAATAAAAAAATATGTATTTATTTACAAAAAAATACATAATATATCTATTAATATATTTTTTATTTATAAAAAAATATGTATTTATTTACAAAAAAATACATAATATATCTATTAACTTGAAAAAATGTAAATATAAAGGTGAAATTATTTAAAGTAGCTTTTTAAAAATACTAAAATATTTAAATGAGAATCCGAAAGTCTAATTCTAGATTTGGTACATACAAAAATTTCCAGCAATGGAAAAAACTCTTTTAGTTTCGGTCGAAGTTGGTTTTATTGTTAAAAGGGATGAAAACAATTTTTAATTACCTCTTCTTATTTTAAATTATCGGTTTTTTCTCCTGTCAGCATGTATATTTGTAACGCGACGTTTTCCCATCGTCCCATAGGGCAACACTCGCCCTTTATTTCGAGTGGCCACCCAGGGAAAAGCTATATAGGCGCACGCGCATGTAGCGCGCGCTCTCTTACACGCGATCTCCCGTCGAAGAAAGATCTCTGCTGTGCACGTCTCCAGGGGGAGACGGGGCCCAGAGATCCACCACCATCTTGCTGAAGAACCGCCGCGAGGTCGAGTGTAGCATCACTCCCTCCCCTGAGTTCCAGCACAACTTCCCCTGCATTCCTCACGCTGTTTCCGGAGAAACCTCAGCCGTGAGACGACGAGGAAGCTGTTATCAACGAAGACGACTTGCAGTCAGGAACCTCCCCGACTATATACACATATATAACTATCCCAAGGTTAGTCCACGTTTCCACCTAACTCGACTCTTGGAAGAATAACGACGTATCACGCCCTCTGCATAAAGACGTGCGTAAATCCGTTCATTACATATTTTAATTTCTTTTTTAAAGTCGATGTTATTTTTATTTACGTTATTTTGTATATTCGTCTTCATTAATCGTCAAATACACAATTGTTTAATCTTCATCCGAATCTAAAAGACTTTCTTCCATTGTGGAATCGTCAATACAAGAAGAATATACTCGCTTCATAATAGTTTCACCGTAGGATATATGTACATTCGCTTTTATTACATTTAAATAATGTTTTGTTCAGTATAAAATCAGAATTATTTAACATTTACGATTCTTTGTGTGTT
This sequence comes from Arctopsyche grandis, assembly GCF_051622035.1. Taxonomy (NCBI): domain Eukaryota; kingdom Metazoa; phylum Arthropoda; class Insecta; order Trichoptera; family Hydropsychidae; genus Arctopsyche; species Arctopsyche grandis. The sequence continues at coordinate 1,522,109 of NC_135365.1, read as the reverse complement.
TGATTTATTATTTCCCCTTCTGTAGTCGTGAAAATGTTGTATGTTTTCAAGATTTTTTAAATCTAATTCCCGGAATTTAAGAAAAGAATTCCCGGGACACGGGACAACAAAAATTTTGTGAATTCCCGGGAATGTCTGTCCCGGGTCGACCCGGGTCAGAAACCCTAGCTGCAACACATTTAAACAATTTCTACCTCAAATTGAAAGGCGAGTGATGGTCGATCTCCACTGATGTTTATGAAGTTAAGAATCTAAGCATATACAGGCGGATATTTTGAATACAAATTGGATTTGGAAATAAAAATTGTGGAAAAAGTATTACAATATAAGGTGAAAGTAATACAATTTTTAATACAAGAGATAAAACTGCGTCGTGGCGCAGGAATATGTGCGTGCACGACTGCAGCTTTTGCGGTACGAAGGTCCTTTCTGTCCCGTGTCTTTTTACCGGGGACGGTCGAAGTTCTTCCATTTGCCGGCGGATTCTATTCACGAATTGGTGTTCGGTTATTGCCCTATTTGTGGAGAACATCTCTCCCGGTAACACCAGGGGTGTCCCGTACACCATCTCTGCTGCCGATCATCATCCCGTTGGCTTGAGGTCTATACGGTGTGGTTCTTTGTCGCCGGGTGCCTAGGATCTTCGTCAGCTCGGCGAATAACTCCGATTCGAATTGGCGCCCTTGATCGGTTTTGACTTCCTGGGGGACTCCAAATCTGGCGATCCAGCCTCCGTAGAAGGCTTTGCCGACTGTCTCTGCCCGTATGTCGGCGATTGGTATTGCTTCTGGCCAACGGGTGAAACGGTCTATTACCGTTAGGCAATATGAGAACCCTTGCGACAGTGGGAGTGGCCCCACTATGTCCATATGGACAAATACGAAACGGTCGCTCGGCAGGTCGTACTCGGTGATCCCTGCCCGAGTGTGACGGCTGACTTTAGTGCGTTGGCATGTAATGCACGTTTTTGCCCAATGCCTAACGTCTTTTGAAATACTGGGCCATATAAACCTTCTCCGCACCATGTCGACTGATGCGCGGGTTCCTGGATGGGCCAATCCGTGTATTCCGTCGAATACTTGACGCCTGAAGCGTTCTGGGATGTAAGGGCGAGGTCTGCCCGTTGATATATCACACCAGATCTCCATATTGCTCTCCGGTTCAGGTATCCTGCGCCACTGTAAGCCGCTTGCGGTGTTCTTCCTCAGCTTCTCTAGGTTGGCGTCGTCGAGCTGAGCTTTTGCCAGTTCTCCGTAATTGATGCTATTGGGACAGGCGATCGCCTCCAGGCGAGACAAGGCATCTGCCACTACGTTCTCTTCTCCAGCCACGTGCTGTATATCCGTGGTGAACTGGCTGATGAAGTAAGCCTGCCGAATTTGACGCATGGTACCTTGGTCGGCTTTCTTTTTGAAAATAAACTGCAGTGGCTTATGGTCGGTAAATACCACAAACTTGCGGCCTTCGAGCATTACTTTAAAATGTTTAATGCCCTGGAATATGGCGGTTAGCTCCCTGTCGTACGTGCTGTACTTGGTTTGGGCGTCTGTCTTCGAGTAAAAGGCGAGTGGCTTCCAGACGCCGTCTTGGCGTTGTTGGAGTACTGCTCCGACAGTGCTATCTGAAGCATCGACTGCGATTGAGAGTGGCGCTTCCGGGTCCGGGTGTACCAGCAATGTCGCGTCTGCCAGCTGGGTCTTGGTTTTTTGGAATGCTTCTTCAGTGAGGGAAGTCCAAGCTACCGGGGTTTTGTCGTTTTTCTTCGAGTTTTTCAGAAGGTCGTTCATCAGCCTTTGGTTCTCCATCGCGTGGGGAATGAACTTCCTATAGAAGTTGACCATGGCTAAGAACCTCCTGAGGTCCTGGACTGTCCGAGGTTTGGGGTAGCTTCTGATGGCTGCTACCTTCTCCGGAGATGGTTTAATTCCATTCTTCGTGATCTGATGGCCCAGGAATTTCACCTCTGGTTTGCCCAGCTCGCATTTGTTGGCATTGATTCTTACTCCATAAGCCTGGAGTCTTCCGAAGACTTGCCTCAAGTGGTCTTTGTGCTGGGCTGGATTCTGTGATGCCACGAGTATGTCGTCGATGTAAATAAAACAGAAATCCAGCCCTCTGAGAACTTCGTCCATGAATCGTTGAAATGTTTGCGCTGCGTTCCTTAGGCCAAACGTCATGCACGGGAATTCGAATAGGCCGAATGGTGTGGTTATCGCAGTTTTTATGACGTCTCGTGGCTCCACTGGAATCTGGTGGAACGCCTTCACCAGGTCTATAACCGAGTACAAACAGGTGTTCATCAGATTATGATTAAAGTCCGCCATGTTTGGGATTGGGTACCTGTCTGGTACCGTGCATGCGTTCAACTGCCTGAAGTCTCCGCATGGGCGCCACTCGCCAGTTTTTTTCTGCACCAGATGGAGTGGGCTGGCCCAACTGCTGCTGGATGGCCGGCATGTCCCGTCTCTCTGCATCTGAACTCTGTTTTGGCAATTTTTAGTTTGTCCGGAGCTAGCCTTCTGGGTTTGGCAACTGTTGGTGGCCCTCGGGTTTCGATGTGGTGTGTCACCGAGTGCTTCTTGGTGGTGGTCGACTTTTCGGGACGAGTGATATCGTCGAACTGGGTCAACAGCTCCTCATACTCTGTGGGGCGAGATACGACCCGCAACCCTAGTGAATGACCCGTTTCGATGCCGACTTGGCGTGACTGCGTTGTCTGTGCATCGGTCAGTCGGCGCTTTTTCAAGTCGACGATGATGCCGTACTTGGCGAGGAAGTCAGCTCCGATTATCGCTCGTGGAACTGCCGCCACGATGAACGACCATGGATATTGGTGTCGGAGACCGATGTTCACCACCATCTCTTGTGTTCCGTATGTGGCGATTCGCGATCCATTGGCGGCACGAAGTTCCAGTTGCGCGGGTCGATTGCGGTTCTCTGGGGGGGCGGGGAGAACGGAGACGTCGGCACCTGTGTCGATGAGAAAGCTCATCCCGGTTCTCTGGTCTCGAACGAAGAGACGAGAGTTGTGAGGCCCGCCGGTTGTTGAGTTGACCGACGGGCTTACTCGTTTCCCGCTTTTTTAAACTGCACGGTGGTTCGCATCTGTTCGAGCGAAACCGACACGTGTCGAACGTTGTCTTGTTATGGGGGCCGCGGTTTGAATTCTTCGGTCCTCTTCGCTCTTGCGCGCGCAGCATTTGTTTAATCTCCTGCATGCTCTGGTCCGCCGAGGCTATCCAGCAGTGGCGGCTCGTCCTAATGAGCTGCCGGGCTGCAGCCCATCCTATATCATTCTAAAATATATGTTTAATTATACATTTGTGGCGACCCCATAGAAGAGGGTGGCAACACCGGTCGCCATGGTTACGGCAGTCGAGCTGTCATTCGACCATTCGGCCCTAACTCGTGGGGGAGGAACTACCCTGTTCCCCCGAGACCCACAGTGGTGACCCCGACGTGATAGACAGCGCGCACCCCCATCCCCCCCTATTATTCCCGACAATTGTGGAAACACGATGTCCGACGGCGAAGCAGGCGGGGAGAACAATGTGCAGAACAACATGGAGGAAAACGCGGAGAACAGCGACCGCAACCAAAGCACGGTAAATCTTGACTTTTTGGGGGCGCCCGTGCCCCCCTTTCCCCCCTTTTGGGCCGAGAACCCCCAAATATGGTTCGCACAGATGGAGGCGAGCTTCGAAGCCGCCAGAATCACTAGCGAAAACACGCGATACTGCAGAACAATCGCGTGTTTGCCTCGCGAGGTGATGACGGAGATTTGGGACATCCACGTGGCCCCCCCGAAACTCAAGCGATATACCTTCCTGAAGAAGGAAATTTTGGAGAGGTTAGGAGTCGGCCAACGACAGAGACATCGCAGACTCCTCGAACGCGAGGAAATTGGCGACAGGAAGCCATCACAGTTCCTGAGAGACCTCCGGATATTGGCGGCCCAGGAAATGTCGGAGGATCTGCTGAGAACCACGTGGGAGAGCAGGCTGCCAGAGGGACTAAGCTTGCAACTGGCAATGAGCGACGAAACCGATTTGGATAAGCTGGCCAGGAAGGCAGACAGGTGGTACGACAGCAGCCCCCACGTGGCAGCGATGACAGACCGCAGAGAGAAGAGGCGGCAAACCGATGATGAGTATGTGACACGGGGAGAGTTCCAAACATTAAATCAAAAGGTAGATGACCTGACTACGATGATGGGACGGCTACTACAAACGAACGAGACGAATCGGAAAGAATCAAGGCCATCACACTCCCCAGCGAGGAGCCGACGCTGGCAACCACGACAACAGAGTCCCCGAGGCCGCAGGAACACGCCACCGCGCAGGTTTAACCAGGCGGAAAACTTCCAGGGCAGGCGCTAATGGCGGAAAGCAGCCCCAGCCCCACTTCTTGCCGCCTATACGTAACAGACAAGGTCAGTAAACTACGGTTCCTAGTCGACACCGGTTCTGACCTGTGTGTCCTTCCGAAGTCAATATTGCCGGGTCGCAAAATAGCGACATCATACCTTCTATTCGCCGCGAACGGATCTACGATAAAAACGTACGGTTGGAAGGAGGTAGACGTAGACTTGGGACTACGTCGGGTATACAAATGGAGATTTGTAATAGCCGACGTATCAAGGCCTATTATTGGCGCTGATTTCATCAAACATTTTTGTCTTTTGATTGATTTGAAAAATGCGAAACTGATGGATAATCTCACAACTGTTTCAGTGAGGGGCCGAGCAATAGGAACAGCAAAAGTAGAGCAGGTGAAAGCAATTTGTGGCACATCAACATTTCACCATCTACTAACAGAGTTTCCAGAGATAACGCGGCCGACAGGAAATAAAAACAGAACAATGAAACATCACACTGTGCATTATATCAGAACCACTGAAGGACCACCAGCAAGTTGCAAGCCGCGCCGCCTCGCACCGGAAAAGTTGCAGATCGCAAAAGAGACTTTCAAGACCATGTTGAACGAAGGAATCGCTCGACCATCAGACAGTAGTTGGTCATCAGCATTACACCTAGTACCTAAGCACGACGGAGAATGGAGACCATGCGGGGACTACAGAGCGTTGAATGCCCGCACTATACCAGATAGGTATCCAGTACCGCATATAGAAGATTTCGCCAGTACCTTATATGGCAAGAAGTTATTTTCTACAATTGATCTCGTGCGCGCATACCACCAAATCCCTGTACACAATGAAGACATAAAAAAAACAGCAATTTCTACCCCGTTTGGGTTATTTGAATTCCCGTTTATGTCCTTCGGACTCAGAAACGCGGCACAGACCTTCCAGCGGTTTATGGACGAAGTCCTAAGGGGATTGGATTTCTGCTACGTATATATTGACGACGTGCTGGTAGCGTCAGAAAACGAAGAAGAACATATTAACCACTTACGAAAACTTTTTTCACGGTTTCAAGAATATGGCGTTTTAGTCAACACAGCAAAGTGCGTTTTCGGAGCAAAAACTGTAAGATTTCTAGAATACGAGGTGTCAGAAAATGGAACCAAACCCCAAGCAGAAAAAGTAGCTGCGGTGAAAAGATTTCCCCGACCAGCTACAATCGAACAATTAAGGCAGTTTTTGGGGATGATAAACTTCTATCGGCGTTTTGTTCCGGGTGCTGCAAAATTGCAGGCGCCCCTCAACGAGTTGCTAAAAGGGTCTAAAAAGAAAGACAAGGCAAAGATTGCATGGACCAACGCGTTGGAAGAAGCATTCGGAAAGTGCAAGGATAGCTTATCAGACGCAGCCCTCCTCAGCCACCCAAAACCAGGGGCAGACTTGGCATTGGTGACGGACGCATCAGATGTAGCACTCGGAGCAGTCCTACAGCAGAAGACGCCCGAAGGGTGGGAGCCGTTGGCATTCTTCACAAGGAAATTGTCAGGAACAGAAAGGAGATACAGCACTTACGACCGGGAGTTGTTGGCAATATATGTACAGTGCAGTCCGGCATTTCCGCCATATGGTAGAAGGAAAAATTTTTACTATTTTCACTGACCACAAGCCCATTATATACATGTTCCAACAGAAGCCAGAGAAATGTTCGCCAAGACAGTTTAGGCACATAGACTTTGTAGGCCAGTTCACAACAGATGTTCGACATGTATCGGGAGAAGAAAACGTGGTAGCGGATGCACTGTCAAGAATAGAAGCAATTTCCGGGATGGACTTTCAAGCAATAGCACGAGCGCAGGAGGATGACACAGAACTGTCACAACTGCTACGAGATCCCGACAAGCAGTTTGCCAAGATACCTATTCCAGGCGAAGAGACGACCATCTATTGTGATGTATCTTCAGAAACGCAACGGCCGTACTTGCCAGCGAAATTTAGGAAACAGGCGTTCGAACTAATCCATCAATTGGCGCACCCAGGGGTAAAGGCATCAGCTAAATTAGTGACCCAACGATATTTCTGGACGGGTATGAAGAAAGAATGCAGAAGATGGGCCCAAGAGTGCATATTTTGCCAGAAATCGAAAATAACAAGGCACGTCATTGCACCTGTGGGAGAGTTCCAGCCACCGGAAAATCGATTTGACCACATTCACTTAGACATAGTTGGTCCCTTACCACAGTCCGCCGGTTACAAGTATTTATTGACATGCGTTGACAGGTTTACTCGCTGGCCAGAAGCTATCCCTATGGAAGATATCACGGCAAAACGGTTGCAAAAAAATTCGTCAGTGGTTGGATTGCAAGATTCGGATGCCCCCTACGAATAACTACCGATCAAGGACGACAATTCGAGAGCACTCTATTCAAGGAACTGAATAGGTTGACGGGATCGACACACATAAGGACAACCGCATACCACCCTGCAGCAAATGGGATGGTAGAGAGGTTCCACAGGCAGCTTAAAGCCGCGATCATGTGCCACCAAGACGAAGGGTGGACGGAAGCCCTACCAACAGTGTTACTGGGAATCCGATCGGCATGGAAGGAAGACCTTAATGCCACGTCAGCAGAACTGGTATATGGTCAACCGCTACGGCTACCGGGAGAGTTTCTGGCTCCACAACGAAACGGAGGACCCAACACAGCGGAACTAGCAGAGAGATTGCGGTCCCAAATGGCGAGGTTGAGACCCAGTCCACCGCGGCGCCATGGAACAAGATCAACCTTTATCTTCAAAGACCTGCACACCAGTGATCAGGTGTTCCTGAGACACGATGCTGCCAAGGGTCCGTTACAGCCTCCATACGATGGTCCATACAGGGTGTTGAAGAGGGGACCGAAGTTCTTCACACTGAGAATTAAGGATTCCAATGTCACCGTGTCGGTAGACCGCATAAAGCCGGCATACATGGAAAGCAGCGGAGAGCCCCCAGAGAGAGCAGAGAGAGCCCCCCAAGAAAATGCAGAACCACAGCAAGAAACTGGCCGACAAGCAACCACACGGACTGGCAGGAGAGTCCGGTGGCCAGCCCATCTGGACAGCTACATCCCGTAGTTGTCGCGACGGCTACGCAATGTCGCTGGGGAGGGAGTGATGTGGCGACCCCATAGAAGAGGGTGGCAACACCGGTCGCCATGGTTACGGCAGTCGAGCTGTCATTCGACCATTCGGCCCTAACTCGTGGGGGAGGAACTACCCTGTTCCCCCGAGACCCACACATTTAATATTTTATTTATTAATGATATTTTTTTTTATTAGTTGGATGGACGAACTATTGGGGCCTTCGACAGAGTAAATATTACTTACAATATCACCCATATCCAAAAGGGTGATATTGTAAGTAATGTTGACCGTTTCGAAGACCCCACTAACGTGTATGGTGAGAGATGAATTAAAATGTTGCTGTACTGGCTGTAAAGTTTTACAGCGCCGCCCTGACCGCCACGCAGCCCGGAGTTTCGGAACGAGAAAGAGAAAGAGCTATTTGCAACTGCAGATAGCTCTTTCTCTTTCACTCACTCTGCCGTTTTGGGCTGGATAGTCGGCAGCCTTCGCCTGTTAAACGACATTCATCAGTTTGTGTAAGATTTCGCGCGCTTTATCTTACATTTGATTAGTTGAATCGCACGATCACAGCTTTATTCGTTTTCGTTACTCTTAATTGGTTGTGTACGATCCCTCATCAAAACTTCGGTGAGTCGTTTTCATTTTGATAACAGCAAACTTTTTTCAAATCTGTTTAACTTTTTCTCGTAATTTTTATTTAAATATATTAAGATTTTTTTTCTTTTAAAAATGGAAGAAAAAAAGAATTCAGTAAAATATTTACAAAATTTGCACTTTTCGCGACTAGAACTTACCGAAAAAGTCGCTATAAAAGCATTAGGCTGCCTCACGCCCAATTTAATTATTTCACAGCCTGCAACTAGTAGATCTTTTAGTTACTCGCGAAAATTTAATCCAGACATTTATAAAAAAATACAATTGGTTAACGGGATATACAGAAAAAAACGCGTTATTTTGTTATCCGTGTCTTTTGTTTGGAGGCGAGTCGCCAGGCGAAGCATCTTGGACGAAAACAGGAGTTATTGACTTAAAACATTTAAACGATAAAATTAAAAAACACTTGTCGAACACTTAAAAAATGTGTGTAATCTCATGATTTTGGGATCGGCTAACATAAAAACCCATTTAAGCGAAGCTTGTCGGCGGGAAATAAATAAGCATAACGAAAACGTCAAAAAAAATCGGGATGTTTTATTTAAAATTATTGATTGCGTTAAATTTTGCGGTAAATTTGAAATGCCAATGAAACAGATAATTCAAAAAATCCAGGAGTTTTTCGTGGGCTTCTAGAATATTCACAAAATTTCGACGATTCTTTAAAAAAACATTTTCAAACTTCTTCGGTTTTTAAAGGGACATCAAAAACTATTCAAAATGAACTTTTAGATTGTATTTTGAACGTGTGTAGGGAACAAATAAGTGCTGAAATAAAAAAAGCAACTTATCTAGCTGTTATGGCAGATGAAACAACCGATGTATCGATGCATTGTCAACAGGTTAATGTTTTTCGTTACAAATTAGGGAGTTTAAATTAAGTTAATTTTATTTTAAATTAAGTTTATGAAAGGTTTTGGGGTTTTTTTAATCCGCGTCGCGAAACCAGCAAGCTCGAATTTTTTAGCAATCTTACTGGAGTACCAGCGTATTTTTGAAATCTTCATCGCGTTTGGACGCACCCCTTTAATGGGTGGTGAATTTTGCTAGTTTTTTTTTTCAATAATACTTAAATCCACATGTAAGTAAGTGGTCGTACGCCAAAAATTGTGCTTATTTTGTCCTGTTATGACATGATAGAATAATTATGGTGACATCTTTTCAGTGCAGCCCCGCCACTAAAAATTATCACGAGCCGAAACTGCTATCCAGTCTTCGCAGTTCCGCAACCTAGCTTCTACGTTGGAACGGTGTGGTGCTGGAGGTGCGGTGCTGGGGTATTCCGCGGGAGCGGTAGCGGGGGCCGGGGCGAGGGCGGAGGCTGAGGGGGCAGCGCTTAGCTGGAAAACGTCGACCGGCCGCTGTGTCTCGAAAACGTGGTCTGTGACCGCCGTCAGCTCTTTTATGTTGGTCGTCGTCATCGTTGCAAGCGCCGACTGCACGGGAACTGGCCTTCGCGAGTCTTCGCGTCCACATGACTCTCAAAAAATCTGTCGAGCACGTGTTGCCCGCGGTCGCCTTCATCTGGAACCACAAGTCTGATGGTCGGCTGTCGCTGATCTGAAGGTTCGCCATCAGTCTGTTGATGCGATTGTCGTGGCTGTCCGAGAACGCCTCTACCAGTCTTCTTTTGGTAGTTTCATAGCGGTTTCCTTTCGCCTGCTCCAAAAGGATGTCTCGGATGAGCGGGAGGAACTTGTTGTCGAGGAGTCCCACGACCGTGGCGAATTTCGCCTCGTCCGACTTGATGAGCGCGCACGGAAACTGTGTTTCGAGTCGTGCGAACCACAGCTCGGGCGCTTCGTCCCAGAAGGGCAGAACGCGCACGGCTATCCTCGCCACTTCTATCTCTGCTCCTGAATAGGCTTCTGCCGCGGGGGTAGAGGCGGGGGTGGCGGCGGGGGCCTCGTCGAGAAGGCTTGTGATGATGGGTGCCATGCTTGTACCGTACGTTTTTGACAGTTTTGACAGATGCGTGTTCTTGTTTTGTAGGGTCACCAGTTATGGGGGATGAACGAATGAGACGACTGGCATGTTGAATGCACGTGTTTTATTTATGACAGCTGAAGGCAGAGTGAGTAGCGGCTCTCCGAACCCAGCCGAGTTGGTCCCCACTCGCAGGAAGGCAACCAAACTCGACCATGTCGTATAAGGGAGCCGCCACAATTTCTTTTTCGAATTTTTAATAATTAACATATTATATGGCAAACAATCTAATAGTAAACATTCATTTGGTTTTTTATTAAATTTATTTGAATCGATACTACATATATCGATATCGATATCGTCATCATAGAAATTTTGATTTGTTTTCAATGTTCCCAACACACCTTACATATGTACGTACATATGTAGTTACAACGTTTATTTCGAAATTATATATTAGATAGTTAATAAAATATAAATAAAACATAGAAATAACTTTATGTTCACGAAACGGTCAAACGGCGTGCAAAAGTAAAAGGCAGCGGTGGATTAGGTCTTATAGGACCTATGAAGGTCTGTTCATACTTAACAGCACTACACGACTCCGTTTCAAATATGTCATTTTATTACATTTCTATTCATATCTACCTACACGTCGCGGTCACGTCACGCTTACAGCACTTTGGCCGAGTGCAAGGCAAAATCGGCTTACTTATATATTACAGGCCATGACGATACGGCGCAATATTGCTTACGTCGTATTGTCGAGTACTTGCAATATGAATGCATACACGCGCATTCGTAGCTACGCGTCAGAATACAAGTCAGCAAAAATGTTTCGGCGTTTATCGAACGAAAAATTATGTATCATCGCGTTGTTGTTGGAAGAAGAAACTCAAGAAGGCAATAAAAAAGCACGGAGGCGTTTTGATGTGCATCCCATTTTAAAAAATAGAAAACCGAAGGAGAGTTTTGGACACTGTATAAGGAGCTTGTGGATGATGGACAAATTTTTTTTAAATATTTCCGTATGAACCGATACCAATTTGAAACAATACTGGATAAAATAAAAACACAAATCACCAAAAAATCTACAAAATTTAAGGAAGCATTGTCAAAAAGTGATTGTCAGCGCCAAAACCATGTCGAAAGATTGAACAGCTGTCAACTGTCACTATCGATAATTGGTCCAAAACAGCAAAGCGGCAGACTCATGGCACGTAATTCGCGTGTATATTTCCACGATGGCCAAAAAGACGGATACGATACGTTGACGGATGTTGCTGTAAGGTATGAACAGGAAATGTCGGGTACTGCTGTAAGCCTGCCGTGGCGTAAACGTGACGGTTGAAATGAACATACCCATACAAAATGTACCAAAGAATACTTTTCGTACGGCCAAATACCTGCTGAAGTCGGTTCGTGCCGACTAGGTATGAACAGACCTTGAAAGGTTTCGACCGTTTCCCGGCCTATGGAAATTCAGTTGAGTTTGAAAGAGGATCGTTTATTTTCGTTCAATTTGGTACAATGGTTATTGTATCTACGAAGAGGTTTCTTCGGAGAAGTGATCTGTATGAACTCCAGAGGCTCACTCTGCTAGTGGATGATTGTGACTGCGTTTTATCGATAGTTTTCTCGGGTAGTGACACTCACTTGACCTATCTATCTATTGTGTTATATCAGATCGATCTCTCGTTGATGTTGTAGTGCGGACTGGCGGCTGCTCGCTCGTTGAACGTTTGTCAGGCTAGAACACTAAGCAAAATTAGTGCATCATCTGTGGGATACTGTCGGGGTTAGTGTGTTAGTGGGTGGTTAGCTGGTTTGGGACCGTTCGGTGGTGATTTGTTTAATTTAACTGAATGCTAATTTTAGCCTATACCCGTCTTCAAAATGTCGATGGGCCTTTGATTAAACGTGAGTTTGGTCTCACTGAGGGAGTTGTCTATCTTGCCGAGAGACTTGAAGTAGTTCACGGCAAGTTTGTGTACGTGTTTGTCAAGGTAGTCAGTGTTTAGGTCGTTGTGAATAATAGTGTTTCTTGTGTACCAGTCATAGTTTCCCGCGGCACGCAAGAATTTGTTTTGGACAGTCTGTAATTTGAGTATTGATCTGTTGGAGATGGCTGTGTGAGCCCAGACGGGGCTCGCATATGTGATTTGTGGGCGGATGATGGATTTGTACAGCAAACACTTGTTTTTAAGCGAGAGTTTGCTGTTGTGTTTACATAGTGGGTAAAGCTTTGACGTAACTGCCCTAGCTCTACGCACCGCATTGGTGATGTGTAGTTTCCAGGTCAGTTTCTGGTCGATTATTACCCCCAGGTAGCGGGTAGACGTGGTCCAGTTGACTGGTTTGTCATTTATGATTACTGGCTTGGCTGGTTTACGCCGTTTTTTACGTCTGGAGAAGAATATTGCCTGACTTTTATCCGGGTTGATTTTCATCAGCCATTTATCGTACCACGCTACTAGTTGGTCCGAGTACTTCTGGAGGGCAAGCGAGACTCCCTTGGGGCTAATGGAGCTTGCTAAGATGGCAGTGTCGTCGGCGTATTGCGCGATGTTTGTGTATCTATGGGTGGGAGTGGGTATGTCGTGTGTGTAAAGGTTGATGCTAGTGGAAGTTGCTGCGTTGGTTTATATACCTTCTGGCTTGAAGTGTGTCGTGTGCATATCCTTTGTTCTTGGTACTCTTGATTCAAGCGTTGACCCGTTTCGAGCACGTGTACATGTGACACGTGTAGAGTGCATTTTCCTTTGTTCCTGGTACTCGCGCTGACCTAGTTATGCTGCGAGCGTGGTTTTTATGGGTTCAGTGCCAGGACGTGGCCCGTTGGGTAATGGGGTCGTGCACCGACCTCTTTATGAGGCGAGCGTTTGCCATGCGTTAATGGGGGAAGCGTGTTCTTCCCTTGTGTTCTGACAGGATCGATGATGAGATCGTTTGAGTTGTACTATATGCTTACAGTCTAATAAAAGATTGTAAATCTTGTACTTTTCCATGCTTTTAATGAATGAAATTTGGGAAATACGGTTCGAGTGGCAGGTTAAGTTTGCAAAGTTTTCGACAAACAGTCTAATAGATGTTACAAAGTAATGCATATTATATTTCAAATTATGGAACAATTGTTATTATTTGTATATTTCAAATACGATAAGCGTGAATATGAAGACCCGAAAATTAAGTAGTACGAACAGCAAATGCATCTTTTTTCAATTGGTTGAAATGCACGATATGGTCACCTATTGAAATGCACGATAATTTAAATCAATGGTCGATAAATACGTCAATACATACATACATATACGAGTACATGTAAGATATGCATAGCAGAAGCCACGAAGACGGGTTAGCGAACCTTGGTCTAGAAACAATCTTTCTTTCAGGCGACGACATACTGATGCTTTATTCTTCTTTAAGCTCATAAATGGTTTCCTTGATTGTTCTGATTTACTGAATAAGGTTAATTTCAGAATCCCAGTTCGGTACTCTAGACGCGTTGCACTCTCTTCACTTCATCCTTTCAATACTAATTCCCAAAAATATTCTTATCTGCAGCGCGTTTATCGTATGTTTAACGGAGAGCTGAATGAGGTTGATCTATTTGGTATTTCCCTACATCAATTCAGGTCTAACATCAAGATAATCTTGACCGATTGATTCATTTCTTCTCCTATTCTATTTTTCCAATATTTTTATACTTTAGTTTAGTTATGTAATGTGCTATTTAATCATATTATAGCTTTCATTCTTTTCCTTTTCATTTGTTTATTTTGTATTTACCTTTTTCATTTGTTTTATATTTGTAAATTTCAATTTCTTCTTATATTCTATTTTATAACCTTTTCCAAATATGTTAATACTATAGTTTAATTATGCAATGTTCTACATATTTTGTCATGCCTTTATTCTTTACTTTTTAATTTGTTTTCCTTATATTTATCTTTTTCATTTTTGTAAAAATCTATTATTGGACTCGGATGTTACATATATTATTTATTTACTATTTGTTTTTTTATACATATCTATGTACATCCTGTCTGTTGATTTTTCAATAAATAAAATAAAAAATAAAACCGATAATAACATTCGACAGTTACACGGGTCATGACATAGATGCAACTGCTACAATAAAAGTTATGAAGATTTAAACGGGTCATGTGATCGGATCATCTTAAATTAAAATCCCCTAATAAATTATAATAGATAATATTTACATAGATTTGAATTGCATGTGTGATTTTAGAGTCTTGAAACAATAAAGATTTTGAAGAAGTTTACTTATTTTTGTCAGATATAAGTATGTACATATGTAGTTTAATAGCTAATTATACATATTAAATCCTACAAATAATAATGTATTAACATGTATACACACTGATGCATACATATAAGAACATACACATATGCACATATACACAAAGAAAAATAAACATTTACAAATTCAAACAGAGGTGTTGCCTTACAGGTACCAGAAATTTATCACTATTACAAGTATATTTCTAATTTCATCTGGCAGCTTAATATAAGTAAAAACACTTCCATACATATTTTTTTCCTACTCTTATTTAATTTTAAATTCTGTAATTTATTGCTACCTCTAATGATATAATTGCATTATACATAAATGATTTTCCTTGATCTATAAAGCACTCCTACTTTCTTAGATACTATTTTAAATATGGCGCTAAAAACATCATTGCACAAAACTTTAGAATATAAACATTATTTAAAAATGGTGTCTCAAAAGAAAGTTTATATGTGAATTCAGAGCGTTATGTGGAGATGTTAGACGACTTCTTGGTGCCTGAACTGCAAAACTTTCCTGGCTATAACCAAAGAACATGGTTCCAGCAGGACGGAGCAACGTCAACGTCCAATACGTCTCTGCCACGAGTTCGTGAAATTTTCTCAGGCTAATTGATCTCCAGGAGAGGTGACATAAATTGGCCTCCACGCACTCCTGATTTAACCCCTATGGACTTTATCCTATGGGGTTATCTTAAATCTGAAGATTACGTCAATAAACCGACTTCCCTGGCGCATTTGAAAGAAAATATCCGTCACGAAATGGCAGCCATCACTGAGTCCACCTGCCGAGCCGTCATAAGTAATTTTACTGTTCGATTAAATGAGTGGCGCGAACGCGAGGGTCTATATTTGGACGGTATTATTTTTGAGAAATAAATTCCCAAGTTGTGTACTTTAATAATTAATAAACATTTTTTCGATACACGGCTTACTATTTTTTTAATCGATCCACTAAATATATACTTTCTTTTGATACAACTTGTATAATAAACACTCTTTTTATTACAAACCTCCTTTATGGTTCACTTACGATTACGATTACAATAGAATACCTCAAAATGTTCGAAATACTACCCTTTTGAATAAAAAAGAGTATTTTCAAAGTAGGGGACCTTTTACCGAGAAATTGTGAGAATTCAAGATATTTACGGGGGTCGCGATTTGAATTACCGTTACTGTATATATACATATATATATTTTTATTATTCCACCATATGAGAATTTTCATGTCGTACGAGGTCACATTTTTGGATAAATGATTTTAAACAAATATCACATTTGTATGATTGTATTTTTCATGTTTCACATGGGTAGATTTATGGAAAAACGATTTTAAACAAATGTCACATTAGTGTGGTTTTATCTCAGTGTGTAATTTTTCATGTGAAACGAGAGTAGATTTATGAGAAAATGATTTTAAACAAATTTCACACTTGTAAGGCTTTTCCACCGTGTGAGAACTTAAATGTATTACCAGTTTATCCTTTCGAATAAATGATTTTAAACAAATGTTACATTTGTATGGTTTTATCCCAGTATGTAATTTTTCATGTGAAACGAGGCTAGATTTATGAGAAAATGATTTTAAACAAATTTCACATTTGTGTGGTTTAATCCCAGAATGCAATTTTTCATGTGACAGGAGGCTAGATTTTTGAGTAAATGATTTTAAACAAATGTCACATTTGTAAGGCTTTTCTCCTGTGTGAGATCTTAAATGTATTACCAGTTTATCTTTTCGAATAAATGATTTTAAACAAATGTCACATTTGTATGGTTGTATCCCAGTATGTAATTTCTCATGGGAAACGAGGCTAGATTTATGAGAAAATGATTTTAAACAAATTTCACATTTGTGTGGTTTTATCCCAGAATGCAATTTTTTATGTGATTTAAAGGTAGATTTATGAGAAAATGATTTTAAACAAATTTCACATTTGTGTGGTCTTATCTCAGTATGCAATATTACATGTGATTTAAGGCTAGATTTTTCAGAAAATGACTTTGAACACATTTCACACTTGTAAGGCTTGTCACCTGTGTGAGATCTTAAATGCATCACAAGTCTATCTTTTCGTATAAATGATTTTAAACAAACGTCACAATTGTAAGGCTTTTCCCCCATGTGAGACCTTAAATGTAACACAAGTCCATATTTTTGGATAAATGATTTTAAACAAATGTCACATTTGTATGATTGTATCCCAGGATGAAATTTTTTATGTGTCACGAGGCTAGATTTATGGAAAATCGATTTTACACAAATGTCACATTTGTGTGGTTTTATCCCAGAATGCGCTTTTTTATGTAACCTGAGACTAAATTTTCGAGTAAATGATTTTAAACAAATTTCACACTTGTAAGGCTTTTCCCCCGTATGAGACCTTAAATGTGATACAAGTTCATATTTATGAATAAACGATTTTAAACAAGTGTCACATTTGTGTGGTTTTATCCCAGTATGCAATTTTTCATGTAATTTAAGGCTAGATTTTCGAGTATACGATTTTAAACAAATTTCACATTTGAACGGCTTTTCTCTAGTATGTAAAACAAGTTTTGTACTAATTTCACAATTTTTTTGTTGAATTGTCGGTAATGAAGTCTCATCGTCCCATATTAAATCTTCCAACAAAACTTCCTCAGTCTTGATCTTCAGGCAATCATCTAACCTCACTTGAGATGTTTCATTGCTTCGTAAACAAGCCTTTCGAAAGCTGATTAATGATTCCAGATTGGTCTTACACGAAATACACACCGTGTTCGGCAACCCGTCGTCTCTTTTAACCTGCAGATGGAAGAAGTAGAAGAGTTAACCAATTGGGTGCACAATAATTGTAACCTGTAACCAGCAACCGACCTGAATTTGACAGCAGGTCCGAATGCGTTGCTCCAGACGCTCTGGATGAGGTTCGCCGAAGATGGAGACGGAAGAGTCAGCCGGAGCTGGTCCAAGACAAAGCCTGCACTCCATCGTCCCTGTATTTAACGTTCCTGACAGCAACCAGATCGACTTGCCTTCGCCTAATTATTTGTTAGTGACATCTTTTGACTAAATTTGGTACTACGTAGTAATACCAACTTTCAGGTAACTAGGCAATTGCTCACTGACAATTCGTACTATTTGCAAACTATTTGCATTCGTACTATTTGTAACTATTTGCGCACAGGCAATTCCTCAAAGTCTAAAGACAGTGTCAACCAGAACTGTTGAGAGGAGGTACAGAAAATGCGGGTGACCGCACTGACAGTCAAAAAGTCTATCCTAATCCTTTCCTTTTGGGCATGCTTGGGTATAATTCCCTTGAACTTCGGAGAAACTTCTCGTGAATTCGTTTCGTTCTCCAGCTACTACGTGGTAATACGTGATGCCCGTTGTTGCTGGAACAGTTGGGACTTTATGTCCCTAATAATTATGTGCGTGGTAGACATCGTCATTTGATGGTTGTACCTGCTGCTCGCACAGTTCTTTTTCGAATGGCTCCTATTCCAAGAGCTATTCGACTTCTCAATGAAATCGTTGCTGCCGTCCCTGAATGTGATATTTTCCACCTCGGGGAGCGTAGATTATCGGATATTATTTTAACATATTTATCTGGTAACCTGCCCTCATCATTACTTTCTTAATTTTAATGTGATGTATGAGTGGAATCTTAATCTACTTTCTTCCATTTGGGCCTCGCTGTGATTTTATTTTTAAAAAATATTATGGAAAAAGCCAAAAAAACGCCTCAGGCGAAAATTTTTTTCCAAAAATCTTCACATGGTCAACAAAAATCGACCATCAAACTGTGTCACTAAAAAACTATCAATTAACTTAATTTCTACCGACTATCTATGTACATAATGTACGTTATAGCAATAAATAAAGTTTTGGGATCATGCGATAATTCGAACTCGGAATCGACCACTGATCACGTTTACATAATATAGAAAAATGTGTGTGGCTTTGTGTGCCTGAGTGTGTGTTTCTGTGTGTCTTTTTATTATTTTATATATGTATATTAGTGCTTCCAATCCCGGAAGGTTACTTCAGCACCGGGATTGCGGTGCTGGGAATTTCCGATCCCGGGATCCCGGTGCTATCACCGGGATTTCATATGTATAAGAAAAAAAAGTTCAATTTGCATGTTTTCATATTTCAAAAACGTGCAATTGCATTTTGCAAACTCTCCCGATGTTTCACGCAAAAAAATACTCCCATATTGGCATTCTAATTTTGGGAGTTTGGCTACATTCTTTAAATTTTTGGTATGCATCCACACCCATCCACACCCCTGAACGTATTAAGCTGAAAATTTATATTTGTATTCTTTATGTACTAAATTTGATAAGGTTTTGGTCAGAAAGCAATTTTAATAAATAACTAAAACTTTTTTTGGACCGAATTCGTTACACATGAAGTTTAAATCCATCTCGTTCGTTGTTTAGGGAGACGTCTGCAAATAAAATAAAAATACGAGAAATAAAATCATTTGTTATTGAACCGATAAAGTAAAATATTAATTTAAAACCTTTCCTGAAAACAAAAAATATACTATGGAGGATGAACGAATGAGACGACTGGCATGTTAATGCACGTGTTTATTATATGACAGCTGAAGACAGAGTGAGTAGTAGCTCTCCGAACCCAGCCGAGTTGGTTCCCACTCGCAGGAAGGCAACCAAACTCGACCATGTCGTATAAGCGAGCCGCCACATCACTCCCCCCCCAGCATCAGCGATACCAAAATTACAAAGAAACAAATTTTACAATAGAAAAAAAATTATTGTTACACAAAGAGAAAAAATTATTGAGTGGGGAGAAAAAAATTGTTGACGTGGGTCATCCGCTGTGTAGGTGTACCGCCATGAATGGTCGGTACATTCGAGGGCGGTGACGTCGCGAGCAGGACGGTGGCTGGTCCGATGGTCACGCGATGCGATGCTGCGGCGGCGCCGCTCTTCCGAGGCTGATGTCGGTTGGTGGGGCGGCGGGGGCGGCAGGGGCATCGCATCGCGCGACCATGCGTGTTCAAATCACGTCGGGGTCACCAGTATGGAGGATGAACGAATGAGACGACTGGCATGTTAATGCACGTGTTTATTATATGACAGCTGAAGACAGAGTGGGTAGCGGCTCTCCGAACCCAGCCGGGTTGGTCCCCACTCGCAGGAAGGCAACCAAACTCGACCATGTCGTATAAGCGAGCCGCCACAATACGAAGTTTCGGTTATACATCTATATAAAAATAAACGTTATACATCTGTTTTTGAGACAAAATAAAGTAAAGGGGACCTTTCTAACGATTCGCTCCATAGGATGAACAATTTCTAAGAATTTTACCCGAGGCATTCCACTTAAAAACCAAAATATACTTGCTTCGAAATAATAAAATCTTTTTTTTTCAAAGCACATAGCAGCGATTATTTTATTAGTTTACCCAAAAGTAACATACATAAGAAATAAACGTAGCATTCATAGGTTCGTAGTATATCATTAATCATTAAATTCATAATATTTTCTAAATTCACACTATTCCTTAATTTGGGGGGGGGAGTGCCTCCCTACGCCCCCCCCCCCAAATTATGTCCCTGAAAACAATGCATAATATTTTCAATTAATGTTAATCGAAAATCTGGATTTTGGTTAGGGGGCCCCTATCGTATATTTCTTTATACATGGATGTGTCTACATAGATTAGGAATAGATTTTATATTCGGAAACTGTTTAAAATTGTGTATTTAAATCTTACTATATCGTCGAAGTATAATCAAATGTTATTTTGAAAGTATGAAGTAAATTTAAATCGAAGGTTGATGATGAATCGTCCTATCAAAATTGTTTTAAGCAATTCAGTTTATACTATTCACGGAAATTTGTTTATTCCCATTTTTATTTCAGTAGGTAGTTGTTACATAGGTAATATATACTTAATCTTGAGGTTGGAAATGTGCCCAGCAAAAGGGCCCACGCAAATATTGAAACTTACATTTCGAGCCTAATAGAAAAAGTTAACCGATCCTTGGTATGTTAAAGCATGTATTAGTTGTTTGTGTATATCGTAAGAAATTTTTTTTGTTGAAATACCCAAACTTTAGGTCTCAAAGTGCAATATCCTATAAATTTTTACACACATGAAATAGTTAAAGTTATTTAATTTTACTGAGGGCCCATATTTTCCAACAGATAGTGGGGCCCACATGCCATCGGGCATGTTCGCTTGAATGGCCAGTCCGCCACTGTCTGTACGGCTCAATATAGAATTTTGTTTCGAGACTTTCTTATATTCCTCAAATACATGTATGTAGATTAAGTCATGGGTTGGTCACACCCGAATTTTTATATATATCTTCATACTTTGTAAATTATATACGTTTTTACCTTTTATTAATAATTAATTAAAGTTTTATTTTTATTTCGTATTTAAAATGTTTTATTTATATCGTTACACAAATTTTTTTTAAGACGAGTAATTCTTTGTTATTCTCAAAATTATATGACTTAAATATTAATCAGCTAATCACTCACCATATTAAAGTTTATCTCTTTAACTAAAATAATTTAATAGTTTTATTCAATCCCTTTTAGTATACTCTTACAAAATTTCATCATCGATTTTTTTTATTCGGTGATACTTCAATGATTCAATGTGGAAATCACTTATTTCATGTGTTTTTTTTTTGTTTTTTACGACAATGAATATATATTTTTGTTATGATTGTTTTAAATGCTATTAAAATTATATTTGAATGCCTTTATATATAATAAATGCTATTTTAATAAATGGGACGTATTTCAACCCAATTACCTGACTTTTATTTCAATTTAAAACCGAAAAACCAAGGTGGACGATAAATCGTAAGCATTCAAATGACGATGACAATTCATATTTTCGACTCATA
This sequence comes from Arctopsyche grandis, assembly GCF_051622035.1. Taxonomy (NCBI): domain Eukaryota; kingdom Metazoa; phylum Arthropoda; class Insecta; order Trichoptera; family Hydropsychidae; genus Arctopsyche; species Arctopsyche grandis. The sequence goes on along the minus strand of NC_135365.1, from coordinate 1,500,838 downwards.
TTTCAGATATGTGCTGTAGGGCTACCAAAATGCTTGGATTTGTTCTGCGCAATTCTCACTACTTCCAAGATCTGAATATAATGATATTACTTTATTGTTCGCTTGTCCGGAGCATATTGGAGTTTGGGTCTGTAATTTGGAGTCCTACTGAAATTAAATTATCTCTATTGATAGAAAGAGTCCAGAAGAAATTTCTACGTATTGTATGGGTATTATCCGTATTTATTTCCCACAGCGTTTCTGCAAGGTACCTTGGGCTTTAATTCTTTGGCTTCTAGAAGGATTGTTGCCATTTCCAAATACTTCTTTGGAGTTTTAAATGGAGTTGTTGACAATCCTTCGATTTTATCAGAGCTTAAGTTTTGGGCTACTGAGACCGGCAGAGCGCTGCGTAATCGACGACTCTTTCAACCTATCTTTGCAAGAACGTCTACTTTCAAGAACTCGTCACTGGTGGAAGCTATCAGGTTCCTTAATGTGATTGATGAGCATTTTGACCTGTTCAACTGTCATGTTGATGAGCTGGTTAGTTTCTTGAGATTCAATACGAGACTATTTGAATGAGATGAATGATTGGAATTTTTATTGCTTTTTCTTTGTTATTTTCTTTTTTTTTGTAAGACCGGTGTGACGCTTTGGGGCAACCTGTCAGGTCATTTTATTGTTGTTATTATTTTAAAATAATAAATTAAATAAATAAATAAATAAATATGGATGTCAAGCTTCTCTGAAATAAAATCATTTGTGCATTATTTTGTGGAGCGAATAGCTGGTTACAGGGACGAGTAAGAGATGATGACATTATTAACATTATCCTCAAAAGCTTATCTTATATTTTCCATATATGACTTTTGTGTAAACGAGATTAATGCAGACAAGTTTTGATAAATGTACAAAATCAAGCCTTGTACATATTGTAGCAGTTGCAAAGGGTAAACGGACTACTAGTCGAATGTGAACCGGTCACAGGACAACTGGTCGCTCTAGTTCGGTCACTCGTGATCATCCGTCACGCTAAAACTGGACACACGCTAAAATCGGTCAATCAGTTTTCTCATGACCGATTTTAGGGTGTGACCATTTTTAGTGTGACGGGTGATCACGTGTGACCGATCTAGAGCGACCGGTTGTCCTGTGACTGGTAAACATTTGACTAGTAATCACCGAACCAATAAAAGTTATGAAAAATTATACTTTAGATTTAAACAGGTCATGTGATCGTATCATCTTAAATTAAAAACCGTAATAAATTATAATATATAATATTTAGATTTAAATAGGATGTGTGATTTTAGAGTATTGAAACAATAAAGATTTTGTTTGTTTGTTTATTTATGTAAGATATAAGTATGTATGTAGTTTAATAAGTAATTATACATATTAAATCCTACAAATAATAATGTATTAACATATATACACACTGATGCACACATATATGTATATATACATATGGACAAATAGGTACACAAGAAATCAAAATAACCATTTACAAATTTATACAGCGGTGTTGCCTTGCAGGTTCCAGAAATTTATCACTTTTACAAGTATATTTCTAATTTCATCTGGCAGTTTATTATAAGTGAAAAACTTCCATACATATGTTTTTCCTACTCTTATTTAATTTTAAATTCTGTAATTTATTGCTACCTCTAATGCTATATTAATACAGACCCCGAGGCTATTTACTTTTACGAGAATTTTTCTCAATAAAACCGTTTTATTTCTTCCGTACAACTCCCATTAGAGAGCGCTTTTTTGCTGGTCGTCGTGCACAAAGTCCTGCTTGTCGAAGTCGTCTCCTTATAGTATCGACGATGATGTCATTTCTAGTCGTTTGTATGAATTCTCCTCTAATATCCTGGGCAGTTTTCAAGCGATCCCTTTAGCATGAACGTTTTATCATGCGATTTTCTTGGGGGTTGTTTTTTTACGATACGACTGCCTGGTTTGCGATTACCGGGTACCGTTTCTCGATTATTTTTGAGGAAACGTGCTAAAGTTTTCCGTTGACATCTCAACAGCTTTTTTTTTTCGTGTGGACAATTCTCTTGAAGATAGCGAAATTATTTGCCAATTTTTCGCCACTCGAAATTCGCACAAGAACTTAATAGAATACCTCACAATGTTCGAAATACTACCCTTTTGAAGTAGGGGACCTTCTACCGAGAAATTGAGAGAATTCAAAATATTTAGGGGGGTTGCGATTTCAATTTATGAGAATTTTCCAATATTCCACCTTATGAGAATTTTCATGTCGCACGAGGTCACATTTTTGGATAAATGATTTTAAACAAATATCACATTTGTATGATTGTATTTTTCATGTTTCACAAGGGCAGATTTATGGTAAAACGATTTTAAACAAATGTCACATTTGTGTGATTTTATCCCAGTATGCGTTGTTTTATGTAACATGAGGTTACACTTTTTAGAAAATGATTTTAAACAAATTTCACACTTGTAAGGCTTTTCCCCCATGTGAAACCTTAAATGTAACACAACATCATATTTTCGATAAAATGATTTTAAACAAATTTCACATTTGTGTGGTTTTTTCCCAGTATGTATTTTTTGATGGAACCTGAGGTTAGATTTTTGAGCAAATGATTTTAAACAAATATCACACTGGTAAGACTTTTCTCCCGTGTGAGATCTTAAATGTAGCACAAGTTTATATTTATGAATAAACGATTTTAAACAAGTGTCACATTTATATGGTTTTATCCCAGTATGCAATTTTTCATGTAATTTAAGGCTAGATTTTCGAGTATACGATTTTAAACAAATGTCACATTTGTATGGTTTTAACCCAGTATGCAATTTTTTATGTGACTCGAGTTTAGATTTATGAGAAAATGATTTTATACAAATTTCACATTTGTGTGGTTTTTTCCCAGTATGTATTTTTTGATGCAACCTGAGGTTAGATTTTTGGGCAAATGATTTTAAACAAATATCACACTGGTAAGGCTTTTCTCCCGTGTGAGATCTTAAATGTAGCACAAGTTCATATTTATGAATAAACGATTTTAAACAAGTGTCACATTTATATGGTTTTATCCCAGTATGCAATTTTTCATGTAATTTAAGGCTAGATTTTCGAGTATACGATTTTAAACAAATTTCACATTTGAACGGCTTTTCTCTAGTATGTAAAACAAGTTTTGTACTAATTTCACAATTTTTTTGTTGAATTGTCGGTAATGAAGTCTCATCGTCCCATATTAAATCTTCCAACAAAACTTCCTCAGTCTTGATCTTCAGGCAATCATCTAACCTCACTTGAGATGTTTCGTTGCTTCGTAAACAAGCCTTTCGAAAGCTGATTAACAATTCCAGATTGTTCTTACACGAAATACACACTATGTCTGGCAGCCCATCGTCTCTCTTAACCTGCAGATGAGAAAAGGTGGGAATAAGAGTTAACCAATTGGGTCCACAATAGTTATAACCTGTAACCAGCACTGACATCAATTTGACAGCAGGTCCGAATGCGTTGCTCCAGACGCTCTGGATGAGGATCTCCGAAGATGGAGACGGAAGAGTCGGCCGGAGCTGGTCCAAGACAAAGCCTGCACTCCATCGTCCTTGTATTTAACGTTCCTGACAGCAACCAGATCGACTTGCCTTCGCCTAATTATTTGTTAGTGACATCGTTTGACTAAATTTGGTACTACGTAGCAATACCAACTTTTAGGTAACTGGGCAACTCGCTCAGTGGCGTAGCGAAGGGGGGGGGTCCGAATAAGGGGGGGTCGAAAATAAGATAAAGACTTTGGGGGATATTTACAACCAAGATGTATTTTGTGGGCCTTGCATTCTAACTGGAGAGTTGGAAATATGGTGGAAATATATAAGTACTAGTGAAAATCGACCAAAAAATGCACTAGCTGCAATTGCAATTTGCAATCCTTCAATATTCCTCAATATTTACATACTTCCAGTGGCGGCTCGTGATAATTTTTAGTGGCGGGGCTGCACTGAAAAGATGTCTAAAAAATGTCACCATAATTATTCTATCATGTCATAACAGGACATAATAAGCACAATTTTTGGCGTACGACCACTTACATGTGGATTTAAGTATTATTGAAAAAAAAACTAGCAAAATTCACCACCCATTAAAGGGGTGCGTCCAAACGCGATGAAGATTTCGAAAAATACGCTGGTACTCCAGTAAGATTGCTAAAAAAAATTCGAGCTTGCTGGTTTCGCGACGCGGATTAAAAAAAACCCTAAAACCTTTCAAAAACTTAACCCCCTAATTCGTAACGAAAAACATTAACCTGTTGACAATGCATCGATACATCGGTTGTTTCATCTGCCATAACAGCTAGATAAGTTGCTTTTTTTATTTCAGCACTTATTTGTTCCCTACACACGTTCAAAATACAATCTAAAAGTTAATTTTGAATAGTTTTTGATGTCCCTTTAAAAACCGAAAAAGTTTGAAAATGTTTTTTTAAAGAATCGTCGAAATTTTGTGAATATTCTAGAAGCCCCCGAAAAACTCCTGGATTTTTTGAATTATCTGTTTCATCGTGTCCCCTCATTGGCATTTCAAATTTACCGCAAAATTTAACGCAATCAATAATTTTAAATAAAACATCCCGATTTTTTTTTGACGTTTTCGTTATGCTTATCTATTTCCCGCCGACAAGCTTCCCAAAATCGTGAGATTACACACATTTTTTAAGTGTTCGACACTTCCCTCGTGTTTTTAAATTTATCGTTTAAATGTTTTAAGTCAATAACTCCTGTTTTCGTCCATGATGCTTCGCCTGGCGACACGCCTCCAAACAAAAGACACGGATAACAAAATAACGCGTTTTTTTCTGTACATCTCGTTAACCAATTGTATTTTTTATAAATGTCTGGATTAAATTTTCGCGAGTAACTAAAAGATCTACTAGTTGCAGGCTGTGAAATAATTAAATTGGGCGTGAGGCAGCCTAATGCTTTTATAGCGACTTCTTCGGTAAGTTCTAGTCGCGAAAAGTGCAAATTTTTTTTCACTTTTGTTCTTCCATTTTTAAAAGAAAAAAAATCTTAATATATTTAAATAAAAATTACGAGAAAAAGTTAAACAGATTTGAAAAAAGTTTGCTGTTATCAAAATGAAAACGACTCACCGAAGTTTTGATGAGGGATCGTACACAACCAATTAAGAGTAACGAAAACGAATAAAGCTGTGATCGTGCGATTCAACTAATCAAATGTAAGATAAAGCGCGCGAAATCTTACACAAACTGACAGATGAATGTCGTTTAACAGGCGAAGGCTGCTGACTATCCAGCCCAAAACGGCAGAGTGAGTGAAAGAGAAAGAGCTATCTGCAGTTGCAAATAGCTCTTTCTCTTTCTCGTTCCGAAACTCCGGGCTGCGTGGCGGTCAGGGCGGCGCTGTAAAACTTTACAGCCAGTACAGCAACATTTTAATTCATCTGTCACCATACAAGTTAGTGGGGTCTTCGAAACGGTCAACATTACTTACAATATCACCCTTTTGGATATGGGTGATATTGTAAGTAATATTTACTCTGTCGAAGGCCCCAATAGTTCGTCAATCCAACTAATAAAAAAAATATCATTAATAAATAAAATATTAAATGTATTATTAAACATATATCTTAGAATTTTATAGGAAGGGCTGCAGCCCGGCAGCCCATTAGGACGAGCCGCCACTGCATACTTCTAAAAATTCTAGCAACACTTCCGGTGACAACAGCCACAAGTGAACGGGGCTTTTCCAAACTACTTGCTTCATTTAATATTCATAGGGATATGAATGTTAGTGCGCAAAAAATATTAGATATGTTTACAATAAAGACGCGAAGATTGGATCTGTGAATTTCGTACTTTTTTAAAGTATTCATTATTTTTATTTTATTTGAATTTTGTTCATACCATATTTTATTACCTATTTACTTTATTTTTATGTTGTGATTTTATATTAATTAAATATAAATTATCTTGCCTTTTTTCCTGTCAAAACCCCCCCCCTTGACAATATCCTGGCTACGCCACTGAACTCGCTCACTGACAATTCGTACCAAAGTATTTGCGCAAAGGCAATCCTTTTGGCAATTCCTTTGAAGCTGAAGACAGTGTCGACCAGAACTGTTGAGAGTTGAGAGTACAGAAAATACGGTGGCACGACAAATCAGCGCAAACCAACTTAGCGCAGACAACTGAGCGCAACGACAACTCAACGGATGACAATTCAGCGCAAAATCAATTTTTTCGATAAGTTTTAAATGCGTTTTCGAAAATAATTACTCTATTGAAATTGTCGGCCATATGTATATCTACATGATAATTTTATAAATGCGAATAAAATTTATTTGATACTCTTTGAGCCTTGAAATATTTCGCAAGCAGGGTTTCTTAACTAAGGCCGCAAAAATTTATTGCCGCAGGGTTTCTAAGCCGGGCAGCAATTTTTTTTTCAAATAGTTTTTTAGCCATCCAAACTCTTACGTATGCAGGGTTTCTAAGTTAAAGTTCGCAAATGGGCTTTGCTTTTATTATTGCCCAACTATGTTCCGCGGAACAGTAGTGTTCCACGGAACCTGAATAGGTGTTCCGCGAAAATTGTACTATTGTTGTATAGGCTGCAACACATTTAAACAATTTCTATCTCAAATTGAAAGGCGAGTGATGGTCGATCTCCACTGATGTTTATGAAGTCAAGAATCCAAGCACATACAGGCGAAGAGTTTGAATAATAATTGGATACGTAAATAAAAATTGTAATATTAAGTATTACAATATAAGGTGAAAGCATTACAATTTTTAATACGAGATAAAATTCAACTTTGGATTTCATCAGTTGAATCTAATAATTTGGATTGTTTTCTAGCCTTAGATGAATTACGAGTCATATCTAATATATTGTAACGTTACATAGAGAGACGCCCTGTAGACCGGTGACGTCATGGTGACGCCGACCAATGGTGGAGTCGGGCGTTGCGGCCAATGGCTGCACCCGACTCCTTGACCAATGACTATACATGTTTACGTGTCATAACGTGTATGCGCTGAGCGCTGAATATTTATAAGTATGGTGCGCTCTCGAACGGTGGCATTCGGATCCTGACCTCCACCGGACGAGCAGCAATAAAGACTTGGAACCTGCCTGCGTGTTTTCTTGTACCTCGACCTGACTCCACTTACCTCTGAATACTCTTCACTGGTGTCAGAAGTGGGATCTACATGGTTGGGACAAGGAGCCACAAAGGTGCGGATTCGAGGTCTTCATCGCTGCCGGAAGAAATGGAGCCGAATCGAGAACAAAGCCCTGGGGAGCCGAGCAACGAAGGACGGAGACGGGAGGAGCCGAGGAGCCGGGAGGAGTCGGGAGGAGCTGAGGAGCCGGGTGTCGAGGAGCCGGGTGCCAAGGACACCGGAGCCGAGCTACAAGGAGCTAAGCCAGGGAATGGCGAGCTGCCAAGAGCAGGTCCAGTCCCTGCAAAACACCTTCGCCACGTTTTTGCAGTCCTGGGAGAAGTCTGCGACACCAACGCAGCCGAAAGCCAACGTACATCCAGAACCACCGAGGAGATCAGAGGTATGTTACGAGGACAGGCGGACCACACAGCGAGACACCTATGGGGTGCGGCAACATTCCCACCGGTACGACTACACCACGTTCGACGGTACTGAACGGTGGAAGGACTTCCTCAACCACTTCGAGTTTGCTGCACGGCTGAACAAGGAGACGACGAACCTGGAGGACCGACTGTGCTGCCAACTCCGAGGTGCGGCCGCCATTTTCGCCAGTCAGCTGCCATCGACGCTGAGCTACGACGAATTGACGGAAGAGCTGGCACAACGTTTCAGACGACAGGGCACACCGACTGCATGCCATGCGGCAGCGGAACAGAGAAGATGGAGTGCGGAAGAACCAGCCGCGGACCACGTAGACGCGATACGAGCCCTCTGCGAAGACATGCTGGAGGGCGTCCACACGAACGCCGAAGCAGTCGAACGCATGACCGTGTGCATAGCGGCGAACTCCTTCACGTACCCCAGTCTACGGGCCAAACTTGGCGCGCTCCGGATCACCCCGACTACAGCGGACGTGATAACCAGAGCCGACGCAACACGACAAGCCGTCATCTTCGAAGCGAAGGAACAACGGTCGGCACAACCAACGTCGAGAACAGTACGTCCCGACGCGGGAGCGTTCAGACCATCTCGACCGGCCGTGCGACCCCCACGATGGGTGTCATCGGACCAGACAGCGCGACCAGCCACTACTACTCCGACGTGCTGGAACTGCGGACAAACGGGACACATTAGCCGGTTGTGCCGTAAGAAGAGGGTCCGGAAGCTGGAGCCAACGAACGACGAGGATGAAGACGACGACGAGGAGGCGGCTTCGGGAAACGAGCAGTGATCGGCCTGTTACGGGTCAGACCGATCACCGGTGCACGCAAAACACCCGGAGTGAACAAACTGGACGTCAGCGGCACGGCCGGCTCGTTTGTCGTGAAAGGAGAGATCGGAGGCGTGCCGTGTCGAATGGTGGGGGACACCGGGGCGTGCATCACGGTGATCAACCCGGAACTGTTCGCGAAGATCTCTCCTAAGGATTACACCGTCGTGAAGGGCCATTACAGCAGAGCGCGGTAAGCGGCGGGCCAAACCATCAAGATCCACCGATGGATACGGGCAGTGGCGGACTGGCCATACAAGCGAACATGCCCGATGGCATGGGGGCCCCACTATCTTTTAGAAAATATGGGCCCTCAGTAAAATTAAATAACTTTTTAACTACTTCACGTGTGTAAAAATTTATAGGATATTGCACTTTGGGACATAAAGTTTGGGTATTTCAACAAAACAAATTTCTTACGACATACACAAACAACTAATACCAGCTTTAACAGCGCAAGGATCGGTTAACTTTTTTTATTAGGCTCGAAATGTAAGTTTCAACATTTACGTGGGCCCTTTTGCCGGGCCCATTTCCAACCTCAAGATTATGTATATACCAATATCTATGTAACGACTACCTACTGAAATAAAAATGGGAATAAACGAATTTCTGTGAATAATATAAACTGAATTGCTTAAATCAATTTTGATAGGACAATTCATTATCAACCAGCGATTTAAATTTACTTCATACTTTCAAAATAACATTTGATTATACATACTTCGACGATATAGTAAGATTTAAATACACAATTTTAAATAGTGGAAGAAAAATCCGGTAAACTGCCAACAGGAGTAAAATGTCACTTTCAATCAACGGGTGTTCACGAAATTTTATATATCAAGCATTAGGTTTATTATTATAGATATGAAATGTCAGTTCAATACGTCGAAAAGTTTCCGAGAAAAAAATAAAAATACCTCGATCTTATAGGGTAAAAGTACTACTTCCGGTTGAGATAAAAATAATTTTATATATACGAATACATATATAAAATAATAAAAAGATACAGAAACACACACTCAGACACACAGAGCCGCATTTTTCTATATTATGTAAACGTGATCAGTAGAGGTAGGATAGTCACAGTGCTATCCATTGTTCCATTGTTGTAAATCCTTTGTAAAAAAGGTTCGGCAAACCTTTAACAATGCATTTACAACCTTTGAACAATACGCGGCACCTTCTGGGTCCGGTGACTAGTGATCAGTGATCGATTCTGAGTTCGAATTTTCGCTTGTTGTTATTACGTACATATGTACATAGGTAAAGTGAAAAGACAATCGGTAGAAATTAAGTTAATTGATAGTTTTTTAGTGACTCAGTTTGATGGTCTATTTATTTTGTTGACCATGTGAAGATTTTTGGAAAAAATTTTTCGCCTGCGGCGCTTTTTACATAATATTTTTTTATAATGATTTTTTCAAAAATTAGTTATAAAATATGAAAAAAATAAGGGTATTTTTGAAAAAATATTATATAAAAAGCTAAAATTTTCATATTTTATAACTCAATAGGGGGTATGCAAAGAATATTTTCCATTTTTATTCCGATATAAAAAAGATTTTTTAAAAAAATATTCAATTTTGCATTCTTACCTAGGACAAGGGTTAAAACTAAATATACAATGTAATTTATGGATCTATGGGCTTTTGCCATTTTTCTTGTACCTAAATTTGTTTATTCCATTTTTTAAAATTCCATTTATTTTTTACCCTTGATTTTTAGCGTGATGGAAAGAAGACAATTTTGTTATATGGGGGGGAGGGGGGACAAATTTTTGTAACCCCGGGGGCCCCCTTTGACTCCTGGCATGCACTGATTTCAGTCCCAGTCCGCCACTGGATACGGGTGACCCTTAATCTGCAGGGCGAAAAGTTTCCGTGGAACGTAGCGGTGGCGGATATCCAGGATCCCATATTGTTGGGACTGGACGCACTGAGACATGTCCGAGCTACGTTCGAGTTGGGCGGAGAGGAGAAGTGTATCATCAGGGGCGTGCAACGCGAGAAAGGGAAGAAAAACGCACCTGCTGTTAAGAGCATCCGCGGGGAAGTACCCCACCCGAAGATCACGGCGTTACTCGAGAGGGCCGATATTCTGTCAGAAGAGAAACGGCGCCTCGAGACCATGATTCGGGAAAATCAGAAAGCGTTCGCCCGGGACGAGAAGGACCAAGGAAGGACCACCAAGGCGGTCCACACCATCGACGTGGGAGACGCGAAGCCGATGAAACAGCCGCCGAGAAGGATACCGCTAGCACGGAAAGAGGAAGTACGCGCTATGATCGACGACTTACTGAAGCAGGGCGCGATAGAACCGGGGCACGGGCCGTGGGCGTCACCGGTAGTTCCGGTCGCCAAAAAGGACGGGTCGCTAAGGATGTGCGTGGACTACCGGAAACTGAACACCGTCACCAAAATAGATTCACACCCCATCCCGAGGATCGACGACACTTTCGACCAGTTGAACGGAGCGAGCTACTTCAGCACACTGGATCTGCAGAGCGGATTCTGGCAGGTACCGGTCGCCCCGGAAGACCGCGAGAAGACAGCGTTCGTAACAGAGTTCGGTCTGTTTCAGTTCAAAGTGATGCCATTCGGGTTGTGTAACGCGCCAGCGACGTTCGTACGGTTAATGACAAAAGTGGTCGGTGACATAAGCAATGTCCTCGTGTATCTAGACGACATTATCGTGCACAGCAAAACTTACGACGAACACTTGGTGCATTTAAACAATGTGTTCGAACGGATACAGGCAGCCGGCATTAAATTGAATGCAGACAAGTGTCGATTGTGCTGCCGCGAGGTCGAATTTCTGGGACACCGAGTGTCAGCCGAAAGAATTTCGACAGATCCGAAGAAAGTCCAAACCGTGCGGGACTGGACGACTCCGAAAACACAAACCCAAATGCGCAGCTTCCTGGGACTGGCCACGTACTACCGAAAATTTGTGCGCAATTTCGCCGAGATCGCGAAACCACTCCATCAGCTAACGGAAAAAGGGCGCGAGTTCAAGTGGACACCGACGTGCGAACAAGCGTTCGAAAAATTGAAAGAAGCGCTGACTACCACGCCAATTATGTCGTATCCCCAGCCGGGAGAGCGATATGTGTTGGACACCGACGCCAGTCAACATAGCATCGGTGCAGTTTTGTCTCAAGTTCAAGGGGGGGTGGAGAAAGTGATCGGGTATTTCAGCCGGACAATGAACAAACCCGAACAAAACTATTGCGTGACCCGAAAAGAACTATTGGCGGCAATTAAAGCCATTCAACACTTCCACCACTACCTATCGGGCTCGAAGTTCACGTTACGAACCGACCACTCAGCGTTAACGTGGCTGAAGAACTTCAAAAGACCGGAGGGCCAGTTGGCGAGGTGGCTGGAAATTCTGGGCCAGTACAACGTGACCATCATTCATCGACCGGGGATAAAGCACGGGAACGCGGACGCACTATCGCGAAGGCCGTGTACGGAAGAGTGTCCCAAATGCTCACGAGCAGAGACAACCGATCAAGAAAACGACTCGGCCCGAACGGAACCAGTAGAACCCGCAGAACCGGAAGCACGAGTAGCCCTCGTAGGGATCTTGCCCAACGAGATGACAAACTCGACGATCGACAAAATCGTCGAGTGGAAGAACGCCGGAACGAGACCACCGTGGGAAACAGTATCTGCTGAGGAGCAGGAACTGAAAATACTGTGGACCCAATGGGACGCATTGGAGGTGGAAGGCGGTAAGCTGTACCGGAGATGGGAGAACACCGCGGGAACACGTCACACAAAGCAGCTGGTGGTGCCGACTGAGAAGATACCCGAAATCATGTGGGAGATGCACAACGCGCCCACGGGGGGCCACTTCGGTATCAATAAAACGTACCAAAACGTGCGCCAAAAATATTACTGGCCGACGTGTCGAATCGACGTCACCCAGTGGTGCGAACGATGCGCACAGTGCGGGGCCCACAACGGACCACACCGAAGGAATCGCGGGGCACTTCAACCGTACCTTTCGGGGACGCCACTACAACGAATGGCAGTCGACATTCTGGGTCCACTCCCGGCCACCGAACGAGGAAACCGATACATACTGGTGGCCATGGACTACTTCACGAAGTGGCCGGAAGCGATTCCACTACCGAACCAGGAGGCAGAGACCGTAGCAGACGCCCTGGTAGAACAAGTGTTCACGCGGCTAGGCGTCCCGAACGAGCTGCACTCTGACCAGGGACGAAACTTCGAGTCGAAGTTGTTCCGTCAGGCACTGGACCAGCTGGGCGTACACAAAACGAGACCAACACCATACCGACCTCAGTCCGATGGAATGGTCGAGCGACTCAATCGAACCATGCGGGCGCACTTGACGAAGTTCGTCAACGACGAGCAGGACGACTGGGACACGCTGGTTCCGCACTTCCTCATGGCATATAGAGCGGCCCAACACGATGCGACAGGAGCATCACCAGCAGCCATGATGTACGGACGAGAACTGCGCATGCCGGCGGACCTACTATATGGGGGCCCTCCACCAGACAGCGAACCTCAGGATCCACACCGATATACCACGAAGTTGACCGAAGACATGGCCAAGGTACATCGGTTCGCCAGAGCCCACCTCCGGATGCAGAATAGCCGTATGAAGACGCGATACGACGTCCGCAGAACCGAACCGGCGTACGAAACAGGTGACCGAGTATGGCCAAGACTCCAGGGCTTTCACCAAAGCTGCAATCGCTGTGGGAAGGACCGTACACCATAGTGACCAAACTTAGTGACGTAGTTTATAGGATACGCAGGGAATTCGACGGCTCAAACCGATTAATGGTGGTGCACCTGGATAGACTCGCAAGGTATAAGGCCGTCGAATATTGACTGTAATTATGTGTAACTGATTTGAAATTGTAATTAATTGGAGGGAGCCGTTTTGTTCTTGTAATTGTATCCGTAATCTTAACTGTAGTTATAACTAAGTGCAACTGTAATTGTATGTAACTGTTTTGTAATTGTTTTAAGTGTAACTTTAAATTAATGGGTCGATCGGGACGATCTCTCTTAAGAAGGGGGTTATGTAACGTTACATAGAGAGACGCCCCGTAGACCGGTGACGTCATGGTGACGCCGACCAATGGTGGAGTCGGGCGTTGCGGCCAATGGCTGCACCCGACTCCTTGACCAATGACTATACATGTTTACGTGTCATAACGTGTATGCGCTGAGCGCTGAATATTTATAAGTATGGTGCGCTCTCGAACGGTGGCATTTGGATCCTGAACTCCACCGGACGAGCAGCAATAAAGACTTGGAACCTGCCTGCGTGTTTTCTTGTACCTCGACCTGACTCCACTTACCTCTGAATACTCTTCAATATAATTTCGACAGAGACTTTGTATGTAAGTATTTTTGGTTGGGAACAAAACAAAGTTTCTATTACGACGATTCGATCTTTTTTTCGATTCAAATAAATTTAATAAAACAACAAATGAATATTTACTATAAAATTCGCGATTTGTATGCTGTTTATATTTCAAATACTGAGCGAAGCCGGGTAAAACGACTAGTTACATCTATTTAAACGATCAATTATAAATTGGGATTTATTTCCGCGAAGTAAGATTTCGAAATACTTATATAAATATATTTATAAAATTGCATTATGATACAGTTCTTTTCTTTTTTAAACATACCATATGAATTAAAAAAAAATTACCAAAATCTAAAACTAGTAAGCATTCAAATGACGATGACAATTCATATGGATGTCAAGCTTTTCTGAAATAAAATCATTTGTGCATTATTTTGTGTTACAGGGACGAGTAAGAGATGATGAAATTATAAACAATATCCTCATTAACTTATCTTATATTTTCCATATAGGAGTTTTGTGTAAATGAGATTAATGTAGACAAGTTTTGAGAAATGTACCAAGCCTTTGAGTGTCTATCCTGACATGATAACAATATTCGACAGTTACACGGGTCATGACATAGATGCAACTGCTACAATAAAATTTATGAAGAATTATACTTTAGATTTAAACAGGTCATGTGATCGCATCATCTTAAATTAAAAACCGTAATAAATTATAACATTTAGATTTCAATAGGATGTGTGATTTTAGAGTATTGAAACAATAAAGATTTTGTTTGTTTATTTATTTATGTAAGATATAAGTATGTAGTTTAATAGCTAATTATACATATTGAATCCTACAAATAATAATGTATTAACATATACACAATGCTGCATACATATATGTACATACAGCAGTGGCGGACTGGCCATACAAGCGAACATGCCCGATGGCATGTGGGCCCCACTATCTGTTAGAAAATATGGGCCTTCAGTAAAATTAAATAACTTTTTAACTATTTCACGTGTGTAAAAATTTATAGGATATTGCACCTTGGGACCTAAAGTTTCGGTATTTCAACAAAATAAATTTCTTACGATATACACAAACAACTAATACCTGCTTTAACAGCCCAAGGATCGGTTAACTTTTTTTATTAGGCTCGAAAGTTTCAACATTTGCGTGGGCCCTTTTGCTGGGCCCATTTCTAACCTCAATATTATGTATATACCAATACCTATGTAACAACTACCTACTGAAATAAACAAATTTCCGTGAATAATATAAACTGAATTGCTTAAAACAATTTTGATAGGACGATTCATCATCAACCAGCGATTTAAATTTACTTCATACTTTCAAAATAACATTTGATTATACTTTGACGATTTAAATACACAATTTTAAAGTTTCCGAATATAAAATCTATTCGTAATCTAGACACATCCATGTATATAGAAATATAGGATAGGGGCCCCCTCCCCAAAATCCCGATTTTCGCATGATCACAAAACTTTATCTATTGTTATTACGTACATATGTATGTATGCAGTGGCGGACTGGGACTGAAATTAGTACATGCCAGGAGTCAAAGGGGGCCCCCAGGGTTAAAAAAAATTTTTCCTCCCCCCCCCCCATATATAAAAAAAAAATCTTTTTTTTTTATCACGCTAAAAATCTAGGGTAAAAAATAAATCAAATTTTCAAAAATGCACGAATCAAAAATAAAAATTGCAATTATATTTTGCAATTTTTATTTTTATTTTTATTAATTAGAATATACACATACTACACGTCTTACTGGCAATTAACAGAAATACAAAATGTATATAGGAAACTTTATTTACAAGATAGGACTGAACCGAGATTCAACAAGGACATACACATAAAATACATAATTATAAAAGAATAATAAAAAATCTAAAAGAAAAATTGGAAAATTAAGAGTATATTAGCAAACGTTTGAGTCCTTTCGACGCTTGTGCATATCTGTTAATAATTTCTTCTGCATCCAAATCATCTAACATTTGCTTCTCAATAGAAAGGAACATAAAATTTTCTAAATTTTCTTCAGACAACGTATTTCTCAGTCTGTTCTTAATTATTTTTAATTTTGAAAACGTCCTCTCACATTGCACTTGTGTAACTGAGAGTGTGGAGACGATTTTGTATAATTCATATAGGTTATCATACGCTTTGTCGTGTAGTCTGTTCGACGATAAAATTTTTAAAACGCACGATGGACATGTTCTGCAAGTTTTACAGCTGCTGCTGTCATCCTCACTCTCACTAATTTGAAGTAATAGCTTCAATATATCAAAATTTGAGGCAAATGAAACCAATTCTAATTTTACATTGCCTCTTTTGATTAGTGGAAAGAACTTCACAACACCATCCAATGCAATATCATCAAGGCCTTTTTCTGCAATAATTTTAAAATTAGCTGGGTCCAACCAAGATAAATCTTTATACAACTGCTTGTGATGTATAAATCGTGATTGTAGCGATTGGACAATGCGATCCATTATAAGGTTAAATACAGTTATTCGAAAATCAGCCAGAGGATCCGAAGAATTTCCTTCATCATTAGTTACTTCATCTGCCATTCTTTTCTTCTTCCTTTGTCTTTTAACAGGCAACGCTGTTTCTATAGAATCAATTTCCAATGTTTGATTTTCATCCATATTAATCATTGAAATCATATCATTACATATTGTTACGAATTCGAAAGCCTTACTGTGAACATTATGGAATGTTCTTTTCTGTTCCATCAACTTTGTTGTTGCTGTATCTACCAAACTCCATGCAGTAAACATATCTAAACAATTTGTTTGTAAATAACTAGACAAGGGGGCTGTGGTTTCAAATATGTACAAGTAAGTAAATGCTGTCAATATGGTTTCAAACTTTTGAAGACTCTGGAGTAAATAAGTGGCTTCGTGCTTCGTTTTTGCATCAAACTTGTCTGAATCCTGTATCATTGATAAGCATGTAAGTAGATTTACGAAAGTACTAGCAGTGGGATCATTAAAATGTCCAAATATTGTTGTTGCTGCATTAGATTTTCCCGACCACCTGGTTTCACCAATTAGTTTTAATCTTTTCATCTTTTCTTGCCCCAGTTGTTTTTCAACAACTCCTATCCACACAGACATTCTCTTATATGATCCATTTATAAAAGTTGCTAAATTTTGAAGCAAATTAAAAAAAGAAACTGCAGACACACAACATTTTGTGGTTTCAGTTACTACCAAATTTAAGACATGGGCATAACACCATATATGAACATGTTGATCTGCCATGTTAGCAAGTTTACTCTGCAAACCATTATACTCTCCATGGTAGCTTGCAGCACCATCGGTGCTATCAGATATACAATTTTTAGGGTCAATATTAAGATGTTGCAACTTTTCAGTCAATAAATTAAAAAGTCCCTGTCCTGTACCATCATTACACGGCACAATTGAAAGTAGGCGCTCATAGACAATGCTTTTATGCACATACCGAATAATGATGCTAAATTGATCGATGATTGTATTATCCTGTGTTGAATCAACCTGGATAGAATAATATTTTGCTTCAAAAACTTCATGACTAATTCTTTCTGGAATCATAGTTTTCATAATATGGATTAACCTATTAACAGTTGTTTTGCTCAAGTAGGTAATTAGTCCACCACGGCCTTTATTTCCCGCCTTTCCTTGGTGCTTAAGTCGTTTCATTCTTTGATATGACTTTTTTTGCACTGCAGAAACGTGAGCTGCTATAATGGTGTCATATTTTGCCATCAACTGCACTGAAGCCAAAAAATTACCATGATTCGAAGCTTCATCATCCAGAGTATAGGCCGATTCATTTCTGTGACTTCGAAAAGAAACTGCTTGCTTGCCTAACATCTTTATGATGTCTATAATCCTCATGACAATACTTCTTTGCTTTAGTACCTTTTCTTTCTTTTGAATTAATGATGACG
The DNA here is from genome assembly GCF_051622035.1 of Arctopsyche grandis. Classification (NCBI taxonomy): domain Eukaryota; kingdom Metazoa; phylum Arthropoda; class Insecta; order Trichoptera; family Hydropsychidae; genus Arctopsyche; species Arctopsyche grandis. The sequence goes on along the minus strand of NC_135365.1, from coordinate 1,483,071 downwards.
CAAAAAAATTATCTAATGTTCCATTATTAACCACACTGATATATTGATGAACATTTCGCACATGGGTTGTTGTCGATTCGTGCACAGCCAAGTTCTGGCTAATACGTCTGTAGTCACTAAAGCCATGTACAAATGATGATGAATCCGATTTGGGACACTCAAACGCTAAGCAATATGAACAATATAAGCACTTATTTTCTATGTTATATGTTAGCCAATTTCTTGGGACTGAATCATTCATAGTGTTTCTCTCATATAATCGAGCATCAAATGGTAGATCACTTACAGGCTGAAATGGATGTTCAGCAAAAAATTGTTTCAGATTGTCTCGCGATGGATATTGAAATATTCCAGTAGTACATTTTTTTTCTTGTGTAGGTTCAATAACATCATGTGCCTCAGAATTTATGTCTGAAGTAATATCTAATTCCTTGTCACTAGTTGAAACTATAGGTATATGCGCGGATGTTGCAACTATAGGAAATATAGTCTGTACAGATACCGGAATAATGAAGCCTGAAGTACTGGGCCTGGGTTGATTAATATAGGATGCACTTATTCTTGTCTCTATATCCAAAGAATTTCTTTCTTGTTCTTGCAACTCACTTGTCAATACATCATCGCCATGAGTATTGTTTCTTGTTTCTTGATTATTTGTTGCGCAACTGGACATTGATGCGGGAAGTGGTTGTGGTACTATAAAATCTGTAATAGATCTGCAATACTTGGCTGACTTCTGTTTTTTTGTTTCTTGGCGTTCTTTGCGTTTTAGTGATCCAGATTTATACCTTCTCTTTTCCATGTTAATAGGGGTAATATATCTGAAAATCAAAACCGATTTATATTTTTGCAAAGCAGTTTCTTCTCTTTTTGTTTTTACAGGGTTTATTATACGATTTTTTTAATTCTTCGTATTAATAAGGATTTTCATTCAATTATAATTATATTTTTAATCGATGCTAATTACAAATTCTTTATATGTAAAATAACACTGCTCTACACGAAAAATGGTTCAGAGACCAGATATGAATTTTCTTATAGATATATTTACAGTGAACCCGAATCTGGTAATAAAAAATGTTGGTTGGCCCGAGATTCGGAGATACATACATATGTATATGTGTTTTTTAAATCGCGCGATTTTTCTATATCTTGGTGTTGTTCGGTCGATGTCTCAAAATCTGTCAATTTACTGTTCAAAATGAATATTGGAATCTATAGTCGGGTATTTTATCTTTCATTTGTAGTACTTTTCAGCTTTCAAATCTCTCTAAATAGTCGTCCAGTTCAAAAAGTCCAAATCAAAAGTCAAAAGTACGTATTTTCATTTGGGATTTTTTCCCATTGTTAATACTATTTTATATTGAGTATTTTCTATTGAAACATGTTTATTGAGATAGTGTTCTGGCCACACTATTTTTTTTTTCGTTTAAAAGGGTTAATCGGAAGTGTGCTGAATTTTAAATCATTTTGAACAGGAAATTGACAGATTTTGAGACATCGACCGAACAACACCAAGATATAGAAAAATCGCGTGATTTAAAAAACACATATATCTCGGAATCTCTAGCCAATCAACATTTTTTATTACCAGATTCGTGTTCATTGGGCATAGATCTATAAGAAAACTCATATCTCGTCTCTGAACCAAAAAAAAGTCGTCATTTGTCGAACATTGTAATCAACGGGACTATATAATATTATGTTTTTGTAGTTAATATATGTTCAATTCATCATCCAAGACTATTATAAAACGATTGAATCCACAATTAAATCGACTACCATGGCAGGTGTTGTCAATTGACTTTTAAATATTTAAATTATTATGGTATAGTAAGAAGATTATAAATGATGTTCAATCGAACACCTCGTATCTGAATCAAAGAACTACATAATTTTATATGCAAAAGTTATAAATATTTGAAACGAATTCAATGAATATAACGAGCCTATCCCTTTAATTGTTTGGTTTTCGGGATTAAGGATTTCGTATGGTTACAATTATTTTTTTAACTGATGCTAATTGTAAATGCCTCTAAATGTAATTTTATATTCCCCATGGGTTTTACCAAACTTTTAAAAAAAAGGGAATATACCAAAATGTATTATGGATGATCCTACTATGATGCTATCAGTTTATTTTTAAATGGCCAACATTTGCATCGATTTACCTGCTTACACAATAAGGGTGTCTCGATACCTGGAAAACATCATGTAATACATTTTTTTACGCAGCGAACAATCAACAATTAACTATAATTATTATTTAATTGTCATGTCTATAGAAAAATTTATGTTATGAATAGATGATCTTGCAATTGACAATAATACCCATGTCAAAATAACAATTTTAGCAAGTTTCATATTTATGCACCGGAAGACAAAAATGATTAGTAAAAATACGTTTTAGCAAAAGTGGACTTTTCGCTACCTTTTCGAAATAAAGGAAAAACCACAATTTCGTTTTTTACGAGATATGATAGGTAAAGTACATTTAGTCTTACTTCAACTTTCGTTGGAGACATTCATCCATTATCTGATCAAATTTCATCCGATCTGTTTTTTTATTTATTAATTCGCGACTCCTAACTATTGAACCAACTGCTACGTATACATAATAACTACGACCTGGCCGTCCTTGGATTTATCACTTCACGACTTATCTACATACATACTGGACTTCCCACTACACATCTAAAGCCTGGACCGCCCTTGGATTCATTCTTAGAGAGTGCAGTTTTTAAATAAATGTATATATGTATGTATGTATATAATTTTTCTTCTCATTTTATTATTTTGAGATTTTTTATAGTGCTTTGGTGAAATCTTAAAATTAAATCGTATTGGGTAGGATACCCAATATTAAGAGAAGCAGACTTACTTAATCGCTTTCTATTTTCAGTTTATTGAGTTTATAAATATTACAATAAATATTTCCTTTCTTTTCCCTAAAAATATTGCAAAAATGTATTACAAATGTGACGTGAGGAAATAGTTCATTAACTAAATAGAAACTCAAATCGAAAAAATGCGGCAAATAAATTTTCAATATAAAGAATTATCAAAAAAACTAAAATTAAAATTCGATCTCCGGCTCAATTTCACCGGATACGATTTGCCTTTGAAATCGAATTGAGATTATGTCCAAAAATCGATAAATAATTAAACTTTGCAGTTGAAATAGCATATCGTAGAGAAAACATAACAGTTAAATTTTTTTCAAATTAAGTTAAAGTATTGATCGATAAAATATTACTAAAAATTACTATCGTGAAGGCAATGTTTTTTTTTATTAAATTTGCTTTTCTCTAGTAAGTTGACCAAATAAATGTCAGTTAACAACACTTGCCACGATATTCGATTCCACTGCGGAGAATTTATTCAAGCATTACAATTTTTCATATTCACAAAAAAATTTGAGGCATAGCGTGGGTTGTGCAACACTTCCCCTTTGGGGTCGCTCGACGATACACGTAAAAACGTAAAGGAGGTATGTAAAAATAAAGCGTATTTAACCGCATCCACGCTTATCATTTGGAATCATTCACATCCTGAACCTACATATGTATATATATTGGAAAAACTTTGCGAACATAGATTTTATTGTATTCTATTTACATCTAGATACAATAATTCAAAATAAAACCGTCTTGGATGATGAATTGAACATACATATATTAACTACAAAAACATAATATTGTATAGTACCATTGATTATTTTACATATAAAAGCATTTATAATTAACATCAATTAAAAAAATAATTGTAACTGAACGAAAATCCTTATCAATACGAAGAATTAAAAAGTTCTTATAATAAACCCTGTACTAGATATTTTTTCTATTGATTGTAATATTTTTATGCTTTAAAATACTTAATTTTCTAGCGAATTTCTAAAGTCAAAAATACATATTTTTACACAACTTTTCCCCGTGCTGTTATGGGTTCATTTGGACAGTTTTTTTTATTTCAACACGTTTATAGGGATTGGTTTTTTTTTCTCAATATATTTTTTTTATCTAAACGTAATAATTCGAGCGGTACGTGAATTTCAATCGAATTAAAACAAACATCCGCTAAAACGTTGTCGCGTATGAGTGCGAGGGAGAAATTGAAATTCATTAACACGAAAAATGTTGTTTAAATTTTAAAATATCAACGCATTAAATAGATCAAAACTCATACTTGAGCGAATTTAAGAACACTTTTTCAGTGGCTGTCGACGACACAGCAAGTTAATGTGTTATATAATATAGGTATATCTAAAGTTTTAGTACTTTTTTTAAAGCTGTCTAAATTTCCAACATCAAACTCCTTTTTTTATTGTTATCGATAGTTTTTTTTACCCTTGAGAGATTTTATTGTATTCCGTAATTTGGTTTTCTATGCAAAACAAACAAAATTAAACAATGAAAAAATTAAAAAAATCACTTACCTTAAATCAATGTGAATTTTATAAAATAATATAAAATTCTGAATGTTTCCGCTCTCACAAACACTTTGTAATTATGCCTTGTCTGCTGTACTAGATGTTGAATAGTACTAGTTCGAAACACAACTAAAGTAAATTGTACGATATTAAGTTGCTTTAAATGTGTAAAAAAGAAAACATATGTTTTGGATTATGCCACTTCGAAGAAAATAAAAGGATAATATTGAAATTTTCGAAGTCGTATTTAGCCAATAAAATAAAAAGGTTTGCCGGAGAATCGTACAAAGTTACCGACAGATCTTTGGAATAGATTTTCAACGGTTTTAACTGGTTTCTTTCGAAAGATCGTGGGTAAAAGTCGCTTTAAAGAGTTTCGTTTTCAATTTAGGTGCAATAAAAATGGCAAAAGCAAAATAGATCTATAAATTACATTGTATATTTCGTTTTAACCCTTGTCCTAGGTAAATAGAATGCATCATAAAATAATGTGGCACAAAAGCGGCTTTTACTTTCGGTAGAAAACAATGCATAATATTTTCGATTAATATTAATCAAAACTCGGGCTTTTGAGGAGGGGGCAAGATTAGGAATAAATTTTATATTCGGAAACTATTTAAAATTGTGTATTTAAATCTTACTATATTGTCGAAGTATAATCAAATGTTATTTTTAAAGTATGAAGTAAATTTAAATCGCTGGTTGATGATGAGTATCAAAATTGTTTTATGAAATTTACTTTATTTTATTCACGGAAATTTGTATATTCCCATTTTTATTTCAGTAGGTATTTGTTACATATGTAGGTTAATAGGTATATACATAATCTTGAGGTTGGAAATGGGCTTGACAAAAGGGCCCACACAAATGTTGAAACTTACATTTCGAGCCTAATAAAAAAAGTTAACCGATCCTTGGGCTATTAAAGCAGGTATTAGTTGCTTTTGTATATCGTAAGAAGTTTCTTTTGTTGAAATACCCAAACTTTAGGTCCCGAAGTGCAATATCCTGTACATTTTTACACACGTAAAATGAAATAGTGAAAAAGCTATTTAACTTTACTGAGGGCCCCTATTTTCTAACAGATCGTGGGGCCCACGTGCCATCGGGCATGTTAGCTTGTATGGCCAGTCCGCCACTGTATGTATGTATGTATGTACATAGATAAAGTGAAAAGACAGTCGGTAGAAATTAAGTTAATTGATAGTTTTTTAGTGACTCAGTTTGATGGTCGATTTTTGTTGACCATGTGAAGATTTTTAGAAAAAAATTTTCGCCTATTAAAAAAATTTTACATAATATTTTTTTATAATTATTTTATCAAAAATAAGCTTATTTTTTTCATATTTTATAACTCAATAAGGTGTATGCATAGAATATTTTCCATTTTTATTCCGATATAAAAAAGATAAAAATTTGACCAATCTTTGCCTGCGCCCCCCAAGAAAAAGCTGAAATGACGTCCCTGATTGTTTTCTACCGAAAGTAAAAGCCGCTTTTATGCCGCATTCTTTTATGATGCATTCTATTTACCTAGGACAAGGGTTAATAAGAAATATAAAATGTAATTTATGGATCTATTTTGCTTTTGCCATTTTTCTTGTTCTTAAATTTGTTTATTCCCATTTTTGAAAATTTTATTTTTTTTTACCCTTGATTATTAGCGTGATGGAAAAAATAATTTTTTTTTATATGGGGGGGGGGGACAAATTTTTTTAACCCTGGGTAGGCCCCCTTTGACTACTGGCATGCACTAATTTCAGTCCCAGTCCGCCACTGTACATACATATATGCACATATACACAATAAATAAAAATAACCATTTACAAATTCATACAGAGGTGTTGCCTTACAGGTGCCAGAAATTTATCACTATAACAAGTATATTTCTAATTTCATCTGGCAGCTTATTATAAGTGAAAACACTTCCATACATATGTTTTTCCTACTCTTATTTAATTTTAAATTCTGTAATTTATTGCTACCTCTAATGCTATATTAATACAGCCCCCGAGGATATTTACGGCAAAGAAATGTATGCAGTTAGATACAGCGTGTCACACCGGGATGTGAATTCTTAGTCGCTCACATTTTCATACATTTGGTCCGGTCGGTGTGACACGCTGACCTGGGACATGTGTAATGAAATTAAATATTTATAATATAATACTGATTCTTCACAAGGTTAATAATTCCGGCTGTTAAAATATTGATCAAAATGTTAAAAAATAACACTAATTTATGTATAAGTCATATGAGATGATCGAAACATATGTATGTAGTCATATTATACATAATAATATGTAAATTAAACTAAATTAAAAATTCAGCTGTCACTTTGACACTTGGTTATAATAAAACATGCTGTCCAGTTCTAAAAAACAACACCGGAGCGTTGCTGTCTATTTGCCGACTCCACGCTTTGAGCAGACAAATTCTTGCTGATTACACGCGTTCACCAAAGAATTTGCCGAATCCGTGAACTGGGCAACGTGCTTGCATTTTTCAAGCATTCGGCAATTCTCTTGCCGAATGCGTGTAGTAGACAATTTCATGGATTCGGTGTAACACCAGTATGAAATTTTTCATGTTTCACAAGGGTAGATTTATGGTAAAACGATTTTAAACAAATGTCACATTTGTGTGGTTTTATCCCAGAATGCGTTTGTTTATGTAACATGAGGCTACACTTTCGAGTAAATGATTTTAAACAAATTTCACACTTGTAAGGCTTATCCCCCGTGTGAGACCTTAAATGTAACACAAGATCATATTTTCGATAAAATGGTTTTAAACAAATGTCACATTTGTATGGTTGTATCCCAGTATGTGTTTTTTGATGTAACCTGAGGTTAGATTTTTGAGCAAATGATTTTAAACAAATTTCACAATGGTAAGGCTTTTCTCCCGTGTGAGATCTTAAATGTAGCACAAGTTCATATTTATGAATAAACGATTTTAAACAAGTTTCACATTTGTGTGGTTTTATCCCAGTGTGCAATTTTTTATGTAAATCAAGGCTATATTTTCGAGAAAATGATTTTGAACAAGTTTCACATTTGTGTGGTTTTATCCCAAAATGCAATTTTTCATGTGACAGGAGGCTAGATTTTTGAGCAAATGATTTTAAACAAATTTCACACTGGTAAGGCTTTTCTCCCGTGTGAGATCTTAAATGTAGCAAAAGTTCATATTTATGAATAAACGATTTTAAACAAGTGTCACATTTATATGGTTTTATCCCAGTATGCAATTTTTCATGTGATTTAAGGCTAGATTTTCGAGTATACGATTTTAAACAAATGTCACATTTGAACGGCTTTTCTCCAGTATGTAAAACAAGTTTTGTACTAATTTCACAATTTTTTTGTTGAATTGTCGGTAATGAAGGCTCATCGTCCCATATTAACTCTTCCAACAAAACTTCTTCAGTCTTGATATTCAAGCAATCGTCCAACCTCACTTGAGATGTTTCGTTGCTTCGTAAACAAGCCTTTCGAAAGCTGATTAACGATTCCAGATTGGTGATACACGAAAGACACACCGTGTTCGGCAACCCGTCGTCTCTTTTAACCTGCAGATGGAAGAAGTAGAAGAGTTAACCAATTGGGTGCACAATAATTGTAACCTGTAACCAGCAACTGACATAAATTTGACAGCAGGTCCGAATGCGTTGCTCCAGACGCTCTGGATGAGGATCGCCGAAGATGGAGACGGAAGACTCGGCAGGAGCTGATCGAAGACAAAGCCTGCACTCCATCGTCCCTGTATTTAACGTCCCTGAAAGCAACCAGATCGATATGCCTTCGCCTAATTATTATTTAGTGACATCTTTTGTCTAAATTTGGTACTACGTAGTAATACCAACTTTTAGGTAACTGGGCAACTCGCTCACTGACAATTCGTACCAAAGTATTTGCGCACAGGCAATTCCTTTGAAGCTGAAGACAGTATCGACCAGAACTGTTGAGAGTTAGGAGTACATAAAATACGGTGGCACGACAAATTAGCGCAACCCAACTTAGCGCAGACAACTGAGCGCAACAACTCAAAGGATGACAATTCAGCGCAAAATCTATTTTTTTGATAAGTTTTAAATGCGTTTTCGAAAATAATTACTCCATTGAAATTGTCGGACATAGTATCTACATGATAATTATATATCATAATAAATGCGAATAAAATTTATTTGATACACTTTGTGCCTTGAAATATTATGCAAACAGGGTTTCTTAACTTAGGCCGCAAAAATTTATTCCTAAGCAGGGTTTCTAAAACTAAATTTTTTTTTCAAATATATTTTTAGCTATCTTACGTATGCAGGGTTTTTTAACTAAAGTTCGCAAATCGTCACTACGGGCTTTGCTTTTAATAAAAAATGGGAGAATCTTTGGTTTTCGATTTTTTCTCCGAAAATTTGGTTTCAAATCCTATTCAGGGTTTGACAACTGAGTTCCGCAAAAAAATATTTCTTAAAAAGAGTTTCGACATCGGGATAGACAGCAAAAAAAATTACGTATTAACCAGTGGCGTGCGCTGAAATTCTCTCTCGTTTTGTCGTACAGCCTTACTTAATGTGCACGAACGGGATACAAGAGGAACAGCCTGTTCCTCTTGTATCCCGTTCGTGCACATTAAGTAAGGCTGTACGACAAAAAGAGAGAGAATTTCAGCGCACGCCACTGGTATGAAGCATTGATGTATAATACACTAGATCCGCCCTCATGTCTTATACTGGTCTCCCTTTTGGCGCATGCAAAATACATGACGCATGCACAGTTTCTCTTAGTAGGTAGGTAAGTACCGCTGCGTCTTAGGGAAAAAAATAATTTTTTTCCCAACTTCCCCGCTAGTTAAACCCCTCAGTTAGTGAAGACAAGATCTCCGACCAAAATCACACGTTGGGGCCCATCTATGTGTATTATACGTCAATGGTATGAACGGATTCTAGACCAAGGTTCGCAAGCCCGTCTTCATGGCTTCTGCTATTCATATCTAACATGTACGCGTATATGTATGTGTATATTGAGATATTTATCGACCATTGATTTAAATTATCGTGCATTTCAATCGGTGACCATATCTTGCATTTCCACCAATTGAAAAATTATGCATTTACTGATCCTACTACTTAATCTTCGGGTCTGCATATTCACGCTTACCCTAATTCAAATATACGAATATACGAATTTGAATAGGATGTGTGATTTTAGAGTATTGAAACAATAAAGATTTTGTTTATTTATTTATTTATGTGAGATATAATTATGTATGTAGTTTAATAGCTAATTATACATATTACATCCTACAAATAATAATGTATTAACATATATACACACTGATGCATACATATACGTACGTACATACACATATGCACATATACACAATATATTAAAATAACCATTTACAAATTCAAACAGAGGTGTTGCCTTACAGGTGCCAGAAATGTATGACTATTACAAGTATATTTCTAATTTCATCTGGCAGTTTACTATATGTAAGTGAAAACACTTCCATACATATGTTTTTCCAACTCTTATTTAATTTTAAATTCGGTAATTTATTGCTACCTCTAATGATGTATTAATATAGCCCCCGAGGATATTTATGGCTAAGATACTCCTCATGACTCTTAGCCTAACCTACAGAACAGATCCACAATACATAAAATGTGGATGGACAATTGCATTATACATACATATATGATTTTTCTTGATCTATAAAGTACTCCTACATTCTTAGATATTATTTTATATATGGCGCTAAAAACATCATTGCACAAGGGCCATAACTTTAGAATATAAACTTTTTATTACAAACCTTCTTTATGGTTCACTTACGATTACGATTACAATAGAATACCTCAAAATGTTCGAAATACTACCCTTTTGAACGACAAAAGAGTATTTTCGAAAGTAGGGGACCTTCTACCGAGAAATTGCGAGAATTCAAGATATTTAAGGGGGTTGCGATATCAATTACCGTTACTGTATATATATATTTTTATTATTCCACCTTATGAGAATTTTCATGTCGCACGAGGTCACCTTTTCGGATAAATGATTTTAAACAAATGTCACATTTGTGTGGTTTTAACCCAGAATGCGTTTTTATATGTAATATGAGGCTACATTTTCGAGTAAATGATTTTAAACAAATTTCACACATGTAAGGCTTTTCCCCCGTGTGAGACCTTAAATGTAAAACAAGACCAGATTTTCGAGAAAATGATTTCAAACAAATGTCACATTTGTATGGTCGTATCCCAGTATGTAATTTTAAATGTGAAATGAGGCTAGATTTTTGAGAAAATGATTTTAAACAAATTTCACATTTGTGTGGTTTTTTCCCAGTATGTGTTTTTTTATGTAACCCGAGGTTTGATTTTAGAGCAAATGATTTTAAACAAATTTCACACTGGTAAGGCTTTTCTCCCGTGTGAGATCTTAAATGTAGCACAAGTTCATATTTATGAATGAACGATTTTAAACAAGTTTCACATTTGTGTGCTTTTATCCCAGTATGCAATTTTTTATGTAACTCGAGGCTATATTTTTGAGAAAATGATTTTGAACAAATTTCACATTTGTATGGCATTATCCCGGTATGCGTTTTTTTATGTAACCTGAGGCTAGATTTTTGTGTAAATGATTTTAAACAAATTTCACATTTATATGGTTTTACCCCAGTATGCGTTATTTTATGTGAATCAAGGCTATATTTATGAGTAAATGATTTTAAACAAATTTCACATTTATGTGGTTTTATACCAGTATGTAATATTTCATGTGATTTAAGGACTGATTTTTGAGAAAATGATTTTAAACACATTTCACACTTGTAAGGTTTTTCCCCTGTGTGAGATCTTAAATGTATCACAAGTCTATCTTTTCGAATAAATGATTTGAAACAAACGTCACATTTGTATAACTGTATCCCAGTATGAAATCTTTCATGCATTGCGAGGCTAGATTTATGGAAAAACGATTTTAAACAAATGTCACATTTGTGTGGTTTTATCCCATAATGCGTTTTTTTATGTAACCTGAGATTAAATTTTCGAGTAAATGATTTTAAACAAATTTCACAGTTATAAGGCATTTTTCCTGTGTGAGATCTTAAATGTATCACAAGTCTATCTTTTCGAGTAAATGATATTAAACAAGTTGCACATTTGAACAGCTTTTCTCTAGTATGTAAAACAAGTTCAGATTCACTGGGAGATGGCTTTGAACAAATTTCACTACTCTTTCGGTGAATTGTCGGTATTGAAGGCTCATCGTCCCATATTAAATCTTCCAACAAAACCTCTTCAGTCTTGATATTCAAGCAATCATCCAACCTCACTTGAGATGTTTCGTTGTTTCGAAAACAAGCCTTTCGAAAGCTGATTAACGATTCCAGATTGGTCTTACACGAAAGACACACCGTGTTCGGCAACCCGTCGCCTCTTTTAACCTGCAGATGAAAGAAGTAGAAGAGTTAACCAATTGGGTGCACAATAATTGTAACCTGTAACCAGCAACTGACATAAATTTGACAGCAGGTCCGAATGCGTTGCTCCAGACGCTCTGGATGGGGATCGCCGAAGATGGAGACGGAAGAGTCGGCCGGAGCTGGTCCAAGACAAAGCCTGCACTCCATCGTCCCTGTATTTAACGTTCCTGACAGCAGCCAGATCGACTTGCCTTAGCCTAATTATTTGTTTGTGACATCATTTGTCTAAATTTGGTACTAGTTATACCAACTTTCAGGTAACCCAACTATTTGCGCACAGGCAATTCCTCAAAAGCGAAAGACAGTGTCAACCAGAACTGTTGAGAGGGGGTACAGAAAATGAGGGTGACCGCATATGAAAAAGGTTAGTGTATATATATATGTGGCATGCGGTAAAACTATCTCTCTCCCCGTCGTACATCCTTACTTAATTTGCGCGAGCAGGATACAACAGGAACAAGAAGAACAGGCTTTTCCTCCCGTATTAATGTGCGCGCACAGAATAATAATAACGCATTTAGATCGTTATTATTATTTAGATCATCACATACATACCAAGGCGGCCCAAACCTCTTAGTAATATATTTAATTACATTAGTTTAAGCGGGGATCATAATTTTCATTGAAACCCCAATCATCGAAATCTTTTTGATTTAATTTTTTTATATACATTTATTTGAGTTTTTTGCTACTTAAGTATTTTGTATACATATATTTTTTTATATACATTTATTTTTTATATTTTAGTAGATTATTTTTTATATACATTTATTTTTTATATATCTTAATATTATATACAAAACCAAAAGGAGGTATGTTTTTAAAAAAGTTTTTTGTACTACGGTTTTTTTGATCTTGTGGCGGCTCGCTTATACGACATGGTCGAGTTTGGTTGCCTTCCTGCGAGTGGGAACCAACTCGGCTGGGTTCGGAGAGCCACTACTCACTCTGTCTTCAGCTGTCATATAATAAAAACGTGCATTAACATGCCAGTCGTCTCATTCGTTCATCCTCCATACTGGTGACCCCCGACATCGAGCCACGCAGCCTCGATCAATTTCAACATGCCGCTCATCCCTGCCTCGCCGATCCAGGCGGGAAAGCTACCCGCCGCGCCCCCATCGCTATCAACACAGCACGCCGCGGCCCGCGAGTGACAATAAACGAGCAGACAGGGCTACCTACCTACCTATCGACATGAGTCCAGCCACAACGTCGATGACAGGTGCAAAAAATGGGGGAGCGAATGAGACGACGATCTTGACAGCTGGATGTGGAGTCATGCGCGATCCACTACACATAGAACGGTCATCCAGCACCACAAGACATACACCACCTCAGCACCATCATCATCATCATCATCATCAAGGCCCCGTCCGTCCCCACGAGCGTCGTCACGCCGAGACGGGCGGTAGCGCTACAACACCTCCACGAGCCACAACGACTCACAGTCCAGCTCGGAGTATCATCAACCACATCGATGCCCCTGCCGCCCCCGCCGCCCCACCAACCGACATCAGCCTCGGAAGAGCGGCGCCGCCGCAGCATCGCATCGGCGCGACCATCGGACCAGCCACCGTCCTGCTCGCGACGTCACCGCCCTCGAATCTACCGACCATTCAAGGCGGTACACCTACACAGCGGATGACCCACGTCAACAATTTTTTTCTCCCCACTCAATATTTTTTTTTTCTCTTTGTGTAACAATAATTTTTTTCTTTTGTAAAATTTGTTTCTTTGTAATTTTGGTATCGCTGATGCTGGGGGGGAGTGATGTGGCGGCTCGCTTATACGACATGGTCGAGTTTGGTTGCCTTCCTGCGAGTGGGAACCAACTCGGCTGGGTTCGGAGAGCCACTACTCACTCTGTCTTCAGCTGTCATATAATAAACACGTGCATTAACATGCCAGTCGTCTCATTCGTTCATCCTCCATAATCTTTTGACTTTCGGTGTGTGGGTGTGTCTGTGTATTTTTTGAACAACCGTTAGCCCTATCGAACTGAAACTTAACAAATTTTTAAGTTGCCCGGAAATGGTACCTCCCCTTATAGGTGTCCTCATTTTTATGTTTTTGAATACAATTGTAGGAATCTCGTCGTCGTCATCGTCATCGAAACATTCGAGAATATTCCGCAACAACAAACTACATTCCCGAAACCCAGACGACATGCACCTGCAGTCGTTATATTAAACTCAAGCGGAACGCCCCTACCAGTCGAGTGGAACCAAAACGATCGAAACACGCCGCCACCATTAAAATACATCGAGCGGAAAGGCGCCAAGCATTCCAGAAAATTCGACGCCTCGACGAAAACAAATTCCTCTCGTACGCATCAATAACCACTTCCACCAAGCATTCCAGAAAATTCGACGCCTCGACGAAAGCAAATTCCTTTCGTACGCATCAATAAACTAAATGCTCGTACGACCACTTCCATCAAGCATTCCAGAAAATTCGACGCCTCGACGAAAACAAATTCCTTTCGTACGCATCAATAACCACTTCCACCAAGCATTCCAGAAACCATATAAAAGGAGGTACAACTCAAACAACGCCAGTCGACCCACAGCAGCAAGCGTCGACATACAGCTCCTGACCAGCCACCACTACACTACGCGGACTTGGAAGACCAACCAGCCGGACGAGCCAGCAACACACTGCCGTATCCAGAGGCCTTCCGAACATAGCCGAACAACGAGCCAGCAACACACTGCCGCATCCAGAGACCTTCTGAACATAGCTGAATGCCGAGCCAGCGACACTCTACCATATCCAGAGACCGCTGAACGAAACACTTTTACCAACAATTAATCATACTTGTGTATACGTGTTACTACCAAATAAATACCATATTCAACATAGCTGTATTTAATACCGAACACAGACGAACCTGTCTATAATACATGGCGGACTGGTGGTGAAGAAGACCTTCACAACAAGACTAGATCCCCATACAATTATCTCCCAAACCGATTTTTTTTGCATGTAATAGTAATAATAATCTTTATAACCTTATATTTTTTAAATATTTTTATCTGAACCGGAAGTAGTACTTTTACTCTAGAGCAGCGGTTTCTAAACTGGGAGGCGCGCCTCCCTGGGGAGGCGCGGACTATTGCCAGGGGAGGCGTCAAAACTTTTTAATAAAAAAATAATTTTCATACCATAATATCTACAAATAAACAAAACTTAACAGTAAGCTTAACAGTAAAAATTCAATGCATGAATGTTTATTTTTATTTTTCTTTCATTTTTATATACACATTTAATTAGCAACCTTTCTCGAAGAAAACCAACACGAAGAGACATGAACTTGCCTATTTGGTTGAAATTTTTCGAAAATTGAGCGGTTTAAATAAAGCAATGCAGGGATCACAAATACATCCACTTGTTCAAAAAGACAAAGTAAAAGCTTTCATTAAAAAGTTGAAGTTATGGAAATCAAATTTACAAAAGAATGAGTTGGATATGTTTTCACTTTCCAAAGATTTCTGGGCCACAGTCAATATTGAAGAAAGTAAAAATCTTTTTATTGACCACTTGGATGGTTTAGTGCTGCATTTTTCCAATTATTTCAAAGACCTTGATTTCTCAAAATTTTTGTGGATACAGAATCCATTTAACTATAATGAATAAGACGAATTCGAGCTGACAACCATAGAAAAAGAAAAATTGATAGAATTATCATGCGATAGCTCACTAAAACAAAAGTTTCAGAATTAAACCATAATTAAATTTTGGATGAATCTTAGTGGATATATAATGAATCTTTCTTTTGCAAAGCAATGCAAGTGTTTCTACCGTTTGTAACGTCTTATTTATTCGAAACGGGCTTTTCGGCACTAGCTGCAATGAAAACCAAATATCGAGCCAGGTTAATAGTTGAAAAGGAGTTACGAGTGGCACTCTCCATATTGTCCCCCCAAGATTTGATAAACTTTGTGCCAATAAACAACAACATCCTTCGCACTAAATTTTGATGTGTTGGACGTAGTTTAATTATTAATTTAATATAAAAATAAATAAAGGTGATCGTATAAATTTATGTTATAGCAAAACCTTTTTATTATTCTGTCTATTGTAGTGTTCAGTATTTTTTTTTAAATAAAGGTTTATTATTCAAAACGTGTCTATATTATTATATCTATTAAAAAATAAAAGGTAGGGAGGCGCGGAAAAAAAATTTTTTTTTAGAGAGGCGTAGTAGCATAAAGTTTGGAAACCACTGCTCTAGAGCATCGAGTTTTTATCGAGTTATAAACATAAAAGTTTTTCTCAGAAACCGTTTGGTTTATTCAACTGAAATTTCATATCTAGAAGTTTAAGCTTAATACTATAGTCTATATATATAAAAAAAAATGTTTGTCTGTCTGTCTGTCTGGAATAGGCTTCTAAACCACTGAACCGATTACGATGGAACTTTCAGGATTTTTTGTATACATGACCGGAAAGGTTACTGTGAAAAAAACGGGATAAAACTTCTCAATAATAATATTCGTTATGACGATTTTATCGACGCGAAAGTATGAAGCGCCAATGTGAAGTTAAGGAAATGTGTAAGTTGGTAACCAACTTGCGCGTATGCATGCCAACGTACAAATTTATTTATTTATTTATTTTTTACATTACTCATTTATAAATACATTACTCATACCAACCTGACATTAAGTACCACTCATAAAAATCCTACATATGTATATAAATCAATGTTTGTCTCTCTGTCACATATGTATGTGTTCCTATACTTTACTATAATTTAATTTGATTACACTGTTCGACACGAAAAATGTTTCAGAGACGAGATATGACTTTTCTTATAGATCTATGCCCAGTTAACACGAATCTGGTAATAAAAAGTGTTGATTGGCTCGAGATTCGGAGATATCTGTGTTTTTTAAATCGCGCGATTTTTCTATATCTTGGTGTTGTTCGGTCGATTTCTCAAAATCTGTTAATTTTCTGTTCAAAATGAATATTGGAATCTACAGTCGGTTATTTTATCTTTCATTTGTAGTACTTTTCAGCTTTCAAATCTCTCTAAGTAGTCGTCCAGTTCAAATCAAAAGTAAAAATTACGTATTTTCACTTGGGATTTTTTCCCACTGTTAATACTATATTATATTGAGTATTTTCTATTGAAACATGTTTATTAGGATAGTGTTCTGATCACACTATTTTTTATTTTCGTTTAAAAGGGTTAACTGGAAGTGTGCTGAGCTTTAAATCTGTAAAATTGCGACCAAAATGCTAGTACTAGTGTTTACTCGTATTTACACGAATCTGAATTGAATTAATAGGGATAATATATTAAATTATCTTTATATGAGGATGAAATAAAATTCCACTTAGAAAAATCATATTTCGACTATTCTTGTGGATTAATAACAAAAATTCTATTGATAACTGGCTTACCACGATAAAATAAACGATAGCTGCAGGGGCTGTAATGTGTATGTGTATGTATGGGTGACCAGTGGCTGTGTGTATGTGTCGTCGTCTCGATCAGCTTGCTCTGGAACGGTGCGGGGTGGGAGAATTATACAAAAGAGTAACGGTTATGATCTCGTTTTTATTGATGAGTTGGTGGCCGAGCCGGGGAGTTGCTCGACGCCTCTCGCCTGTGCCCCTTTATGGCGGGGGCTGTGGATTGAGTAGGCTGTGGCTGTGGCTGTGGCTGTGGCTGTGGCTGGTCAGGAAGGGTAGACCAGCCACGCCAACACCTTCTCGGTCGGAGTCTCACGAGCGTCTGAGAGCTCGTGGTCGGTGAGGTCATAGTCATAGACATAGTCGGTGAGGCACGACTATGGAAGAAGCCATAGTCCTTCTATGATGCCAATGAGCGCTCGCCGTGATCAGACTCAGACTCGCGGATCACGGGTCCAGAGTTCGGGGCTTAGTTCGAGGCCGGCTTTTACGAGGGACGCTGCATCTGGCGGTCCGCGCCGGACCCACGGGAGAATCTAGAGCGACTGACAGATGGTCAGTGTAAAAAAAAGAGAAAACAAAAGCCGAAGCCGTAAGAGGACAACCAACGGCCATGAGGGTTTTTGGCTCGGACAAGTACTACAAATGAAAGATAAAATACCCGACTGTAGATTCCAATATTCATTTTGAACAGAAAATTAACAGATTTTGAGAAATCGACCGAACAACACCAAGATATAGAAAAATCGCGCGATTTAAAAACACATATATCTCCGAATCTCGAGCCAATCAACACTTTTTATTGCCAGATTCGTGTTTACTGGGCATAGATCTATAAGAAAAGTCATATCCCGTCTCTGAAACATTTTAACAGTCGTCATTTGTCGAACAGTGTTATTAAGTATAAATTTGAAACTGAAACATTTACTGATACTAAGCCCGCTTTAAAGGTCACGGAATTTGACCCTTAAAGCCCTCAACATGAGGCCACCACCCCCCCCGACGAATACAGTCCAAGAGACCCTTTCGTCGGAGAACGAGACGGTTGTTCATGAATATCGCACAAGAACAACCGCACATCACTGTTCTAATAAAAAAACCACATTGTACATAACCAAGTACAAAATTAACAACAACGCATGAACACATAAAGCGCGCATGCGGTAGGAAACAAAACCTGAGATGTGCCGTGCGAATGCACGCACACCTCAAGTAAACATACATGTATGGAGGATGAACGAATGAGACGACTGGCATGTTAATGCACGTGTTTATTATATGACAGCTGAAGACAGAGTGAGTAGTGGCTCTCCGAACCCAGCCGGGTTGGTCCCCACTCGCAGGAAGGCAACCAAACTCGACCATGTCGTATAAGCGAGCCGCCACACATGTACGCATGATTATGCGTGCATAAGCACGCAAGCACACACACACACACACACACACATACACACACACACATATATATACACACACACACAAACACACACACACATACACACACACATAAACCACAAATACATACACTCACCTAAAAAGCAAACGCACACTCACACACACACACATTCACAGAATATAATATAAAAAAATAATAATAATAATAATAAATCAACACATAAATGCTTTTGCAATTAAGTGGAGTAGTAGCATCCAGGGGAACACAGCTTCCCAAAGCATTCCGCGAACTTTTCGAAAGCTCTAAACGATGCTTTACTCATTATTAGATCCCCATGATGTAGGAGGCCAATGAGAGAACCCCTGACGCTGTCCAGCAGAACCCTCCTCTCAGCCTCCATCCCAGGACAGGACCACAGAATATGATCTGCATCCTGCTCCGGAAAAGAACACGAACAAAAGGATTCAGATACCAAGCCCATAGATGCGAGCTTGCCGTTAAAGTGGCCGTGACCAGTTAAAAATTGACTGGTCCAAAAACTAGGCGACAGCCAATCACGCTCAAGGCGCGAAGTGACCCTCGGAAAAAACAAATAGGTTTGTCTACCTTTAGAGGAACAATCCCATCTAAGTTGCCAAGCCGAAATAGCACAATTTAAAATAACAGACTTCAAACTTTGCCAGAATCGAGGATCATCGCACTGTGACTGATTAAGAGCACGGAAAAGGACGCCTGAGACGGAAGCATCTAACCCACCACGAAGTTTTTCTCGAGCAGCTCTTATTTGGACGACCAAGTCAAGTGGCAATGTACCCGCAAGAATCTGTAGTGAGTCAGTAGACGCAGTGCGATAAGCCTGGGTAAGAGTGATCAGAGGAAAACGCTGACCACTATTTAATGTACGACGGACCGTCTTTAATTCGACACGATGACCCCAAATGCTAGATGCATACGTCAAAGAGTTCACAAACACAGCATCGTATACCAAGCGTTTTTCATGGAAACCCAAACCCCAAGAGCGACCACAAAGGCGACCAATACGACCAAAGGAAACCCTAGCTTTATCTAATGCTTTCCCAATATGACCATTGAATGTAAGCCCGACATCGAGAACAACACCTAAATACGCGTACTCGTTGACGAATTTGATCTTACAGTCTCCGAGTTTGATATTAGGGGCTCTAACAAGAGAACCTTTTAATAGTAAGCACTTGGACTTAGAGGGCGAGAAAGAAAGTTTGTTAATTATGGCCCAATCGTCTAGAAGGTGAAGTGCCGCAGTAGCTCTACATTCCATCTCAACACGGGACTTTGCGTGCGTTAACAACACGATGTCATCAGCATACGCAACCAACCTGCAACCCTCCGGCAAATTGATTGTAAAGAGGTCATTGACGAGAATGTTCCAAAGTATAGGTCCCAAAACGGAGCCCTGTGGACATCCAATAGAGAGATCCCTGAAACCAACCTGTCCTCCGAGTTCGAAAACCAATTTCCTATCCGACAAGTAACTCTGCAGTAAGCATAGTAAATTCGGATGCAATCCCAGCAGACGCAACTTGATCAATAGCATGGGCCACCAGGCATTATCAAACGCTCCAGCAACGTCCAACAAAACAGCAACTACATACTTGGATGGAGAGTCCGAAGACTCCCTCAAGACACAGCGAATTGCATCAACAGTAGACTTTCCCGATCTAAATCCAAATTGACCACCGGATAAAACAGAGTTATTGGAAAAGACTTCGATAATGGTTTGATGTAGTTTATTGAAATGTAAAATTTGCACGTGGTGGTTCAGCGGAGCGTACGGAACACAAGTTGTCCGTACGCCGTCTGCTCGAACTCTGTCGACCGTCGCGTATTTCCGCTTGGGCCGACACTAATGCCAACTCGTCAATAATGCCAATCGACAATCAGTTAATAAGACTGTTTGCCACACGTCATTACAAAAGTCGGAACATAGTCCCACATAGGAAAACTGTTGAACAATACAGTTATTCTACAGAGTTACAGCATTACTGACGAGTCGTTTACAATAAATCATAGCTCTTAAAATAATTAAATAGAGGGTGAATAATGAAACCTTTGCCTCATCCAGTGTGAGGATAAAATCAATTTATTGGTTCAGTAATATTTCAACTTATAGGTATACCTCTGGTGAATGTTGTTTCTATTTACATTAAAATTTTTGAAATCTCCTTTGAAGCTGTGAATAAGCATTACAAGATAAGTTTACTTTAAAGAAGAGAGAGTGGACTGTATATGGTTTAAAACTTAAGCATTCCTCATCTTGATGTTAACTTAGACAATACAATGTTGACACTGTTACAGTTGTCAAGACAGATCAGCTATTACCGATCAACTAAACTTGATTAGTGAGTGTAATGCTCCTAAGTTAACTTGATTTCATCAACAAGTAGCACAAACATTGCTAAATTAAAAGTAAATTGGAAAGTCATTCATTCATTCCTACAAGCAGGAAATGAAGGCGAACTATGATTATAGATGTCTCTACGTTAAACATCGAAATGTTCAGTATTATAATATTTACTTATTCTATGATTCACATAAATACTATAAACAGTAAGAGTTAACTTATGGTTTCATAACAAGAAACATAAGACCTGCGGATGACTCCCGGCAGGTTATAATTAAGTAGACATGAAATAATTTAAGATGCTCCATTAAGTGTGGCTTGGAGACTAACATTAACAAATCATGAATCTAATTTTAACTGTCAAATTTGAACAGTTTATTTTAAACTCGGATATAATCCTTCCGAGTGATGACATGAGACAAGTCTTATATTATAAAGACAAAATGATTAGATTAAATTCGGAGATATATACTGCCGAATGTTAAAATGAAAATAGCTTAAATTATACACACAACACAATTAAAGTGAATTACGGAGTACTACTATTAACATTGAATGATTTAAACTCATGATTACATCTAATAAGTAATATGAGTTGGGGGTAGTGTCTTCGGGTTAAACTAAGCTACCGAAGTTGACGGAATTGAAGCTGCTGTTTCTCCTCCCTCTTGCTGATCTTCCTTCCTGTCAAGTGGTCCTTGTGGTAGAATCGGCAATGGCGCCACTAGATGACTGGACCGACGAAACTCTCCGCTGGCAGTAAAGACGTCGACGACTCGAACTCTGCCATCTGGTCCGGGATACAATTTAGTGACTCGACCCAAGACCCATCGGGTTGGCAGCATGTGTTCCTCCTTTAACAGAACCATTTGACCCACACTCAGATTGTTGCTCGAGTCCTTCTTCCATTTGTGTCGTAACTGCAAAGAATGTAAATATTCCGCCGACCAACGTTTCCAAAATGCTGCTGTGGTCAATTGTATCTGAAGCAGATTGGCATGGACATTAGTGTTATATTTAACCTCCATTGGAAGAGCGAGTAAGGATCTGCCAATTAAGAAATGTCCAGGTGTGAGGGGTAAAAGGTCTAGTGGATCCGAAGACAAGGGACTAAGAGGACGGGAATTCATGCAAGCTTCTATTTGAGTCAATACCGTACAAAATGATTCGAAATTTAAGGTGGTGGCCTTTAACACCTTGTTTAAATGAATCTTCATGGATTTAACCGCTGCTTCCCACAGCCCTCCCATGTGAGGCGCCCTTGGCGGGTTAAACTTCCAACGAATCCCTTCGGAGGCTACATACCGTAGTAGCTTCTCCTCATGAGGACGTTCGTAAATTAATTTTACTAAATTAACGAGTTCACGACTTGCACCGACAAAATTAGTAGCATTGTCGGAATATATCGTATTGGGCCTGCCACGTCTGGCTACGAATCTTCTTAAACAATTTAAGAAATTTGAACTCGTTAAGTCTCCGACAAGTTCCAAGTGAACTGCCTTACTGGAAAAACACACAAAGACACAAACGTAACCCTTAATTATCTTAGAATTCTTATTGCAACCACTCTTCACAGGAAAAGGTCCTGCGAAATCTATCCCCACATGACTGAAAGGAAAATTCGCAGTGGTACGTTCAAGCGGGAGTAATCCCATTAATCTATTGTGTGACAGTGGTTTATTTCTGAAACAAATGACACATGAACGCACCACTCCTTTGACAGTATTATGTCCGGCCAATGGCCAATAGGTCTGCCGCAATAACGACAGTAAGGCTTGAGTACCCAAGTGAATATATTTCAAGTGCGCATCTCGGACAATCATGTGTGTAAGTTTATGCTTATTTGACAAGATAATGGGTGACGTTGATAGAGTTGTTCCCAGAGGAAGTCTACTTCCAACACAAATTAGATTCTCGTGGAATAGAGGGGACAATTTAGCTAATTTACTGCTACTGGGAATTGGATGTCCCTTGCTCAGCAAACGATATTCCAATGGAAATGATTCCATTTGCGATAACCTTATCAAATTATTTAAAGCATCTTTTAATTCTAAAGCGGACGGTTCGTTATTTTCTTTAACGTTTAATTGTTTATTCCTTAGTGGCCGACGAACATATGATAAAACTCGAAGGAGTCTTGGAAGATGAGAATGTTTATCTATCCAATTATTTTCCCTCACAAGGGTAGCGTTAGTGACTACCCTTCTCTCTGGAAGATCTATTGTGATCTCAGGAGGTCTTCGAGGCCATCGTGATTCGTCTAATTTCAACCAACTAGGGCCGTCCCACCATAACGAATTATGATTTAATTCTGATGGTTGAGTCCCTCGAGAAATTAAATCTGCTGGATTGTCTGTAGAGGAGACATGGTACCACTCAATGGGTTGAGATATTGATTGGATTTCGGCCACTCGATTGGCAACGAAGGTGGTCCATTTACATGACTCTCCTCTAATCCAATGCAATGCGACGGTTGAATCCGTCCAATAATATTTTTCATTAATATGAATTGTTAATTGGTCTATTGTTGACTTCATTAACTTTGATAATAACATAGCGGAGCACAGCTCTAAACGCGGAATAGTTACAAAACTGAGCGGAGCGACTCTCGAACGAGAACACACAAGATGACATTTGGAATTTCCCAATTGATCAGTACATTTTACATAAATACAAGCACCATAAGCTTTCTCGGATGCGTCACAAAATCCGTGTGCCTGTATATTAATGACATTATTTAGTATTATCAATCTAGGAATTTTATAAAGTTTCATGACTGTATTGGATAATTGACAATCTTTCCATTTTTTGAAGATTGTCTGAGGAATGAATTCATCCCAACCAATGGTTTGTTGCCAGACAGATTGCATTAATATCTTATAATTAATTAACAATGGAGATAATAGTCCTAATGGGTCGAAGATCTGACTAATTACTGATAAAAAGTTTCTTTTTGTTATATTTTCAGTCTCGACTTCGGTTTGAACCTTAAATACAAAAACGTCTTCCCGCGGTTTCCGAAATAAACCTAAAGTTTTGTGTGATTCGTTAGAGAAGTTAAAATCTGAACAATCGTCAGCTTTAACATCCGTGATTATATCGGAGTTGTTCGATGTCCATTTGCTTAAGGGCATACCGGCTGATAATAATATGGTTTCCAGTTGAACCTTTAATAATTGACCAGCTTCAATAGTATTAGTTCCCGTGAGCAAATCATCAACATAAAAATCACGTTCGATCACTTTACTAGCGATGGGATATTTGTTTCTATTCTCCTCTGCTAACTGATTTAGACATCTAGTAGCTAAAAATGGGGCTGAAGCAGTTCCGAATGTTACTGTATTAAGCTTGTAATGCTTGAATTTACTCTGGGGATCTGTTCGCCAAATGATTCGTTGTACATTTTTATTTTTCTCTGCTATTTGAATCTGTCGGTACATCTGCTTAATATCCGCAGTAATCACGTATTTATGGAGTCGAAAGTTGAGTAGTAAACTTAACAAATCTGATTGGACATTAGGTCCCACCATCAAAATATTATTTAGTGAGATATTAGACGTTGTCTTTGCGGACGCATCAAAAACTACACGATATTTAGTGGTAAGGCTAGACTCCTTAACCACGACGTGATGAGGTAAATAACAATGAACCTCATGTGCCTCCGGAGGTTCACACTCTGACATATGTCCTAAATTTATGTACTCTTCTAAAACTTTATTGTATTCCATTTTTAAATTATTATTGGCTAAAAAACGTCTTTCCAAAGTTTTGTGTCTTTTCTCCGCAATGTGCAATGAACTTCCTAATACTACCGGGGAATTTTTATATGGTAAAGCTACACAAAATCTACCGTTTTTATCTCGTGATGTGTGTGCTTGGAAATGTTCCTCACATCTTTTCTCCTCAAGAGATTGATGTTTTACCATAGGAACCTGGTCTATCATCCAAAAGTTTTGAATGTGACTGTCTAATTGACTTAAGCCTATGTGGCTCTTCCCTGGAGCATTATTTACTTCGGGATATGGACCAACTATTGTCCATCCGAATTCGGTATCCTTTAAGATAGGCATACCTTTTCCTAACTGGATGGTTCCTGCTTTCATGGCATGAACGCAAATCTCGGCGCCGAGCAATAAATCGATTGGCGTCGGTTTATTCCAAAGGGGATCTGATAACTTGATTCCCGCTGGTATTGAAATTAACTGTTGATCCAGTTTCACAGTTGGAATTTCGCCAGTAATTTCTGGTAATACCAAACACAACACTTTGGTTGAGTAATTAGTGGTTGAAGACCTTATGGTCACCTTGGTGATGTGACGAATGCTACTTTCTTGATTAGCGATACCTACAATTTTTTGAGAGATTTTCTCTAATTTGAAGTTATTCTTCTTAGCGAAAGATGTGGTAACATAGTTGACTTGTGAGCCGGAATCTAATAATGTGCGACCCTTAACGACCGTTCCATTGGACGTTATAATGTCTACTTGTACCGTGGGTAAAATTATCTCCCTTTGAGAGAAATGAGTAGAATGAGCATTAATTGACTTCCTTCCCGTATTATTGGAACTAAATGTATCGTCCTGATGCAACAAAGTGTGATGGTTTTGTTTGCACCTTAAGCAATTATAGTTAGACTTGCAATTTGTTATCTTATGCGATGAATTTAAACATTTAAAACACATGTTATTAGATTTAACGAATTCATTTCTTTCCATACTGGATTTTGCTTTGAATTTATCACATTTGCCTATGAAATGATTATTTCGACAGAATGCGCATGCGTTTACCTTACTTGATGGGTTTTTGTTCGCGACATGAGTTCTCATGATTCTTTGACGACTATGAGGGAATTCCTTCACCGTAGTTACAGATGCAGTAGATTGTAATACATTACATCTATTCTGCAAGAATGTCTCTAAACTTTCATATGGTGGCATTTCTCTGCTAACCAGCGATATTTCCCAGTCTCTTACTATATTAAAAGGTAATTTCCTTAGAACTAAACATGTTACCCATGGATCTAAAATTTCTCTCGCGTAACCCAACGATTCAATGTTTTTAATACACACTGTTACCTGATTCAATAGATTTCTCAATTCGATATGTGATTCTCTTGTGATTAATTTTAAGTCACAAAGTGAATTAATCCTAGTTTTGAGATTAAGTCTTGGTAAATTATATTGCTTGTCTAAAATACTCCAAGCTATTTCGTAATTGTCTGAGCTAATATCTAAACCTGATACCGCTGCCAAAGCGGGACCGATTAAGGATTGATGCAAATATTGCAATTTCGTGACATTCGAATATTCCGTTTTGTTTCCTATTATATTCTTAAAAGCTTGTTGAAACGATTGCCATTCAGATGGATCTCCCTGAAATGTGGGAATGGTTAACGTCGGTAACTTATCTCTAGCAAATTTAATTGTTGCTTGCTCTACCTTTAGTTTACTATCTTGAAAGGATTGGCAATCTAATGCTGCTTTAAGATTTTTAACTGTTATTGTAATTGCATCGTACTCTTCGTCTATTTTGGCCGCTTTCGGTATGTCTGTAAGGTTATCTAAATATTCGTAATGGAGTTTTCGGACATAATCGTATGCTTCTTTAATGGTTTGATACTGTCCTTCATCTAATTCGGAGGATTTATCTATTTTTCCTTTTAGTCTTTGTACCGCGCCTGAATACCTTAATTCTATTGACGTCATTATAACTTCTACTTTATTTTCCTTCGCTAATATTTCTATCGATTGAGTCTGACTTCGAGTCTGATGTATTCTAGAGCTTGACCTGTCTCTAATAGGTTCTACGTCCCTAGTTGGATTTCGACCTTTATGCGACTTGGAAGTCGAAGCTTCTATTTCCTCGTTTTCAGCACTTGACATTTGTTTCAGAAAGTTGCACTATTTCGTCTCATAAATACAGTTGTTCTCTACTATAGCTGTCAATTGAACTATTCGTAGAGATAAGGTAATAATATTCAATGATTAACCGTGAATCTTAATATTCTACTTTAACTATTATCACCAGAATCTATCCAACATATTTTGGAAGAAATTACAACCCTAAATTGGTGGGTGCTTGATTTAAACCACTTTGGGGCTACAAGTCTTGTGATTTATTTTAAATCACCACTGTTTCATCACACATTATGAAACAAAGAGATCTACCGATGTATGAATATGCCGGTATGTACTTGATTTAATCCACTTTGGGGCTACAAGTGTAATTCCACATTTATCGTGGAAGGGGGGGGGGGGGAGGGTGTTTCTACACACATTAAGAAACAAAGATCTACCGATATGAATATACCGGTATGTACTTGGTTTAAGCCACTTTGGGGCTACAAGTATAATTCCACATTTATCGTGGAAGGGGGGGGGGGGAGGGTGTTTCTACACACATTAAGAAACAAAGATCTACCGCTATGAATATACCGGTATGTACTTGGTTTAAGCCACTTTGGGGCTACAAGTATAATTCCACATTTATCGTGGAAGGGGGGGGGGGGAGGGTGTTTCTACACACATTAAGAAACAAAGATCTACCGATATGAATATACCGGTATGTACTTGATTTAATCCACTTTGGGGCTACAAGTATAATTCTCCACGTGCTTTGCTAATTTTACACTACATCTGATTTTACACTTTTAATACGAAATTCGATGCGACCGATGAAACATTCCTTCGTAGCGCGATATTATTTTATACAATCGCGTTAATTAATTGTTATACTTTAAAACATATTTTTAAAAACTGACCTACCCACATGATTGCCTTTTGAACAGATTGCCTGAGATTGAATACATTCACTTACTTGAATATCCTTTACGATGTTTATGTGATCGTTCCGATAATTTTGGATTACCTCTGTGTCCCATGCGTCTTTGTAGGTTATGTTTTTATTTATATATTTTCTGCGTCAATCACGCGGTCATGTACCTCTGTACATCAATCAATATATTGCTGAAATAGAAGCAAACATGTTATTAGTATTGGAAAGGTATGGATAGTAACAAAGGAACGATACCGATTTCTTAATTGACATCCATTTTTTCTCGACCACGTTTTTTCCTATTGGTTTGTCCGTTTGGTGTTGTGGCCTAGGTTACTGGTGTCCGGTTCGAAGTGACCATCATGGAAAAGACTTCGATAATGGTTTGATGTAGTTTATTGAAATGTAAAATTTGCACGTGGTGGTTCAGCGGAGCGTACGGAACACAAGTTGTCCGTACGCCGTCTGCTCGAACTCTGTCGACCGTCGCGTATTTCCGCTTGGGCCGACACTAATGCCAACTCGTCAATAATGCCAATCGACAATCAGTTAATAAGACTGTTTGCCACACGTCATTACAAAAGTCGGAACAGTTATCGTCAAGGAAACTATTGAGCCGACTCGAAATTAACCTCTCTAGGACCTTCCCAAGAATAGGCAATAAACTGATAGGGCGATAAGCCTTAGGGTCACTAGCCAGTCTATCAGTATTATGCTTTTTAAATTTAAAACAATTTCTATAAACATTGAGAAGTTCAAAATTACCCACCGACCAAACAACTCTGGCAATATCTCCGCCTATCATATCAACTCCAGGAGCCTTACCCCTAGCCAGGTTATTAAAAATCGCACTTACTTCCTCCGAACTCGGAAGGTCTTCATAGCAACTAAGTTCAGTAACATAAGAAGCAATATTACGTATAAGAACGTGAGCAGGTAGATCATTTTCAAAACGATCAACAGGGATAAGTGCATTCACAAGATTATTAACCGCTTCACTACTAGATAAAGCAAGGTGACCATCAAGAGGACTACGAACTCCACACATAATAAAAGCGGGGTCCCTAGTGATGGCCTTATAAGCTGGTCCCCAAGGTCCCGACCCTGCTTGCGAGCTAACAAAATTCTCCCAAGACTTTTTTTTGGACACCAAAATTTGACGCTTAAAAAGTGCAGAAGCTCTTCTAAACTCGATACCAAGGGGCATTAACAAATCTGGACCAACACCACGACGCTTAGCCGAGCGTAATTTGCGTATAGCCCTTTTGACTAAGGATTTAAGGGATGCCAGGTAGTCATTCCACCAAGGAGTAGAGCGCCTACCTACAGCACCAACTCTACCAAAGACATCTTGTGCTATATTAATAGTGGCAAGGTTAATTGCAGAAGCACACAAATCGGGAGCACAAAAATCAGGGCAACTGTTTGCAGCAGAATATATGTCAAAGAAATTACAGAGACGAGTTTTGAAATTTATCCAAGATAGATTGGTGCCGTTACGAAAAGGTAAGGGCAAACCAGACACAAAATTAATAGGACTATCAAAGTTTACATCGAAAGTAATTAAGTTATGGTCACTCAGAGTTTCTCCCGAATGAACCCTCCAACCTTTCATACCACCTGCATCTAAACCCAAAGACAAAGTGACATCAATATAAGAAGAGCCAGCAGGACTTTCAAACGTCGGAATATCATCTCTGTTGTTGTGGATATATAGATCGTTTTGACAGATAAAGTCTTCAAGGGCGCTACCCCAAACGCATCTCCTCCTATCATTTGTGGGGCAAGGATCCCAAAGTGGGGAGTAAGAATTAAGATCACCACCAATGATGATCTTTTTAGAAGTAGGCGCAGATGACACAAAATATTATCTAATGTCTGAATATGGATATCAACAGGGATGGATGGTTGGAAATAAGACGAAATAGAATAAAAAGAAGAACCATTGAGAGACAGCTCTACACAAACACAATGTGATCCAGACAGGTGGTCTAAGGAGAGAACAGAGATATTAGGAGAAAACAAAGCAACAGCTGCCCAAGGCTACTCCGTAGATTTGTGTCCAGTGACAACACGAACGTGTCGCCCCAGACCACGAATATTACCCTCAGTAGAATAAGGCTCCTGGATGAGCAAAATATCAATATGATGATCCAAACACACCTGCGAGATAAGAGCTGTAGCCGCACGAGATCTTCGCAAGTTTATTTGCCCGAAACGAAAATTGTAATTAAGCGCCATAGTCAGTACGAGCATTCTCCATATCCATAAAGCGTCGGAACAGAGGACAATCCGATCCACCAGTCCTATGTTTGGATTCACGTTTGAGACGCGTACAAGAGGCACAAGTCGGTTTATCAGCTAGTTTAGGACAATCTTTTCTCTCGTGTCCAGTATTGGCGCAATGAGAACAGGTACAGGTTTTCTCAGTGCATCTCGCAGAAAAATGGCCATATGCGTGACACTTGTAGCATCTAAAGTCTCTTATATGGTCCCTAACACGACAAGAAGACCAACCCAAAAATATGTGTTTGGCGGCGATCAGCAAATGTCGCAACGCAAGAACAACTTCCAGTATCGCTCTACCAGTGCCTCTGGTACCAGGCTTTACCCTTCTAACGACTCTGACATCAGAGCCACTGAAGTCAACAGCGTTAACCCTCAACAACTCCGAGACCAAGTCGCCGTCAGACATATCACCTGGAACCTTCAATATCTCGATACGTGGCTTCCTGGCGGAAGGTACCGAAGCCTTTAACCCCAAATTGCTATTTGAGGTGATCGAAGAAGCCATTTTAGAGGCTTCTAGAGCCGTACGTGGATAAACCGCGATGCCAGCGCTTTTGATCGGACGCACTGACCAAACGCCTATACCCTCATTGGTCAAATTGACCGCAGAGGTTAATAAACTCTTGGTAACTTCGGAACTCGAAGACGAAGTTGTCTCCTTAGGGTATACCAATACAGCAGGTCTAGGTGGTCTCGCAGGCAAACTCCGATCGCTAACTCCTGGCCTAGATATTGGAGGAGGACCAGCAGCGACCCTGGCGAACGAGCGCGCACCCTCAACACTCGCATTATTTACGCGAGAGCGCAATTCGGCACACTCGCGCTCCAAAGCATCTGGACGCACGCAACGCAAGACGAGAAATCGCATCCCTGACGATAGTCGAGGAAGCAATCACCTTCTCCCTGAATTCATTGTTCAGCTTAGCGGTCCATAACCCAACAGAAATTTCATTCAATGCCGTGTGAGTGGCAACCAGGAGTCCATCAAGATCAACGGAGACCGATTTCTCCATTGACCAAAAATTAATTTAAACAAAAACAAACAAACAACAGCCCGTCAAAAAATCAACATCAATAGCAATAAGTAATGTAAAAAAAAAATGAATAAACAATATATACATATATGTATATAAACGAAACGAAACAATACCGCAGTTAAACGACGGTCTCGCACCGACGATAATAAATTACAACAATACTCACAGATAAGCGACCATCACTTGTAGATCGAAAAATAGATAAAAAAAAAAAATAAATAACAACACAGCTTGCGAAATTGACACCAGCACCAGAAAAGGCACAGGATCAATCAAAACCAGCCGCCAGCCACCAGCACCAACCACAACCAGCACCAACACTATAGACACCCACGCACGGCAAACACCGAAACGCGAATCCGAAACATTTACTGATCGAAACGCATCGAGAAGCTGGCACGGGAACGGGAATTGCATGCGTTATTCTACGACGGAACTTTCGGGATTTATTGTATGTATGTCTGGGACGCTTACTGTGAAAAAATATCGGCCAAAAGCAGGAACGAAAACGGGAATGAGTGGCATTGCATCGCAATAATTTCAAATGTTTTCGCGTTTATTTATAAAATTTGGTAAGCATCCGTCAACCAGAAGTGGCAGTTTACTCTTGTTCGATTTTTCTTCCACTATTTTTTTCAACCCCTTAAACATGTGTGCTCGTGACGAAAAAATTCAAGTATAATTATTGTATCGATGTGACGAAAATAAAAAAAATCATTAAATTTTATTAACCGGAAGTGGGATTTTTTCCTCTTAGAAAGGTCACAAATGTTGTGCCCACTACTCTGTCCACACCCCTGAACGTATCAAGCTGAAAATTTATTTTAAAAATTATTTTAATCTTTTTTATATTTATTCTGTATAATACTGATAGTGATTTTAAGTAATGAAAAATTGAAAAAATCTTACAACCGGAAGTAGAACTTTTGTCTTATGCAAGTTACCATACATTTGCGCTCAATTTGTATTGAAAATGCTGTCTTAGCTATTAGTATTTCATAATGCTGCCGGTATGTGTGAATGTGTCTGTACGGTTCAATATAGAATTTTGTTTTGAGACTTTCTTATATTCCTCAAATACATATGTAGATAAAATCATGGGTTGGTCACACCCGAATTTTTGTATATATCTTCATATTTTGTAAATTATATACGTTTTTACCTTTTATAAATAATTAATTAATGTTTTGCTTTTATTGCTTATTTATGTTATATCGTTAGACTCAATTTTTTTTAAGATGTGTAATTCTTAGATATCTTGGGTGCTATCTGGGTGAAACGTGTGAAAGTGGAAAGAAAATTCGCGTTGGAGTGGAGCAAGCAAGAGCTACATTCTTGAAAATGAAAAAAGTCCTAACCACACGATCTCAGTATAGCTGAGACTTCTACGATGCTACGTTTTCAGCATCCTTCTGTATGGAACAGAAGCATGGACCCTGACGGATGCCACATGTAAGAAACTAGAGGCATTTGAGATGTGGACATACAGAAGGATGCTGAGAATCTCATGGATGGCGCGTCGTACCAATGCCGAGGTGCTTGCCCTGATGGGAAACCATGTCGAAGTGCTCAAAAGTGTGAAAAGGCGTAAATTGGAGTACTTCGGACATGTGATGCGGAACGAAAAATACGATCTCCTGCGCTCTATAATCCAGGGGAAAATCGTAGGCCAACGCAGTCATATCAATCAATCATAAATTGGGATTTATTTCGGTGAAGTTAGATTTCGAAACATACTTAAGTTATTATTTCTATAAAATTGAATTATGATACAGTTCTTTTCTTTTTTAAATATAGCATAAGAATTAAAAAAAAAAAAAAAAAAAACATATAAAAAGACTAACTCTGTTTATAAAAAATAACTCGATCATAAATGAAAATCAATTCGGATTCACAGAGGGAAAAAGTACCCAAGATGCCATTGCAAAAATTTCATGTATTATCCAGAGTACCTTAGACAAATCAAATAAATGTATAGGAATTTTCATTGACTTAAAAAAAGCATTTGACAGCATTTCCCATAAAAAACTTGTATTAAAATTAAAAGAAAATGGCATTGACCTCATAGCCCTTAAATGGATAGAAAGCTATTTAACAGACAGACCTCAAATTGTAAAATTAAATCAAACATATAGTACACCACTTACAAGTATATTTGGCATTCCTCAAGGCACGGTCCTCGGACCATTACTTTTTCTAATATATGTAAATGACATTTTCCAACAGAAAATAAAGGGTGATTTAATCTCTTATGCAGATGATACTGTATTATTAGTAAAAGGCCAAACTTGGGAAATAGTTAACAAACTTGCAAATGAAGATATTAATACTTTAAAATCATGGTTTGATAATAACCTACTTACACTTAATGCAAAAAAAACAACATATATATTATTCTGATTACAAAAAATACCTATAGAAAAAGTTAATATTATAATCCATGATGAAAAATGTGACTATGTAAACTGTAAACTACATGATCCTGTTTGTACTGTAATCAACTCTTCTTTTGAAATTAAATATCTCGGTGTTATCATTGATCAAAACATGAAATGGACAAGCCATATTACAGAGCTAGTAAAGAGAATAAGGAAATGTATATATATATTTGTTAGGTTAAGAAATATTTTAAATGTGAAAATAATAAAAAATGTGTATTATGCCCTTGTCCACTCTCTGCTTATCTATGGAATTATAGGTTGGGGAGGATCCTACAAAAGAAATCTAAATTCAGTAAAA
Organism: Arctopsyche grandis; assembly: GCF_051622035.1. NCBI lineage: Eukaryota > Metazoa > Arthropoda > Insecta > Trichoptera > Hydropsychidae > Arctopsyche > Arctopsyche grandis. The sequence goes on along the minus strand of NC_135365.1, from coordinate 1,449,103 downwards.
GTTTCGCAAAAAATTATTATAAAAGTAATACTTAAAAAAAACTCTACTTTCTCGACAAAATCGCTTTTTAAACTATTTCCAGTACCAAATATCGATGACATATTTAAGCAAGCTTCCATTATAAAAATTTGTAAAGAAAAAAATAACAAAGAATATCAAGAATTTTATAAACTAATGAGAAATGGAAACCAATTTATCACACCAAATTTTAAAACAACACAAATGCAAAACCATTATATTTTCCAAGCCATAAATAACTATAATAATCTCCCTTCTGAATTGCGCTGTATTGTTAACCAAACAGAACAAGTAAAAAAAATTAAACACTTTTTCAAAAAAAACTTGCACTGAAAAATTTTAATGTAATTTTTATATAAAAAATATTATAATAGATTTTAAGAATTTATAATAGAATCGTAGCTCCCTTATCAGGCACAAGAGCTACTCTTATCTGATAAGGAATACATGTCCAACTTTGTAATAAACATTATATCCTGTAAATATATGTATATGAATAAAAAAAATTAAAAAAAAAAATAATATGTACATATAAAACTAGTAGTAGATTGAAAGCATTCAAATGATGATGACATATGGATGTCAAGTTTTTCTGAAATAAAATCATTTGTGCATTATTTTGTGGAGCGAATGGCTGGTTACAGAAACGAGTAAGAGATGAAGAAATTATTAACATTTTCCTCAAAAGCTTATCTTATATTTTTCATATATGACTTTTGTGTAAACGAGATTAATGCAGACAAGTTTTGAGAAATGTACAAGATCAAGCCTTTGAGTGTATATCCGGACATGATAATAACATTCGACAGTTACACGGGTCATGACATAGATGCAACTGCTACAATAAAAGTTATGAAGAATTATACTTTAGATTTAAACAGGTCATGTGATCGTATCATCTTAAATTAAGAACCGTAATAAATTATAATATATATAATTTAGATTTGAATAGGATGTGTGATTTTAGAGTATTGAAACAATAAAGATTTTGTTTGTTTGTTTATTTATGTCAGATATAAGTATGTATGTAGTTTAATAGCTAATTATACATATTAAATCCTACAAATAATAATGTATTAACATATACACAATGCTGCATACATATATGTACATACATAGATGCACATATACACAAGAAATAAAAATAACCATTTACAAATTCATACAGAGGTGTTGCCTTACAGCTGCCAGAAATTTATAACTATTACAAGTATATTTCTAATTTCATCTGGCAGCTTATTATAAGTAAATAAAATTTCCATACATATTTTTATCCTACTCTTATTTAATTTTAAATTCTGTAATTTATTGCTACCTCTAATGCTATATTAATACAGCCTCCCAGGCTATTTACTTTTACGAGAATTTTTCCCAATAAAACCGTTTTTTTTCTTTCTAACTCCCGTTAGAAAGCGCTTTTTTGCTGGTCGTCGTGCACAAAGTCCTGCTTGTCGAAGTCGTCTCCTTATAGTTTCGACGATGATGTCTTTTCTAGTGATTTGTCTGAATTCTCATCTAATATCCTGGGCAGTTTTCAAGCGATCCCTTTAGCATGAACGTTTTATCATCCGATTTTCTTGGGGAGGTTGTTTTTTTACGCTATGACTACCTGATTTGCGATTACCGGGTTCCGTTTCTCGATTATTTTTGATAAAAGTGGTAAAATTGTCTGTTGACATCTCAACTGCAACGTAATTTTTCGTGTGGACAATCCTCTTGAAGATAGCGAAATTATTTGCCAATTTGTTAATGTATATATATATTGTTATTATTCCACTTTATGAGAATTTTCATGTCGCACAAGGTCACCTTTTTGGATAAATGATTTCAAACAAATGTCACATTGTATGATTGTATCCCAGTATGAATTTTTTTATGTGTCACGAGGTTACATTTCTGGGAAAACGATTTTAAACAAATGTCACATTTGTATGGTTTTATCCCAGAATGCGTTTTTTTATGTATCCTGAGACTAGATTTTCGAGTAAATGATTTTAAACAAATTTCACACTTGTAAGGCTTTTCCCCCGTGTGAGATCTTAAATGTAGCACAAGTTCATATTTATGAATAAACGATTTTAAACAAGTTTCACACTTGTGTGGTTTTATCCCAGTATGCAATTTTTTATGTAACCCGAGGCTAGATTTTCGTAAAAATGATTTTGAACAAATTTCACATTTATGTGGTATTATGCCAGTATGTGTTTTTTGATGTAACCTGAGGTGAGATTTTTGAGTAAATGATTTTAAACAAATTTCACATTTGTGTGGTTTTATCCCAGTATGTGATTTTTGATGTAAGTTGATGTTAGATTTTTGAGTAAATGATTTTAAACAAATATCACACTGGTAAGGCTTTTCTCCCGTGTGAGATCTTAAATGTATCACAAGACTCTGTTTTCGAGTAAATGATTTTAAACAAGTTGCACATTTGAACAGCTTTTCTCTAGTATGTAAAACAAATTCAGATTCACTGGGAGATGGTTTTGAACATATTTCATTACTCTCTTGGTGAATTGTCGGTAGTGAAGGCTTATCGTCCCATATTAAATCTTCCAACAAAACTTCTTCTGTCTTGATCTTCAAACTGCCACCTAACCTCAGTTGAGACGTTTCGTTGCTTCGAAAACAAGCCTTTCGAAAGCTGATTAACGATTCCAGTTTGGTCTTACACGAAAGACACACCGTGTCCGGCAACCCGTCGCCTCCTTTAACCTGCAGGTGAAAAAGTAGGATTAAGAGAAGAGTTAACCAATTGGGTACACAACAATTGTAACCTGTAACCAGCAACCGACATAAATTTGACAGCAGGTCCGAATGCGTTGCTCCAGACGCTCTGAATGAGGATCGCCGAAGATGGAGACGGAAGAGTCGGCCGGAGCTGGTCCAAGACAAAGCCTGCACTCCATCGTCCCTGACAGCAATTAGATCGACTGGGCTTCGCCTGGCTATTTCTTAGTGACATATTTTGTCTAAATTTGGTACTACGTAGTTATACCAGCTTTCAGGTAACTGGGCAACTGCTTAATGACAATTTGAACCCAACTATTTGCGCACAGGTAATTCCTCAAAAGCTAAAGACAGTGTCAACCAGAACTGTTGAGAGGGGGTCAGTGGCGGCTCGTCCTAATGGGCTGCCGGGCTGCAGTCCCTCCTATAAAATTCTAAGATATATGTTTAATAATACATTCAATATTTTATTTATTAATGATATTTTTTTTATTAGTTGGATGGACGAACTATTGGGGCCTTCGACGGAGTAAATATTACTTACAATATCACCAATACCCAAAAGGGTGATATTGTAAGTAATGTTGACCGTTTCGAAGACCCCACTAACTTGTATGGTGACAGATGAATTAAAATGTTGCTGTACTGGCTGTAAAGTGTTACAGCGCCGCGCTGAACGCTGCGCAGCCCGGAGTTTCGGAACGAGAAAGAGAAAGAGCTATTTGCAACTGCAGATAGCTCTTTCTCTTTCACTCACTCTGCCGTTTTGGGCTGGACAATCGGCAGCCTTCGCCTGTTAAACGACATTCATCTGTCAGTTCGTTTAAGATTTCGCGCGCTTGATCTTACATTTGATTAGTTGAATCGCACGATCACAGCTTTATTCGTTTTCGTTACTCTTAATTGGTTGTGTACGAGCCCTCACCAAATCTTCGGTGAGTCGTTTTCATTTTGATAACAGCAAACTTTTTTCAAATCTGTTTAACTTTTTCTCGTAATTTTTATTTAAATATATTAAGATTTTTTTTCTTTTAAAAATGGAAGAACAAAAGAATTCAGTAAAATATTTACAAAATTTGCACTTTTCGCGACTAGAACTTACCGAAAAAGTCGCTATAAAAGCATTAGGCTGCCTCACGCCCAATTTAATTATTTCACAGCCTGCAACTAGTAGATCTTTTAGTTACTCGCGAAAATTTAATCCAGACATTTATAAAAAATACAATTGGTTAACGAGATGTACAGAAAAAAACGCGTTATTTTGTTATCCGTGTCTTTTGTTTGGAGGCGAGTCGCCAGGCGAAGCATCATGGACGAAAACAGGAGTTATTGACTTAAAACATTTAAACGATAAATTTAAAAACACGAGGGAAGTGTCGAACACTTAAAAAATGTGTGTAATCTCACGATTTTGGGAAACTTGTCAGCGGGAAATAGATAAGCATAACGAAAACGTCAAAAAAAATCGGGATATTTTATTTAAAATTATTGATTGCGTTAAATTTTGCGGTAAATTTGAAATACCAATGAGGGGACACGATGAAACAGATAATTCAAAAAATCCAGGAGTTTTTCGGGGGCTTCTAGAATATTCACAAAATTTCGACGATTCTTTAAAAAAAAATTTTCAAACTTCTTCGGTTTTTAAAGGGACATCAAAAACTATTCAAAATGAACTTTTAGATTGTATTTTGAACGTGTGTAGGGAACAAATAAGTGCTGAAATAAAAAAAGCAACTTATCTAGCTGTTATGGCAGATGAAACAACCGATGTATCGATGCATTGTCAACAGGTTAATGTTTTTCATTACGAATTAGGGGGTTAAGTTTTTAAAAGGTTTTGGGGTTTTTTTTAATCCGCGTCGCGAAACCAGCAAGCACGAAATTTTTTTAGCAATCTTACTGGAGTACCAGCGTATTTTTCGAAATCTTCATCGCGTTTGGACGCACCCCTTTAATGGGTAGTGAATTTTGCTAGTTTTTTTTTCAATAATACTTAAATCCACATGTAAGTGGTCGTACGCCAAAAATTGTGCTTATTTTGTCCTGTTATGACATGATAGAATAATTATGGTGACATTTTTTCAGTGCAGCCCCGCCACTAAAAATTATCACGAGCCGCCACTGGAGGGGGTACAGAAAATGCGGGTGACCGCACCGACGGTCAAAAAATCGAAAATGTTCGTTTACCATGCATACATATATATATATATATATATATATATATATATATATATATATATATATATATATATATATATATATATATATATATATATATATATATAAATCGGTCACGAGATAACACACCCATAAATTAAAAATTGGTCGTATGATAATTGGTCACACAAAAAAAATAATCGCAAATACTTTTTATTTACGAATTTTATTAATATAGAACTAGACATATGTTCGAGCCAAAAGCCCTCGTGGCTGTGGCCGTTGGTTGTGGTCTTCTTGGCAATCGCTTTTGCGTTCATTTCACTTTGACAGTTCGTATGTCAAATCACAAATCTTAATTCACCGCGGTAAATGTACCAAGGGAAGGTCTATGAAAACACTGATTTTGTTAGTAAGAGGATCCTTTATTTATGTTTATGTTACAATAGTAATTAGGTGTACAAAGAAGCTCATTTCTTAGCTTCAGAGCGATGAATTCTTTCTTCTGGAATAGTCAAATGGGACGTTGCCAGAGATTGTGTGACCAGTTTTAGTGTGACGGGTGATCACGTGTGACCGATCTAGAGCGACCGGTAAAACCGAAAAACCAAGGTGGACGATAAATGGTAAACATTGAAGTAGAATGGGTAGAAGCGCTCTTAGCTTACAAAAACTCCGTTCAAACGGAGATTTCAGCTGTTTTGCTCAGTTGATTGTTAATCTCTGTAGCAGTAGGATCTCTTTGAAATAGGCTCTACTAGTGAAATTGTGTGGTAGTATTAGTTCGACAAAGTCCGAACATCTGTATGTGCCCGTGCGTCCCTGAACATCAAGGGACGATAAGGGACGATCACTTCTACGAATTTTTTTTCCTCACTCTTTTGTCTCTCTTCTGACTTTCCGTCTCTCTCTTCGATGGCTCGCTTTTAAGCGATACTTTTGTTAGGAATGACTATTCTATACATTATACTTCAATGATGGTAAAGCATTAAAAAAAATTAGCCAATGTTTGGAAATTCCGAGTCATATTATATTTACACGATCAATCATAAATTGGGATTTATTTCGGTGAAGTTAGATTTCGAAACATACTTTAGTTATTATTTCTATAAAATTGCATTATGATACAGTTCTTTTCTTTTTTAAATATAGCTTATGAATTAAAAATTAAATTACCAAAATCATATGTACATATAAAACTAGTAGTAGATTGTAAGCATTCAAATGACGATGACAATTCATATGGATGTCAAGCTTTTCTGAAATAAAATCATTTGTGCATTATTTTGTGCTACAGGGACGAGTAAGAGATGATGAAATTATAAAGATTATCCTCAATAGCTTATCTTATATTTTCCATATAGGAGTTTTGAGATTTCTACGTTTCTACACGTCACTTTAAGTATTTATGATAGTGTAGGAATCTCGTCGTAGCCACCACTACACTACGCGGACTTGGAAGATCAACCAGCCGGACGAGCCAGCAACACACTGCCGTATCCAGAGACCTTCCGAACATAGCCGAACAACGAGCCAGCAACACACTGCCGCATCCAGAGACCTTCTGAACATAGCTGAATGCCGAGCCAGCGACACTCTACCATATCCAGAGACCGCTGAACGACATACTTTTGCCCACAAATACCATACCTTTGTACAACCATAGGCAAACAATAAAACTTTATAAAACTAGCACAACAGTGTTTCGTTAGGCCGGGATACGGTCAACACATCGCTACCCCGCCTACAAGGGAATATACGAAATTAAGAAGGTAAACGGACTACTAGTCAAATGTGAACCTGTCTCAGGACAACTGGTCGCTCTAGATCGGTCACTCGTGATCATCCGTCACGCTTAAACTGGTCACGAGAAAACTAGTCACACGCTAAAACTGGTCACGAGAAAACTGGTCACACGCTAAAACTGGTCACGAGAAAACTGGTCACACCCAAAAATTTAAAATTGGTCACACAAACAAAAATATTCTTGAAAGTATATAAACAAATTACTCAATATTTACAACTTTCCATCGCAAAGTCAACATTTAAATGAACCGTTATTCCGAATCAAAGCCAGTAATCTCATATAAATTTAGTGATTTTTTTTTTATTTTCATCACATTAATTCATGAATTATACTTGAAATAATTAACAAAAATGCAGAATGAATCTCTGGCAACGTCCCATTTGACTATTCCAGAAGAAAGAATTCAAAAAAGACCTTCTTTGTACATATAATTACTATTGTAACAAGTGAACATACATAAAGGATCCTCTTAGGGCGCGATCACACAGCGAGGGAGCGGTATGCTGTACGCGGGATATTTTTTTTAGATAGTTTTAAACATACAAAAAAAACACGCTTATATGGCGTATGGTACGCCGTATCGTGCGGGATTGGAGCGGTCTCGTTGAAATTCTATAGAATTGTTTATACTAACTTGACGGTGATATATACCAATTCGTCGACCCTCGAACGGAGCTCGACTGCGGATAACTGCGCTATGAAAATCGTTCGCGCGGATCTCCTGTCGCACGAAAATTCTGGAAAAACCTCATCTGGACCTCCTTAACGCTTTCGTGGACACTTCAAAATTACTTGCGCCTCGCGTGGGACACCAATTATCGATGCATTTCATGAACATGAAATATGAGTATGAGTATTCATGAACATGAATCATGAATCTCTATAACGGAACATCTGGCAGCCGAAAAGTCCATCGTACTAACGAGAACTTGAGTGCCAAATATTGCTTATTCACGATTTTAATGCCAAAAATTGTTTTTGTGACTAATAATCCAATTACCATTTCTTGTATTCCTAGAATGAACTATAAGAAATTTATTTTAATAGATTTTGTATGATTTAGAAAAGAGGTACATCGTAAAAAAATACATTTATACATTTCTACGTTCTAAAGTTTGATATAAAGGCGGTAGCGATAAGTCACGTTTTTGATGGTTCGCTTGAAGATTCTTGTAGATCGATGAATCAATGCGAGAGAAAGAGACAGCTATATTTTCGTAAGCTATTGTTTTCGTCGCGTTTGGCACGTGTCTATTGAGACATGCAGTCGCCTGTTGGCCTTACCTTTGTGGGTTTGCGAGTTGATGCTTGTCGCTATTTTTTAATACAAAAATAGTAAAAAACATGCTATAGGACAAAAACTTTTTTATGTTGATATATAAAATGATAAATATGATATATATTGAACCCATTTGTATTGAGAAAAGCTGTATTTTGATTACAAAATACTTGGGTCTTACGCGACCCCTGTTCGGGGCAATCGTTCGATCTCGACGCTCCGTCCTTCAAAGGTTAATCAGTCAATAAATGCTGTGAAGCGACTTTGGTCTTTCATTTAGATCCTCCACCCAGCTGTACGCAACAATATAAATAAAAGACTGAGCAGCAACAATATAAATAAAAAACTATATCAGGGCCCGGATTTTCTCTTGTCAGCTCTAACTATGACAAACTAAAAAATAACATCTTATAGAAAACAATTAAAGTCAGAGATCTGCATTGTTGATACTCCCAATAAATTAAACTTAAAAAACCTCCAATAAAATTTTTTTTATTGCAAAATTAAACAAAAATATTTTTTATTGACATATAAGCCATAGTGATATTACAGAGTACTCTAATGCGTCACTGTGACCAGTCACACAATCATAACACAAATAAGGGTATATGATAATATATAATTGACATTTACAATTGACAAAATCAACCACGGGCGTTGCTCCACAACTACTCAACCAGTTCAGCACAGCTTACATCAAACAGGTCAATTTCACCACCAACCCGGTTGAGCAGATGTATCGCTCTAGATATTGGAGACGTTGCCAAAATATTTGTGCGAGCCACAGTATGAACGGTTCGGTGATTACTAGTCAAATTTGAACCGGTCACAGGACAACTGGTCACACCCTAAAACTGGTCACGAGAAAACTGGTTGACCGATTTTAGGGTGTGACCAGTATTAGTGTGACGGGTGATCACCTGTGACCGATCTAGAGCGACCGGTTGTCCTGTGACTGATTTACATATGACTAGTAGTCCGTTTACCGTATGAACATTAAATACACAAAATTCGCATTATAAAAACATGTATTTCTCAAAAAATCAAATGAAATTAATTTTTATTAGCACATGAAAACATGAAAAACAAAAAAAAAGTCGCTTATTAAAAAATTTTTACTTATACAAATATTCCACCCATCCCTCCTTCATGCTAACAAATTTTTCAATGACCTTTTTGTTAAAAAACGAGATTTGTTGAATGCAATCTTTGTGAATCGATAATACGGCGAGGGCGTTTAATCGATCTTGGCAAATCGTGTTATTTACATGCGTCTTAATCCGTTTCAACATGTCAAATGACCTTTCAGCATCGACCGTTGTTACGGGTGTCACCAAAACTATTTCTATCAATTTCAAAACTTCCGACAGTGTGTCTTTCAGGTCCGAGTCGGTTATAAATTTACACAATTCATTCGTATTCGAGAAATCTTTGAACAGATCGTTACTATACACCACTAACAATTCCGATTTTAATTTTTCCGTCCTCAACATCGGATAATTTCTTTTTAAAACGTTAATATGCTCGATTGGAAATTTTTCTTTGTAAATTTTAAATTGCATCGGATCAACAACGGCGAATGATTTAAAAATTTCACAATTTCCCAATCTGTTTTTCATCTCGTCTTTTATGATGATGCACGCTTCTTCTACACACATTTGCAGTTCGTCAATTTCCATCGAGTTTAATTCCCGCCTCGGTCTCTTTCTCGATGAACTCGACCGATGAAAATCCCTCAACGTGTCCACAATTTGATCGATTGCCGTTTCAAAATTTTGGAACGCTTGAGCAGCGCACATGTTTGTAGATTTTTTCGACTGTAAAACATCATATAAAATGTCCACCTGATTAAATACTAAATGAAAAAACGATAAAAAAAATTTGAATTCATCATCTTTCAGACATTTCATAAGCCCAATAGCCTTGCATATACTTTTGTCGTCCCATCCATCTCTTTGCTGGATCACTTCGAAGCATTTCATCAGGTCCTTTCTGTTTTCTTTGACACAATTTACGATTCTCGAAGTGAAATCCCATCGTATTTGTTTATTAAGTGTTTCGCAAACTTTCAGCAGTAAGTTATTACGCTTTGGTGAGTTAAAGAAATCACCAATTCCACTTATTGACGAAAAGAAATGTTTAATCTGGCTGATCGACGAACAGGCTTTTAATTGGTGTGCATAATAATGCATATAGTGAGCATGAGGGTAAGTTTCTCTCATTATTTTGTTTTGAACCCCATTACGAGAAGCTTGCATTATTGCTGTGCCGTCATATGTCTGGGCAATCAGTTTATTGTTCAGGTTGAAAGGACTTAATTTCTCAACAAGTAGTTTCGATAGCCCACAAGATATTCGGTTGTCAACATCGACGTAGGCTAAAAATCTTTCCACGGGTTGTGAATCTTTCGAATATCGCAATACAATGGCAAACTGCGAACGATTTGTGGTTTCGTTTGCTTGTAAGGAAACGAAACTTATTCGATCCATTTCGGACTTAATCTCTTCAATATACACGTCGTACATACAATCCAACAGATCGTTCAGTATCGTTTTAGACGTTAAGCGGTCGTCTAAAACATCACCTAAAGTCAATTCGACCAAATCTAAGAACACTCCCCGACTATTTGATTGCGTTGTCTCATCGTGTCCAAGCACTGGTTGGTCGTGGATGCCGCAAAATTTGATACAGTCGATGATTCTGGATAGTGTGTGTCTATTCCTATCGACTAATTCGTTATGTCTTGAAACGCTCTGCCGATATCCAGAGTCTATCGTCGGCAAGACGTTTACTTTTCTGAACGTTTTAAATTTCACAGCGTTGTTTATGTGATTCATGGTGGATTCGTGTGCTCGGATTCGCTCGGAAATGTGTTTCAAATCGGAAACGCCGGAATGCGTCCACAGAGACTCCCCGCCGAAAAGAAGACAGAAAAAGCAAAAAAATGATTTCTTTTCTTCACTTACAGTCAGCCACGCTATTTTATCAAACCACGTCGAAGCGAACTTTCTATTGACTTTTCCATCTCGCTGAGAAATCTCTATATGTCTCGGTTGATGGGCACCGAGTTTGATTATTTCTAATTTTTCTTCCGGACTTGATGACGCAAATGAATGTTTTAACAAATTATCGACTTCGTTCATTGTGTGGTCTAAAAAAGCAAAAATGTGATTAATAAAAAATATCTATTGATAAAAAGGTACTTGTTGGTTATACAGGCGTGTCCTAACATTGAGTATACACACTTAAACTAACACATATTAATACATGGCAGTTAGAGAATGACCAAGTTTTTTCCCGTTTTTTTATCACAGCAATCTTCCCGGACATGCATACAACAAATCCTGATCGGTTCAGTGGTTTAGGAGCCTATTAAATTAAATATATTTTATAAAATTAAATTAATTTTCAATAGATGGCGCTAAATACCCGTGTATTTTTCAAGGGGAAATATTGATAACAAACAATACATATATACGGGCTTTTTCTTGATTCTACCACCCAAACCTTATATTAAACTTTACATACATCCAAAAAAAACATCGTGATACAGCTTGTCAACATATGAATAGTTATTTTGTTGATTTGAGTTTATATGAGTTTATGTGCGCAGGCCAATCATGCTACTGTTATGTATTGTGTATGTGGGTATACTCGATGCTCGGATGCGCCCATATAACCAACAAGTACTGATAAAAACGAAAGAATTGAAATATTGTGATTGAAAATGCGTCGAATGAATTCTTCTAATTCGGTCATAACTCTGTAGAAGGCATCCCCAATATATTATTATAATTTTCTCCAGAATCAGTCAGTTGGACGTACCGATACAAGTCCCTCCAGTACCCCCCCTTCCGTCAGAATATATTATTACTAGCTGTTATACTTAATATAAAACAATCGGTACTACTTTAGTATGCAGTCTACCTTAGCATGCGATCTACCTTTGAATCGCAGTCGACTATATTTTTTTATTTGTATCGTAGCAACGAAATGTTTATTACAATTTTTATTTTGTCCTGCCGCCCCATAATGTTTTCGAAGCATTTCTATCAAAATATCGTCAGCAGATACATATCTCTTAACCAAATCTTAAATGAATAGGGCCAACCTTAACTTAACCTAACCTATCCCAACCCAACATTAGCAGCCAACACCTATTTATTTAAGGGTCAGGATAGGTTAGGTGAAGTTAAGGTTGGCCCTATTCATTTAGGATTAGGTTGTTAGGGTAGGTGTAATTTAATCTCAGTGTCACACGCGAAAACTGAGACAGTGAGACCGCATATTAACCCTTTGCCCGCGCCAATTTAATATAGCGAACAAGCCCTGTACGCGGCACCTTTTTCGCGAATTTGGCAATCGAGTTTTTGACCTTAAATACAGATTTTAATATTTACTCAAGTAACCAAATATGTTAATTAACACATAAAGTATTATTTTAAACAATAAAATACATAATATATCTCGTAGTTTTGGCTTAATTGTCAAATAATCAATCTTCATACAATTGAGACGTATCGTCGCCATTGTTCAACAGATGTGACGTCACATAAACGAGGTTTCAGTATGGTTCCACAAAAAACTAATTTTTACTGGTATATATTTATTTTAAGCAAATTGAATAGATGGAATTCAACTCTCAGTAATATATTCAACCAATTTTGAACCTTAAAACAGTTGAAATAGGCGCATATAAGCTCAAAATCCCGTGCAAAGTTCAGAAATTCTATGGAAGACAGCCGCACTACAGACTTGTTGCGCAAAGCTTCCATAGAAGACAGCCGCGGGCAAACGGTTAAAGTGAAAACGTGAAGGTAGATCGCATACTAAAGTAGATATGTGAAGATAGACCGCATACTAGTAGCACCAAACAATCATACAACATATCTAGGAATGAATAAGATTTATTTTATACTCTTCTGATCAACACTGTGTACAATTGATCTGAGATTATTAAATAATTTTTAGCACATGTGTATATTCAAAAGTATAATGTTCTATATATCAATATAACGTTCAATCTTAAAACTATTTTCATATAATTTGCCTTCCGGTATTTGAGTAAGTGCGTTTACTTCTTTGGTTTTAGTATTATAATGATTACATATGAACTGAAATTTTAGAATATAACCATTATTGATAAATGTAATACCAATCTTTTTGTGTGTATACATATGTTGTGGTAATTCCATCTAATGAGATCTCTTATGTCGCACGAGGACAGATTTTCGTATGAACGATTTTGAGCAAATATCACACTTGAAAGGCTTTTCCCCCGTGTGAGTTCTCACATGATCGACAAGATAAGTTTTGACACGAAATAATTTTGAACAAATGTCACATTTGTGCGGTTTTACCCCAGTGTGTAACTTTTTGTGTAACTCGAGATGATATTTTCGAGTGAATGACTTTAAGCAAACTTCACACTTGTGCGGTTTTACCCCAGTATGCAATTTTTTATGTGACCCGAGGCTTGATTTTTGAGTAAATGATTTTGAACAAATTTCGCACGTGTAGGGCTTTTCTCCCGTGTGAGATCTTAAATGCAACACAAGTTCAAACTTTCGAATGAATGATTTCAAACACAAGTCACATTTGTGTGGTTTTACTCCAGTGTGCATTTTTTTATGTGACATAAGTCTACATTTTCCAGTAAATGATTGCAAACAAATGTCACACGTGTGTGGTTTTAACCCAGTATGCAATTTTTTATGTGACTCGAGGCTTGATTTTTGAGTGAATGAGTTTAAACAAATTTCACACTTGAAAGGCTTTTCTCCCGTGTGAGATCTTAAATGTAGCACGAGTCCATATTTTTGAATGAATGATTTTAAACAAATATCACACGTATAGGACCCCCCACCAATGTGACATTTTAAATGTTTCACAAGGCTAGATTTTGCAGCAAATGATTTAAAACAATTGTCACATTTGAAAGGCTTTTCTCCAGTATGTGATTTTTTGTGTATAATCAGTTTAGATTTACTGGGAAACGTCTTTGAACAAATTTCGCAATGCTTTTGGTGGGTTTTCGGCAATGAAGGGTTTTTTGATGGAATTTTGATACCGTCAATAATTTCTTCTCCGTAATCACACGAAGCAGCTGTTTCTCCATACGACTGTAATATAAAGAGAATGTTATGCAATTTGAAATACATTCAAGATTTTACAGTGTGATGAAAAGTCACTTTACCAGTGAGTCGACATTTTCGATTAATTGAATATTTTGCTTAGAATCACTAGGTTCGAAGACACTCGAGTCTCGTTCATCGGCCTTGTCTTTGACAAAAGACTTACAAACGCCCAGTGGCGAATTAGCGACCGACGCATTGTCCCAGACTTCATCTTCCAACAAGACTTCTTCTGTCTTGATCTTCAAACATTCATCTAACTTCAGTTGAGATGTTTCGTTGCTTTTAAGACAAGCATTTCGGAAAGTGGTTAGTGATTCCAGACTAGTCTCACACGAAAGACACACCGTGTCCGGCAACCCGTCGCCTCTTTTAACCTGCAGATGAAAAAAGGAGGAAGAAGTGATGAGAAGAGTGACCCAATTGAGTGCACAATTGTAACCTGTAACCAGCAACCGACCTGAATTTGACAGCAGGTCCGAATGCTCTGCACCAAACGCTCTGGATGAGGATCGCCGAAGATCGAGACGAAGGACTCGGCGGGAGCTGATCCAAGACAAAGCCTACACTCCATCGTCTCTGTATTTGACTCTGATCAGTGACAGACTCATCGCAACTACATATATATGTACATAGGTAAATCGACTGTCTGTTATTTTGATATTTTTTAGTGACATCTATTGGGGCCGTCGACACACAAGATATCTACTAACAGTATTTACTAATCCTCGCATCTAAGATATAAGGTAATTGGATTATTAGTCACATTGCGGTGGTCACAAAGACAATTTTTGCTATGAAAGCCGCGAATACGGAATGTTTGGCACTCGAGTTTTCGATAGTATTGTTGCGTAGGGGTGGGTGAAGGATCCACGTAAAAGGCCAACAGTCGTTTCACAGCATTTATTGATGATTAAGGAGATACACGCACTGTCACTGCTCAGTCCAGAATTACATGATATCGCCTACGTACCGCCTTATAAAGGGTAGATCTCTCAGGACGCCTAATCTGTTTACCTGTTGTATAGTCACGTATTTCGGATATGTATTTCCACGACATTGGGTCTCCCCGTACCGATTCTGAGAAATAACTAATAACGGTCATTTTTTAGCCTAAATGCACTTAGAGTCCAGATATAATCCTTGGAAGTAAGTGCATGCATTTAGTTAATCCGATAACAGATATCCGTTGGTCTAAGTGCAATTCGCTCAATCTATGATAGTTATCGTTAGTACGATGGATTTTTTACTATTTTTGTGTTAAAAAATAACGACAAGCATCAACACGCAATCCCACAAAGGTAAGGCCAACAGGCGACTGCATGTCTCAATAGACACGCGCCAAACGCGACGAAAATATAGCTGTCTCTTTCTCTCGCATTGATTCATCGATCTACAAGATTCTTCAAGCGAACCATCAAAAACATGACTTATCGCTACCGCCTTTATATCAAACTTTAGAACGTAGAAATGTATAAATGTTTTTTTTTACGATGTACCCCTTTTCTAAATCATACAAAATCTATTAAAATAAATTTCTTATAGTTCATTCTAGGAATACAAGAAATGGTAATTGGATTCTTAGTCACATTGCGGTGGTCACAAAGACAATTTTTGCCATTATAATCGTGAATACGCAATATTTGGCACTCAAGTTCTCGTTAGTATGATGGACTTTTCGGCTGCCAGATGTTCCGTTATAGAGATTTTAGTGACTTTTGTGACCAATGATCACCGAACCCTAAGATATATACCAAAATCACTATATTGACGGAGGCATTTGCACTCGCGATATAGGCTACGTCCACACTACCGATATCTACACCCGATATTTACTAGTTCCAGTAAATACGCATGAGTGTGTTTTTATAACGATATTTACTAGGTCCAGTGAATCGTACGCATGAGTGTGTTTGCACCCGCGATATATACCTCATTTACGGCCTTAGCACCTTGGTTTACGGCCAGTACCTGGAGGGCTGCCATATATATTATATGGTAAACGGACTACTAGTCACATGTGAACCAGTCACAGGACAGCCGACCAATTTTTAATTTTTGGGTGTGACCAGTTTTAGTGTGTCGGGTGATCACGTGTGACCGATCTAGAGCGACCGGTTGTCCTGTGACCGGTTCACATTTTACTAGTAATCACCGAACCATATTATATGTATAAATTCGCTAACCAGTTCAATAAAAACAAATTAAGCTTAAATTAACAAAGTTCAGCTGGAGAGAAACGTATACAAACTTCAATTGACACCAACAAAAACCTAAATTACACTGAGCAACAAAAAAAATTACCAGAGCGGAGACTTACCAATCTTTACTAAGTTTGACCCACTGAATTCGAATATGATAATGATTTTTGTTGGTTGGTATGCGTACAACGGAAGCGTTGGAGAAAGTGAGATGGCAAGTCCGTCGCTTACGCGCGTGTGGTCGGACTCTCGTTTGCCATCTCGCTTGCATCAACGCTTCTGTTATGGTCCGTACGCACCAAACCAACGACGATTTTGGGCCAACTTTTAAAACCAGTAGCGTACAAAATATCGAAATAAAAATTAAATAAAAAAATTGAAATTAAATATCAAAATTAAGTTAACGAGCGAGATTGAGCTAAAATTTTGATATTTAATTTCAATTTTTAAATTTAATTTTTATTTCGATATTTTGTACGCTACTGGTTTTATCCTGCTGGTTAAATCGTTGGACCAAAATCGTCGTTGGTTTGGTCCGTACGCAGCATTATACGCATACGGGAACCGAACGAAAGTCTTTCTTACGCAAAAACCGCTCGAGTTAGTACATTTATATAAAAAAATACATTGAGATAGAAAACCAATCTTTGTAAACGTGGTGAAATAAAAAAGTGGGCAAATAAACGCAAAATAGCACGGAGAAAAGATCCGTAAAAAAAATATATTTTTGACTTTGAAAATTCGCTAGACAATTAATTATAAGTTTTTTAAAACAATAAAAAATCACAATCAATAGAAAAAACATCTGAATATTAACTCCAATACTCACTTTAAGTACAACAATACTAGATTTTGAGTTAAGGACCGCAAAAGCCAAAAAAGTGTAAAAATCGCGCATTTTTTTAAACGCTCATATCTCGTAAACGATCACCAACCAACAAAAATCATCATCATATGCGAATTCAGTGGGTCAAACTTAGTAAAGATTGGTTTGTCTCCGCTCTGGTAACTCAAAAACGTGATTTTTTGTTGCTCAGTGTTATTTTTATGTACAAAGAATCTGTTTTAAGAGTTCAAATAAATTAATACAACTTTGTAATAATTATAATCGATCTGTAATTGCTGCGTAAGCTGTTTATTTTATTTTTTATATCTTCTTTTGTCACGTTCGGCTTGATTTTCTTGCAGCTTCGTAATATGTAGAACATCTAAATATTCATTTTTTTTTACTTATTTAAATAATTATTATCGTTGGGATTCCATAATGCTGGATGTGTCTCATCGTAGGATATTATGGAGGATGAACGAATGAGACGACTGGCATGTTAATGCACGTGTTTATTATATGACAGCTGAAGACAGAGTGAGTAGCGGCTGTCCGAACCCAGCCGGGTTGGTCCCCACTCGCAGGAAGGCAACCAAACTCGACCATGTCGTATAAGCGAGCCGCCACATCACTCCCCCCCCAGCATCAGCGATACCAAAATTACAAAGAAACAAATTTTACAAAAGAAAAAAATTATTGTTACACAAAGAGAAAAAATTATTACGTGGGGAGAAAAAAAATTGTTGACGTGGGTCATCCGCTGTGTACATAGGTGTACCGCCCTGAATGGTCGGTAGATTCGAGGGCGGTGACGTCGCGAGCAGGACGGTGGGTGGTCCGATGGTCGCGCCGATGCGATGCGATGCTGCGGCGGCGCCGCTCTTCCGAGGCTGATGTCGGTTGGTGGGGCGGCGGGGGCGGCAGGGGCATCGATGTGGTTGATGATACTCCGAGCTGGACTGTGAGTCGTTGTGGCTCGTGGAGGTGTTGTAGCGCTACCGCCCGTCTCGGCGTGACGACGCTCGTGGGGACGGACGGGGCCTTGATGATGATGATGATGATGGTGCTGAGGTGGTGTATGTCTTGTGGTGCTGGATGACCGTTCCATGTGTAGTGGATCGCGCATGACTCCACATCCAGCTGTCAAGATCATCGTCTCATTCGCTCCCCCATTTTTTTAAGCACCTGTCATCGACGTTGGCTGGACTCCAGTCGGTAGGTAGGTGGGTAGGTAGCCGTGTCTGCTCGTTTATTGTCACCCGCGGGCCGCGACGCGCTGTGTTGATGGCGATGGGGGCGCGGCGGGTAGCTGGTAGCGGGTAGCCTGGCTCGGCGAGGCAGGGATGAGCGGCATGTTGAAATTGATCGAGGCTGCGTGGCTCGATGTCGGGGGTCACCAGTATGGAGGATGAACGAATGAGACGACTGGCATGTTAATGCACGTGTTTATTATATGACAGCTGAAGACAGAGTGAGTAGCGGCTGTCCGAACCCAGCCGGGTTGGTCCCCACTCGCAGGAAGGCAACCAAACTCGACCATGTCGTATAAGTGAGCCGCCACAATATAATGAATTGTTGTAAATCCGTGGCCGACAACACGGCGCCACCAATATTTCGCTAATACAGGTCGTCAAATCGGTAGGTGGTCAGTCAGTCTGAGTCTGAAGAGTACGCGCGAGACTACTTTGCGAAAGATGGACATGGATATGAGAAGAAAAGCGGCTTTGGCGATCATACTCGAGGATGCGTTGAGGACTCCCAAACATAAAAGGCGGTGGGCTAAGCAGTGGATGCTTCAGAAGAATTGATATTCACACTTGAATATCGCCGAAGAAATGGTTCTAGGCGATGACATGAACGATTACCTGAACCTTTTTAGAATGAGTGAAGATTCGTTCGAGTCATTGCTAATATTGTTTTCACCCTATATAACAAAAAAATATACGAAAATGAGACTAGCCATAACACCGAGGAAGAAACTCGCCGTAACGTTACGGTACCATTGATGTATAATATGTATAATAGATCCGCCCTCACGTGTTATACTTGTCTCCCTTTTGGGGCATGCAAAATACATGGCGCATGCACAGTTTCTCTTAGTAGGTAGGTAGGTACCGCTGCGTCGTAGGGAAAAAAAACCCAACGTCCCCGGTAGTTAAACCACCCGCACCCCTCAGTTAGTGAAGACAAGATCTCCGACCACAATAACACGTCTGGGCCCATCTAGTGTATTATACATCAATGTACGGTACCTTGCACCTGGCAGTAGTTTCACGTGCTTGAGATATTCCAGTTTTCTTTCGACGTCTACTATAAGTGAAGCTGTTATTTCCACATGCAGAGCATTAAGTCATTTGAAAGATCACATCAAAAATAAAAGACAGGAACTCACCCAGCGGCTACACAAAATGAACTGGTTGATAGGAAGAAAATCCAGTCTAACATTAGAGAATAAAATTTTGGTATACAAGTCAATCCTAAAGCCAGTCTGGACATATGGTATCCAACTACGGGGAACGAGTAGTAACTCTAACGTGGAAATCTTACAACGATTCCAAAATAAAGCCCTTAGAATAATAACAAATGCCCCATGGTTTGCGAGAAACACTGAAACTCATCAACATGTATCTATACCATCAATTAAAACGGAAATAGAAAGTTATACAAAAAACTACAAGCGTAGACTCGAAACCCACTCAAACGAGTTGGCAAAAGCTCTCATAAAGTCTAGTGCAAAAGACACTAGACTAAAGCGCCGCAGAGTGCTCGAGTAATGGATTAAAAGCTGGCAATTAATGAATTGCCAAATCTTCTGATAAATAAATTGTTATAAAATCTGCTTATGACCGACGGGTCGATTGCAAATATCTTAAATTAAAAAAAAAAAAAAAATTTTAACTATATATATTTTTTTTATTATTTTCAATTTTTAATTTTCTATTTTTATGTACAATTTTTTTTGATGTTTTATTTTATTATCATTATTTTATGTGTTTATATCTTTTTTGTATTTCCTGTAGAGACACTGTGGTATATGTACTTGTATATTAAAAATAAATAAATAAATATTGGGTCACATTATATCATATTTAATGAGTTGAATTTTTTACATACATATGTATAACTGCGGTTACTTGCACGGAAATGTGTAGAAAACATAATAAATCATTGTATTTACTGTGCGTAAAAGTATTTTTTTGTAATTTTGTCCCCGTAATTAGGATTTAAGTATATATTTTAGAATTTATTTGAAACTACATATATCATAAAATTATAATTTAGTAGCCACTATTGTCATCAGTGGCGAAGCGAAGGGGGGGGGGCTGGACCCCCCCCCCTTTGCGAAGCGCAGTCGGCGGCAAAATATCCCATTCCTGTCGCAATTCATCGGTCGTTTGCATCATACTCTTCAGTTAGAAGTTAGCTTTACTTTATTTTTATATGTTGTGATTTTATATTAATTAAAATATAAATTATATATATTATCTTGCCTTTTTTCCAGTCAAACCCCCCCCCCCCCCGTGACAAAATCCTGGCTACGCCACTGATTGTCATTGATGTTCTCGCAGCTATTTTTTTTATGTATTTGAACCGCTCCTTAAGTTACAATTCATCTTCAAGTTAAATTTCAATAAAGTGTCGTATAAAGAGCTGCAACGTGTAATCTGTAAAGAAAAATGTGGACGAAACATATAGCTTATATGTAAATAAACATTCTTAAAATAATAATAAAATCAGTTTAAAATAATTATTTTATATTTTTCTCATTAAATATTACAAACATATATATACATATATGTAAGTCTCGATATATATACATGTTTATCAAAAAATTAATATGTATATAGTGCAGCTGGAATAGAAGGGTTTACCGTCCCCAAGATTTATACTGTTCATTACTAGTTTCTGAAGAAACGTATATACTGGTATAAAAATATCATCTCAGGACATGAATAAATGAATCAGTATGAGTTATCTAGTGTGATTTACAAGGTAGCGTTTATTATAAACCGATTTCAAACAAATCTCACACTAGAACGACGTGAATATTTAAATGCCTCAGTGTGATATTTATCAAAAAAATATATTAAACGTATTTCACATTCATAAGACTATTTCTTATGAAGAGTTCTTATATGCTTCGTGAGGTTCGATTTTTGGGTGAATGATTTTAAACAAATATCACATTTGTGTGGTTTTATCCCAGTATGTAATTTTTTATGTGGCACGAGGTGAGATTTTTGAGAAAATGATTTTAAACAAATTTCACACTTATGAGGTTTTTCCCCTGTGTGAGATCTTAAATGTATCACAAGTTTATATTTACAAATAAATGATTTTAAACATATATCACACTTGTAAGGCTTTTCCCCCCTGTGAGATCTTAAATGTATCACAAGTGAGGAACTATCTCTAAATGATTTTGAACAAATTTCACACTTATGAGGTTTTTCCCCCGTGTGAGATCTTAAATGTATCACAAGTTTATATTTACAACTAAATGATTTTATACAAATGTCACATTTGTGTGGTTTTATCCCAGTATGCAATTTTTCATGTGACGTGAGGTAAGATTTATCAACAAAGGATTTTAAACAAATTTCACATTTGTGTGGTTTCATCCCAGAATGCGTTTTTTTATGTAACGTGAGGTTGAATTTTTGAGAAAATGATTTTAAACAAATTTCACACTTGTGAGGCTTTTCCCCCGTGTGAGATCTTAAATGTATCACAAGTATAGGTTTACTACTAAATGATTTTAAACAATTGTCACATTTGAATGGCTTTTCTCTACTATGTAAAACGAGTTCAGATTCACTGGGCAATGGCTTTGAACAAATTTCACTACTCCTTCGGTGAATTGTCGGTAGTGAAGGCTCATCATCCCATATTAAATCTTCCAACAAAACTTCTTCAGTCTTGATCTTCAAGCAATCATCCAACCTCAATTGAGACGTTTCGTTGCTTTGAAAACAAGCCTCTCGAAAGCTGATCAACAATTCCAGATTAGTCTTACACGAAAGACACACCGTGTCCGGCAACCCGTCGCCTCTTTTAACCTGCAGGTGAAAAGGTTGGATTAAGAGAAGAGTTAACCAATTGGGCCCACAGTAGTTGTAACCTGTAACCAGCAACTGACATGAATTTGACAGCAGGTCCTAATGTGTTGCTCCAGACGCTCTGGATGAGGACCTGGTCTCTGGAAGATGGAGACGGAAGAGTCGGCCGGAGTACTCCATCCAAGACAAAGCCTGCACTCCATCGTCCCTGTATCCAACTCGCTGTGACACTTTTATTGATTACTTATTAGTGACATCTATCGTACAAATTTGACACTAAAGACCTGACCTACGAAACTACGCTCACGCTGACGACACGATACGAAACATGCGGCCAAAACTGTTTATATGAAATTCTATGGTGCCGTCGATACCAACTGTATTTACTTAACAATATTTTCCGTATCCAGTTCCTATGGTTTGGTGATTACTAGTCAAATGTGATCACTTCTCCGAAGCTCCAACCTCTTCGTACATACAATAACCATTGTAACAATTGAACGAAAATAAACGATCCTCTTACAAACCCAAGCGGTGTTTTCTTAGACCGGGACACGGTCAACACATTTGTCCCGCGTACTAAAGCCATATTATGTCTTTTTCTCGTTCTTCTAATCCCACCTTATATCGGTATGATCTTGGTGGAACTCCACTATGTAGAACATTATCCAAAAAGGACCTTGGCATTACATTTGAGAGCAGATGGAAGTTTGGTATCCATATTTCCAATATGTGCAATAAAGCTTCAAAGATGCTGGATTTCGTTTTGCGCAACGCTCACAGTTTCAATAATTTAAGAGTTTTGCGTCTTCTTTATAACGCATTAGTCCGAAGCATCTTGGAATCTGGTGCCATTATATGGAGTCCCAGTGAAGTACTCACTCTCTAAAAATTGAAAGAGTTCAAAGGAAGTTCCTCCGCTATCTATATATGAGAGAGTTTGGATACTACCCGCAACTGTTTTTATTTTGTTCCCTATCTTGTCGGAGGGATGCTTCTTGTGTGTCATTTCTTAATTATTAAGAGGTACTTTTTACAACCCAACTATATTGGAAGATATAAATTTATGGGTTTCAAACAATTAAAGCAAGAACTAATGTTGTTGCTTTTTCACCATTTGCTCGAGTCTTACGTTGCTTGAATTTGGTCAGTAATCACATCGATATTTTCAATATTTCACCGGATAATCTATCCGTATTTTTACTGTTTTTTACTTTTAATTCAATTTAAACTATATAGATTTTTTTTATTAATTTCAATTTGTAATTTTTAATTCTCAATTTTTCAATTTTTAGTTTTCTATTGTTATGTACAATTTTTTTTAATGTTTTTTTTGTTTTATTATCATTATTTTATTGTTTATATATTTTATGTATTTCCTGTAGAGATACTTTTGGTATACTTGTATATTAAAAATAATTAAATAAATAATGTGGTCACATTTAGTGAATTAAATTTTTGACATATGTATAATTGCGGTTACTTGCACAGAAATGAAGATACACTTAAATTAATAAATAAAAGATGGCAATTAGTAGTACATACCAGATCTAAGAAACATTAATATGTGAAAATCTATTTTCATTTGTACATACATACATACATATGTATGTTTTAATTTCATTTACTTACTTATGTGCTGAATAGCCGATTTAGAATGTTCAATGAAAATGACTGTATTGAAAGAATGCAATGAAATGAATTACAGGGTATTGAATATTTTGGTATCAGTCCTTACATACATATATGTAAGTCTCGATATATGTACATATTTATCAAAAAATTAACTAAAAACAAAATACACACTGTATCGAATGGTGACACGATAACTCGTTCACAGAATATACACACTATATGAAAAATACAATAAAAAACTGATAGGATAACACGTATTCTACAATACATATTCCTAAACTAATGAATAAAATATAATTATAAAACATTCAAAAGAGAAATAAAAAACGTTGTAATACATATTTTGTAAATTCCACTACAATATATGTACATATTGTTATGTCCTGACGGACCGGAGATACAAAAAAATGGTATCTGATTCACAAGCAGATCAATGTTTGATCTACGAGCAAACCAGATAAACACTTTAATGTTTCCGTTAATAAAAGTCACTTTTGTATTTTTATTAGGGTAGAATTTATTATATTCTTTATAGACTTACAACATTAGTCTAAGAGAAATTTATAGACACTTTTTATTAAAAGTTCAGATCACTTCGATATTTCTATGTTCGAGTAGAAGTTAAAGTTACAAGCGCTAGTTTTAACAAAGGGTTTTACAAAGGTTTCACTAGGGCTTTTCACAAGGGTTCACAAGGGTAGAGAAGTAAAGCACAATATAACGTTGGTGCTGTTCAGGGTAATCTGCCTTATCGAGGTTTGGGTATCCTCTTTTATACTAAAGAGATGACGTTATTGTTTATGTTATTCTTATCGATAATGGTTTGCGTTTGTATTACCTTGATATCTCATTCGTCATTTAATTTGTCGGATGCCTCCGTATATGGTCATCTTTGGTGGGAAGCAGATAAGACTCCCGTAATAGATCTCGAGGTTATGAGGTCATAACAATATGTATTGAAATTGAAATCACTAAGTTTAATTATACACATAAAATTAAACTAAATTATGACCTTCATATATGACAATATTGTATTTCACTAGAGAATCAGTCAATTTTATTCAAAAATATATACGATGCAAAAAATATTAAGAATGAAGAGAATTTTCAAATTGGATTAAATATCTTTTCAACTATTAGGAACGTAGAAAATTTTTGTCATTGTCATTGAAAGAGCTTGTCATTGTTCGTGTCTTACATGTCCGTGCAAATTTAATCAATTAGGGATACAGTATTGTAAGATTTATATCTTTGTGAGACATTATCTTTAGCACCAAAATTTTCTACGTTCCCATTTTTACATCTTATGACAACTTTTATAACCCATGAGATAACATTGATTAGGAAATGAATGTCAATGTGAGATCTCAAGTGACTTAGGAGGTAGCTTAGATTAGAAGTCGACTTCAAAAAAATATCACACTTGTACGGTGTCGGTATTAAAATGAGACGCAGTGATATTTAGCAAAAAATTATATCATATGCGTTCATATTTCACATTCATAAGACTATTTGTGATTATAAGAATGAGACCTTATATGTTTCGGGTGGTTTTAAAAAAATATCACACTTTTAAGGCTTTTCCCCCCCTATGAGTTTGTAAATGACGAAAAAGATAAGAATTTCGATTAAATGATTTTGAACAAATGTCACATTTGTGTAGTTGTATTCAAGTATGCGTGTTTTTATGTAACATGAGGTAAGGTTTTCGAGGAAATGATTTTAAACAAATTTCACACCTTTTTCCCCGTGTGAGATCTTAAATGTATCAAAAAATTAGGTTTACTTCTAAATGATTTTAAACAAATGTAACATTTGTGTGGTTTTATCCCAGAATGCGTTTTTTTATGTGACGTGAGGCTAGATTTTATAGAAAATGATTTTAAACAAATTTCACACTTGTAAGGCTTTTCCCTCGTGTGGGATCTTAAATGTATCACAAGATTAGGTTTACTTTTAAATGATTTTAAACAAATTTCACACTTGTAAGGCTTTTCCCCCCTGTGAGATCTTAAATGTAACACAACTTCATATTTACTACTAAATGATTTTAAACAAATTTCACATTTGTGCGGTTTTATCCCAGAATGATTTTTTTTATGTAACGTGAGGCTAGATTTTTGAGAAAATGATTTTAAACAAATTTCACACTTGTAAGGCTTTTCTCCCGTGTGGGATCTTAAATGTAACACAAGATTAGATTTTCTACTAAATGATTTTAAACAAATTTCACACTTGTAAGGCTTTTCCCCCGTGTGAGATCTTAAATGTAACACAACTTCATATTTACTACTAAATGATTTTAAACAAATTTCACATTTGTGCGGTTTTATCCCAGAATGATTTTCTTTATGCAACGTGAGGTGAGATTTTCGAGAAAATGATTTTAAACAAATTTCACACTTGTAAGGCTTTTCCCCCGTGTGAGATCTTAAATGTAACACAAGATCATATTTACTACGAAATGATTTTAAACAAATATCACATTTGTGCGGTTTTATCCCAGAATGATTTTTTTTATGTAACGTGAGGCCAGATTTTCGGAAAAATGATTTTAAACAAATATCACATTTGTGCGGTTTTATCCCAGAATGATTTTTTTTATGTAACGTGAGGCTAGATTTTATAGAAAATGATTTTAAACAAATTTCACACTTGTAAGGCTTTTCCCCCGTGTGGGATCTTAAATGTAACACAAGTTCATGTTTACTACGAAATGATTTTAAACAAATTTCACACTTGTAAGGCTTTTCCCCCGTGTGGGATCTTAAATGTGTTACAAGATTAGATTTACTACTAAATGATTTTAAACAAATTTCACACTTGTAAGGCTTTTCCCCCGTGTGGGATCTTAAATGTAACACAACTTCATATTTACTACTAAATGATTTTAAACAAATATCACATTTGTGCGGTTTTATCCCAGAATGTTTTTTTTTATGTAACGTGAGGCCAGATTTTCGGAAAAATGATTTTAAACAAATATCACATTTGTGCGGTTTTATCCCAGAATGATTTTTTTTATGTAACGTGAGGCTAGATTTTATAGAAAATGATTTTAAACAAATTTCACACTTGTAAGGCTTTTCCCCCGTGTGAGATCTTAAATGCATCACAAGTTTATATTTACTATTAAATGATTTTAAACAATTGTCACATTTGAACGGCTTTTCTCTAGTATGTAAAACGAGTTCAGATTCTCTGGGCAATGGCTTTGAACAAATTTCACTACTCCTTCGGTGAATTGTCGGTAGTGAAGGCTCATCGTCCCATATTAAATCTTCCAACAAAACTTCTTCAGTTTTGAGCTTCCAGGTATGCAATTTTTCATGTAATTTAAGGCTAGATTTTCGAGTATACGATTTTAAACAAATGTCACATTTGTATGGTTTTAACCTAGTATGCAATTTTTTATGTGACTCGAGTTTAGATTTATGAGAAAATGATTTTACACAAATTTCACATTTGAACGGCTTTTCTCTAGTATGTAAAACAAGTTTTGTACTAATTTCACAATTTTTTTGTTGAATTGTCGGTAATGAAGTCTCATCGTCCCATATTAAATCTTCCAACAAAACTTCCTCAGTCTTGATCTTCAGGCAATCATCTAACCTCCGTTGAGACGTTTCGTTGCTTCGAAAACAAGCCTCTCGAAAGCTGATCAACGATTCCAGATTGGTCTTGCACGAAAGACACACCGTGTTCGGCAACCCATCGCCTCTTTTAACCTGCAGATGGAAAAAGTAGGATCAAGCGGTGATAAGAGTTAACCACACAATTGTAACCTGTAACCAGCAACCGACATGAATTTGACAGCAAGTCCGAATGCGTTGCTCCAGACGCTCTGGATGAGGACCTGGTCTCTGGAAGATGGAGACGGAAGAGTCGGCCGGAGTACTCCATCCGAGACAAAGCCTGCACTCCATCGTCCCTGTATCCAACTCGCTGTGACACTTTTATTGATTACTTATTAGTGACATCTATCGTACAAATTTGACACTAAAGACCTGACCTACGAAACTACGCTCACGCTGACGACACGATACGGAACATGCGGCCAAAACTGTTTATATGAAATTCTATGGTGCCGTCGATACCAACTGTATTTACTTAACAATATTTTCCGTCTCCAGTTCCTATATATGTACTTATGTAGCAAATAGTGCTTCCAATCCCGGAAGGTTTCTTCAGCACCGGGATTGCGGTGCCGGGAATTTCCGATCCCGGGATCCCGGTACTAGCACCGGGATTTCAAATGTATAAGAAAAAAAGTTCAATTGCATGTTTTCATATTTCAAAAACGTTCAATTGCATTTTGCAAACTCTCCCGATGTTTCACGCAAAAAATACTCCCATTTGGCGTACTAATTTTGAGAGTTAAGCTACATTTTTTAAATTTTCGGTTCGCATCCATAAATTTCTAAGATTAAATAAAACACATCCGAAAATTCAATTAAATAAAGTACTTCTGCTTACCAACTTTTATACATAACTTGGTAAAATTTCAGTTCAATAAATTAAAGAATTTCTTAGAGAAACATAACAAAAACCTTGCTTCTATAAATTAAAAGTACTACTTTCGGTTTAGGAAAAAATATTGGGGTATAATATTAATAATTTTGTAGGAATCTCGTCGTCGTCATCGTCATCGAAACCTTCGAGAATATTCCGCAACAACAAAATACATCGAGCGGAACAGCATCAAGCATTCCAGAAAATTCGACGCCTCGACGAAAACAAAATTCCTCTCGTACGCGTCAATAACCACTTCCATCAAGCATTCCAGAAAATTCGACGCCTCGACGAAAACAAAATTCCTCTCGTACGCGTCAATAACCACTTCCACCAAGCATTCCAAAAACACTATAAAAGGAGGTACAACCCAAACAAGACCAGTCGACCCACAACAGCAAGCGTCGACACACAGCACCAGACCAGTCGACCCACAACAGCAAGCGTCGACACACAGCACCAGACCAGTCGACCCAGAGCAGCAAGCGTCGACACACAGCAGCAGACCAGTCAACATACAGCTCCTGACCAGCCACCACTACACTACGCGGACTTGGAAGATCAACCAGCCGGACGAGCCAGCAACACACTGCCGTATCCAGAGACCTTCCGTACATAGCTGAATGCTGAGCCAGCGACACTCTACCATATCCAGAGACCGCTGAACGACATACTTTTGCCCACAAATACCCTACCTTTGTACAACCATAGGCAAACAATAAAACTTTATAAAACTAGCACAACAGTGTTTCGTTAGGCCGGGATACGGTCAACACACATGTAACCCGCCTACATTGGTACTAATCCGACGTGATCTACGCAACCTTCTGATCATCCAACAGCGCTGTCAACACATCGCTACCCCGCCTACATTGGTGACCCCATCTTTGAACCACACAACAGTGTTTCGTTAGGCCGGGATACGGTCAATACATCGTACCCCGCCTACAATTTCTATTACAAGTAAGAAATTTCTGTCCGATTTGATAAGTGGTTTGGGAGATAATTTAATTCAAAAACTTAAAAAGAAAGAGGACACCTATAAGAGGATGTACCAATACTAAGTTTCAGTTCGATAGGACGAACAGTGTTCAAAAAATCCCCAAAATACACTGACACACAATAAACATACAGACACTCACACCTTTTTTCTAGATCATGAAAACGTGATCAGTGGTCGATTCTGAGTTCGAATCAGTTAAACTATGCTTCAAATATCATTGCAGTTGAGCACAATATCTGCGACACAATACAGGCCGTTCATACCATTTCGTGGAAACTACAAGCCGGCGTCGAAACGGGTGGCAAACAAATGGACTATGACTGTCATTGATCATCCCACCATTGTTCATTATATAATGTTCTTTTATGTTTTTTTCCATATTATTTTTATAAAAATAATATTTTTAAAGAGATTTCTGCCAGCACCGTAATCCCGGTACCAGAAAACATCGGGATCCCGGGATCCCGGTGCTTGGGATCCCGGGATTGGAAGCCTTAGTAGCAACCATAGGTTGCTATATAGGAACTGGATATGGAAAATATTGTAATTAATTACTGTTGGTATCGACTAGAGGTTGTGATTTCTCGACCAGTTTTGATTCTCGAGTTTCTAGAATCTTATTTTCTCGGAATATTTGAATCTCGAGAAAACGAGATTTTCTTATTGTTTCTCGGCATAAAATCGACAACATACAAAAATCAAAAGGACACAAAGACTATATATATTATTTTAGGGGTTTATAACATTATTAAAGACATGATGGTGGAGAGATATGAAGGGATACAATAGAATATTGAATAGAAAAAAGTGAAATTATATTAAAAAAATAAACGATAGTAATTTAAAATAGTAAAAACAACAGTATGTAACTGTGGCGGCTCGCTATATGATATGGTCGAGTTCGGTCACCTTCCTGCGCGTTGGGACAAACTCGGCCGCGTTCAGAGTAGCTACTATCACTTCGTCTTCGGCCGTCATAATAAATCAACGTGCATTAACAAGCCAGTCGTCTCATTCGTTCCATCCCCTATATAACAAAGAACTTTATTAAATTAGATAACACACTGATAAAAAAATTAAAATTTTGACCATCTATGCATATTTTAATACTGACCTTAAATTGATTAATATCTCAGACACCAATATACAAATATCTACACAAAATTATAAATAAATATCAAATATCTACACAAAATTTTTACACATAAATAATAAATCAAGCAACTTTTTGGTGTTACAGTGCTGTCGTATTTTCAGTGAAAATATATTTTCACTGGCGTTTTCTTTCCCACTAAAATATGGTGCGATTTCGCTGTAACATATGCATTAGTAATATATGTATGATGACCGAATAATTACTTACCGGATAAATAATAAAAATACTGACCGTTTATACATATTATAAATCAGTCAGTTTATTGAACGAAAACATGTAGTGATAAATTTAAAATATTTTCGATATTTTCGAGATTCTGATAAATGATTTCTCGAGAAACAAGAATCTAGAATTTTCGTAATAAAATATTCTCGAGAAACGAGTGTAGGCGGGGGTAGTGAATGTTGACCGTATCCCGGCCTTACGAAACACGGTTGTATTTTGTTGGAATAAATTATTTTTATTACATGGTTTCGGGTATACAAGTGTATAAAAGATTATGTTGATGAAGCGGGTATGTTCTGGAAATTATCGAAGCGGCTGGATTCGACTAAGTGTTGCTGGCTTGGCAATCGTCTATGTTGAGATATCTCTGGATACGGCTATGTTCTGGTGCGGTTCTTCCATGTTGGTTGTTGCTGGTTGAGTGAGTCTGGCTCTGTTGCTGGTCGGCTGCTTCTAGCTGACTGGTTGTTGGTGTAGCATGGTCTGCTGCTGGCTGTTGACTAAAGTTATCCTGCCCAGACTCCCTTTTATATGCTTTTGGCCGGATGCGATTTTCGGCAGATGTTCGAACACCTGCATGTGCACGTGTTCGTTTAACGGAAGTTGATATCCGTTTGGCGGTCTGCACGTGTTCAGCGCGAGGTCGCGAGATGCGGCCATCACTTCCGCTTCAACTGTCGCCGCTTGAACACTGCTTCTTAGCGGCTCGCTTCCTCGCTCCCGAATCACCAGTTCGAGACTGGTGATGTTTGACAATACTTGGAGACCAGCTCCAGTATTCGTCCGGGGTGAAGTGAGGAAGCCTGGTATGTCTTCGTCCCGAAGACAACTCAGCCACGCGTGTTTGGTACATAGCCTCAAACCATCACGCCACAAGTTTGTTGATACACAAACTCCCCCCCCCCCCCCCCCTTTGTCAACCTTTTGCATACTTAACGGAAATATGATATTTACACCTTTCACAATAAATTTTTTCACCATTTAATATTAATTCCGGATGACCGCTTATCCAACTGTTTACTGTTGTTATGGAATGTTTAATCGGAACCATTATTTGTATTTTTATTATTAAAAGCGATAAGTTGGAACTATTTTTTTAGATTAATTCTAATTATTTTCAAAGATTTTTATTAACTTAATTGAAATTGAATGGTGGAGAATATCGATGTTCGTCACGAATATAATATTACTAATGAATAGTAGGACCGGAAGCGTGCCGTTCTTTGTTTATTGTTCGTTGTGCATTGTTCATTTTTATGATGAACCTTTGTTAAAGGTTCGCCGAACCATTTTTTGGCACTCTAGCTTTGTGAATAGACCCAAAACGCCGTGATTCTTGGAAAAAGCACGCTCTCTATCCGCCCTTTATTCATTAGATCTATACTGAACGGACAACCGATTACAACTACTTAAATTTTAAAAGTTCGTGGAGCAACCGAATTCCTAATATTATTAAACAATGGACCGGACGTTTTAACTAAAACTACTCATAAAATAAAGCTTTTAAGACGCCGAACTATGCTGAACCGAATGCCGACAAAAGGCAAAAATAAAACTTTCGAGACTGTCATTATATAAATTATGACGTTATATATTGTCATTTTTGATCCCTTTGAAATAAATTCTTTACAAATATTTTCGTTGGAAAGGGAAACTTTCCGCAAAATAAATAATATTTTATAATATTTCCGACCAGTTCGGCTCTCGTAAAGTAACCATTTTTTTCATGACGGCACTGTGTTTATCCGCCCATTAAGGTCTGTTCATACCTAGTCAGCACGTACCGACTTCAGCAGGTATCCGGCCGTACGAAAAGTATTCTTTGGTACATTTTGTACGGGTATATTCATACCAACCGTCACGTTTACGCCACGGCAGGCTTACAGCAGTACCCGACATTTCCTGTTCATACCTTACAGCAACATCCGTCAACGTAGCGTATCCGTTTTTTTGGCCATCGTGGAAATATACACGCGAATTACGTGCCACGAGTCTGCCGCTTTGCTGTTTTGGACCAATTATCGATAGTGACAGTTGACAGCTGTTCAATCCTTCGACATAGTTTTGGCGCAAATATTTAAAAAAAAATTCTATTTTTCACGGATATATTTAAAAAAATTTTGTCCATCATCCACAAGCTCCTTATACAGTGTCCAAAAGTTCGGTTTTTCTATTTTTTAATATGGGATGCACATCAAAACGCCTCCGTGCTTTTTTATTGCCTTCTTGAGTTTCTTCTTCCAAAAACAACGCGATTATACATAATTTTTCGTTCGATAAACGCCGAAACATTTTTGCTCACTTGTATTCTGACGCGTAGCTACGAATGCACGTGTATGCATTCATATTGCAAGTACTCGACAATACGACTTAAGCAATATTGCGCCGTATCGTCATGGCCTCTAATGTATAAGTAAGCCGATTTTGCCTTGCACTCGGCCAAATTGCTGTAAACGCGACGTGACCGCGACATGTAGGTAGATATGAATAGAAATGTAATAAAATGACACATTTGAGACGGAGTCGTGTAATGCTGAAGCCGTGCAGTGCTGTTAAGTATGAACAGACCTTTAGTCATCACATACTACTACTACAGAATTAAAATCCTTTTTGATAATTAAACCCCGTCTACCTGCCTATAAATTTTAGCGACCTTTGAAACATAGCATTGGGTAGATTATGAAGTGCTGACTGCTTAGAATTTATCAAGGTCCAACAGAGTAGATTAAAAAGGGTAATTAAAAAGCAAGGATGTGGTAGCCGTGTGTCCGTTTGACGTTTGACGTTTGTCAGGTCGCGTCAGTGGTTTGTAAGAGTGTGTTGGTAGGAGTGTGGCCGCGTGCGGTTCGACGTTTGAATATCAGTTGTCGGCTGTCACTTGTCACTCTTTACCCTTCACTCGTCGGCCAATCGGAGTCGAGGCGAGGCTGCGCCCCTGCGCCCCTGCGCCCCCGCGCCCCCGTGATGGCCCCCGCCAACCCCCTTCGTGCGGAGAGCAAGTCGGCGAGTGCGAGTCAGCGGGAAACGGGAGAAACGGGAGAAAAGCCCACTTCCATTCCCGTTCCCGCTCCCGCTCCCGCTCTCCTCACCAACGCCCACACCACCCACCTGCCTCTCGCTGTCACTTCATATATCGAAAATAACCACAACGAAGATCATCACAACGGTAACCACCCAACTCCCACACTTGTTACATTATTCATACACATATATATATATTTACATACACCATTCGTTCGCCTGTCACCGCTGACGTATTCACTCCCTTTATGCATACGCAAATATGATAACCCAGTATACGTTATTCAAATTCAATGTATACCACTCGCTGTCAAATTCAATTCAATTCGACTTTTTAGGTTATGTTCAAATAATCCGGTTCGATTTGTAGCAAGTCGCTCATGTAGTCGATTCATTTTGGGAAATTGTCATCATTGAATCTTCCGAACTTCCGATAGAAGAATCAGGCATAAACTATGTACATATATATATCACTATTTTCATAATTGAATGTGATGTATGAGTGGAATTTTGATCTTCTCTCTCTTCCTTTGATCTCTTCCATTTGGACCTTGCAGGGATGTTTTGTATCTGTGGCTGGTTCTTATATAATATATTGGTGCAAGACATTCCCTACTTTGTATTTTATTATTTGATATTTTTACTTTATCTGCTATTATTATAATGCTATTTTTTTATGATTATGTATAAATGTATTTTTTGTCTGTTTACATATATATTTTTATTTTTCTCATTTCTCATCTCTATATTTTTTCGACTATTGTGGCACAATAGAGTCTTCTGCAATGCCACAATGGTCCTAACTTAAAATTAAAATAAAATATTTCAAAGATACCAAAATTGAAGAATTGACAAAAATTAAAATAAAAACACCGAAATTTCCAGAGCTGTGGAGTCAGATCAAAAATTTATCGACTCTGGCTTTATTTTATGATTCGACTCTGACTCCGACTCCATATTGAACAATTCTAGTAAGATCGACTTTTCTTGCCGACTTTTAAAATTGACGTGTTACCCAATTTATTGAATTATTGGTAATGAAATGGGTATAAATAAAAAGTAAGTACATTAATAATATTAATAAGTTGATGAATTTCATACACAAATAAATCAATGGGAAAAATGAGAATAAGAAAAAGCACGAGACGGAGGAAACAATCGGTAGCTCGAAAAGTACCTGCGATTCAAAGATTTTTTTTTTATAATATAATTTAAAATCATGATTTTTATAAAGAAATAATTTGATTTAAATCTATTAGTGGATTTAGTTCAATAAAATTGGAGACTAGTTGACACATACCGTAATACTATTAATTAAAGAAAATAATAATAAAAGAAGTCTGAGTTGGTTAATTTTTTACGACTCCACAGCCCTGGAAATTTCGAAAAATGATTTTAAAACGTCTCGATCTGAACATATGTAATTTGCACTGCCAATATGTTGAGAATTAGTAGAGTCGAGTTCTGGCTCTTATGGGTAGGAAAAGTCTTCTACATCGAGACTCCCTTTTACACTCGAGAACTCAAAATTTTTAATATAAAGTAAAGTAATTGAGAATGTTACCTCTCGAAATCTTTAAAAATTGTTTTGTGAGAAAAAAAATACACGTCTTCACTAAAATGTCAATAAATTCACCCGTGCAGTAATTCTTATACTACTTCCTTTCAGACGGCAACACCATCATCGGTGGTATTTTACAAGACACAAAATACGCATGGCTCTCAAACGGCTCGAAATTCACAGTCATCAACGTCAACACCGGTCAGAAGATTGCGGCGTGGACATTCGGAGCAGCACTACGGTTGCTATACACACCACAAATACGCAAATATACATCAACGAACCGAACCTCATGAACATTTATCAATTTCAGCGACTTCAAAGCGAAAATAACATGCGTATACGAGTTACCAGTACCTCTGATAGAGAACACGATGCAATTGCTGATCGGTCTCGAGTGCGAACTGATCGGCGGCATGGTTTGCCTGTTCCATTGCAACGGATCCAGAGTCTTGCGCGCGATTCAAGTGGACTGTCAAGTTATTTGCATGCAATATATAGAAGACATGCCCGGAAGTCCGTTGGACTGTTTCGACGGTGCCGTTCTGATTGGAACGCACGGCGGAGCCACACTCATATTAGATTTAAATAGACAAAGTTGTACTGAAGGTACATAAGTATATTCAGATGAAATCTCACAAGATTTATCACCGATGGTGTCATTCAAAGGGTTTCCATTTACAAAATCCTTTATTCAACCACGCAGCCTATATAAGAGACCCATAATTTTAACATTCAACATATGTAGATGCGATAATTCATGTATTTTCTTATATTACCATCATATACATATAATATCGCAATTCTGTATTGTGTGTCTGTCTGAGATAACGCTCGCCGTATTATAATCGTCGTTTCGAATATACGAATACAACAACAAAAGAAAAAATACTTCTATATATACTAATTGCTACCAATGTTTCCTCTTGACAGAGAATTTACCGCCATCTATTGAAAATTTATTTAATTAATTAATTTTTCTATTGATGTTTTATATTAAACAATTAAATATAAATTTTAAATTAAATATATTTGAAAGGTATTTGAAGTACAAGTCGAATCAATCTAATAAATTAATAAGTAGACATTTAAGATTCAGGTCGCCGATTGAGACCTTAGAACACGCTGCTTTAACTAGCTTTTATCTTTTCTCAAAAGTAATAACATTACTAATAATTATGACAAAAAACGAGAATGTTCGTGTTTGTAGACATTTGAATATTTTTGATTTTCAAATGCTTTTTATTATTACGAAATTATGTTCACAATACATCTTATATCTATTTTATAATAGCTACTGATCCTTTTCTATTTTACAATTTAATTTAATTTGGTTAGTAATCATAGTATTATATTATTCTAATGTTAATGTACAGCATAATAGGAAAAAGAGCTCAAAAACCTATAAATTTGAATATGGGTTTCCGGAAACCTTTGGAAACCTACTGAATGATGGCACTGCTAATATATATTTTACGTACACATTTACACTAAACACTATTTCAATTACAGCGATATTGAATTCGACGGGTAGTAACGAAGCCACAATCAAGGACGAACTGAACGTCGCAAACTTGGTAGTCTTATCTATAGACAATATAGACCTCATAGTGGAGCAGAGAGCTATCGCCCGTCGGAAAGACCACCACATAGCCGTTCAGATAAACGAGGGGTGCATACACAATCTGCAGTTCATCTTGCACAATCCCGACAACACCATCAAACACCAGGTGGAGCGGGAGAACGTGTATGTGACGTCAGTCATGTACGTGCCGCAGCTGATGAGCGTCGTCATCGGTCTGAACATCGGCGCTTTCCAACTGTGGAACTTGATCACTCTCCAACTGGAGTTTACGTCGCGCGTCAACGGAGACGGTTTGCCGATCACGCATCTCGCCTTTTTGGTAAGTTTTATATTATGTGTGTATGTACTGACGCCGTCCTCGAGTTCAGTTCTGTTTTAGGTCTTGAATTTAATATTAATAAATGTGCAATTATGAGCTATGGACGTGTACATTCGCTCTATTATCAAGGATATTGCATCAGATCCGTTTTGTTGGAGCGTGTGGAGTCTATGGTTCACTTTTGATCCTCAACTCACATTTCGCAACCACATCAAGACAGTCGCTGATGTTTGCTTTTGTCTACTCAGATTTATCTTGACATATGCAGGGTTATTCTCCAACCATTTGTCTTCTCGCTTGCTTTTCAACTCGCTTGTGAGACGTAAGCTAGAGTATAATGCTTTTGTGTGGAATCGGCACGAAGGAAATTACTCTCTAGTGATTAAAAAAGTGCAAATACATTTCTTCCTTTCCTATATAGGAATGAGTATGGGTATTACCCATATCTCCACCCTACTCCTTTCCTCTAAAGAATGCTTGGATATAATTAACTTGAAATTTGGAGGAACTTCTCATTAATTCGTTTTGTTCTCCAGCTTCTACATTGTAATACGTTATACTTAGAGACACGTATTTTGGGCATCTATTTTTTTGACAATTTTAGCATTTTCATTTTTCATTTTAGCGTTTAGGGCATTAAAAATGTTCAATTTTAGCGCCTATTTTTATGAAGAGTTTAATTTTAAATAATAAATATTTCGATGAATTTTAATAAAATTTATATACATATATACAACTTAAAGACAACACAACAATTGAAAAATAATAGAAAAATTAAAAAATGTTTTGGAATTAAAATTACAATGAATAAAAATACAAAGACAAAAAATATGAATATAAAAATATAGTACCAATTAAAATTTATTAAAACTCAACATGCAGCATATTTCTGTAGATTATTTTTTGAGATTCGTGCGACGATCGGTAACAATTATATTGTATTTACTAAAATACCTTTCAGCATCCACACTATTGACAGGACACCAAATAGATTTTAGAGCTGCACAACCAAACTCTTCATATTTAATTTTTGTTGCCATCAATAATAGCAATATATCCGGCGTGGATTCACTTTTTATATTCTATATTAATTGTCTAAAAAAGTGCTGATATCCTTCCAAACATTGAGCCTCTGTTAATACATTAAACAATGGCAGGTCTCTAAAAAACAAAACTGTTTCTTTAACATTAATATCAGATTTTGAACCTGCCACAGATGGATTGAATAGTTTACTCAATGTTCGGAGGAATAGATTTGTCTCATTTAGTCTTGAGTGCGAGTCTAGTTTTAAGACGCTTTTTTGAGCAGCCTTTTGGATACACAGCTCCAACTGTCTTCTTCTGTTTACAGTAGTAAACAAAAGCAGTTGCTTGGTTTCGACAGGAAAAACACCGTCTATGGTAAACTGCAAGCTCTGTTTTATCCCCTCAATTTCTTCACATAATAAATGGGCAAAGGGATAGGAAGACCCTTCTAAATTGTCTATTAATCTTAGAAATTTGATGAAAATTTCACTTTTGTTTGTTATTTTAGCATCTATTCGCATATTTTACGAATTTAGCATCTATTTCGAATTTTAGCATCTATTAAGCATTAATAGCAAAATGCCCAAAATACATGTCTCTAGTCATACCTTTCGTTGCCGGAACAGTCGGGACTTTATGTCCCTAATAATTATGTGCGTGGTAGACATCATCATTTGATGGTTGTACCTCCTGGTTGTTTATCGAATGGCTCCTATTTCAAAAGCTATCCGACTTCTTAATGAAATCGTTACTGCCGTGCCTGAATGTGATATTTTCCCCTTTTTATTTTTTCTATGGAAGGGCCGATATCTATACATTCTATATCGATGATTGTGGCGCGTTAGAAATTATTGTACACAATATCCAGAGCTTACCTTGTAAAGAAATATTGTCAAAAGGGAGCACTCGTATTTGTAGTGCCGGTGGAGTATCATTATTCATCACTTCGGTTTTGAAACTTTTTCAATTTTTTGAGCGCAGACACATAATGGCACACGGCACGTTTTTATGTTATTTTTTAGATTTGCACATGTAAAAAACGCAAGCACGCCTAATCTATGCAATGGCAATCCAGCCCAAAAATCACCCCTCGAGTGTTTTCGGTGATATATTGACATAGATTTGACGGTGGTCGATAATGATGATTCCCATATTTGAAGAAATGTATGAGAGAGTTATCGTATGAGAAACTTGTACAGTATAGTATGAGAAACTTGTCGAAATAATAGGATCGTTCGAATTAACAATGACATGTGGATACGCCCATCACAGCTGGAGTCTACCCAGGCAAGCCATACCGTACGATTTAGTGTGTCTGCGCCAAGGAGTCTTGTGAGTCGACGCCTATTGGTTGTTTTGGGAAGTTCTGTCGTGGAGGGTCGAATGGCATAGCACTAATTTAGTATAAAACATGTTGAATGCAAGCTACATTTACAACTTCCATCATCTGTGGCCTGTCACACACCCAGTTTTTATATTTAATTGTATCTTGTTCATCTTCAGGAACCTTGCGATGATCCTCGTGCATTTTGCTACATTTGGATTGTACACTCGGTGTTGGATAGACTAGATGAAAGTTTTCCGCTAGCGACGATGTATTCGTTAACGTATCAAGAAAAACAAATGATCAATGAAAATCAATATTTATATCAGGTTCTTTTATTTATTTTTATTATTATTATGTACATATACATATATGAATGCAATTTTATTATGCTTGTATTTGTTTCAGCATTTTCTATCTTGTAATTTACGCTTCAATATGGAGCTTTCGTGCCTCGATGGGTCGAATAATTTTTCTAGGAATTTCACCGGTGGACGTTGCATTAGTTGTCAATCCTTAATAAAAACTACGAATAAAGAGGATGCTGATGAGTGTAAGTTTCAATACAGAGTGGCATTGACAGCCAGGGCAAGCCCACTACTAGACCTGCCAGTTTTGAAAGTATATATCATATTGGATTTAAGACAGCCGAATACACTGAGCAACAACAAAATTGCTGGAGTGGAGACTAATCAATCGTTACTAAGTTTGACCCACTTAATTGGAATATGATGA
Organism: Arctopsyche grandis; assembly: GCF_051622035.1. NCBI lineage: Eukaryota > Metazoa > Arthropoda > Insecta > Trichoptera > Hydropsychidae > Arctopsyche > Arctopsyche grandis. The sequence continues at coordinate 1,408,786 of NC_135365.1, read as the reverse complement.
TAATTTTTTTTGGTTTGCTCTCGTTTATGAGATATGAGCGTTTAAAAATAATGTGCAATTTTTAGTGTTTTCGGTTTTTGTAGTCTATAATTCAAAATTTAGCATTGCTGTGCTAAGAGTGAGTATTGGAAACAATAGTCAGATGTTTTTTCTATTGATTGTGCTTTAAAATACGTATAATTAATAATCTAGTGAATTTTAAATGTCAAAAATTCAATTTTTTTCTAAAGCTATTTGTATTTTTCAAAATATTTTATATTTCACTATATTTACAAAGATTGGTTTTCTATTTGAATATTTTTTTTATCTAAACGTCTGTCTAATTGTCAGATTAGCCATCAGATTTTGGAGAGCTGTATCAATACTCACAATTTAATCTTAACTTTTCGTTTACTTTCACATTCCTATCTAGACGCGTGGGCAGTCTAATGGCCTCTCAAAACTGAATAAACAACAACAAACGTTAAATCAGACTCAAACCACCGGCTAATTGTGACCTATTGATGTAATTACATATACAGTCGTCTGTTACTATCGATATTACGTGATAACTACATACATATCACTACTAAGCTAACATTTCAGAATTGAGTTTGATTTTTTAATTTTTAAGCTCGTGAGAGTAGACTCACCTTAGCTGTCAATGTTTTTATATCGAGTAATGCTTCATCATGAGAAACCTCACTATAGTAAAGTTCAACCGTATTTCAGATGTACTCAACATTTGCCAAATAGTATGGGAGTGTTGGACCGTGAGCGCCATTTCTCCTGTTCAATCCATGATGATATTGTTTGATATTGATCAATGGTATAAAGAGCACATGCCAGGTACAGAATATTTCATAAAATATATATATATATATATGTACGTTTCTATGTGTACGATTTTAACATTAACCTTCTTTCATAGACTGTTCAATGTTACAAACAAACAACTACATGTCCGTAGTCAATCTGGGGGACACGCTTTCTCACACGGCCAGTTCTTATTTATGCGACGTGAAGATCAATCCCGAAACCTTGACTTCCTATTTCTCTGTTCAGAGATTAGAGGAGCATTTCTATCCGAACGCTCTCGGATACGGTCGGTGTTGCACGTTTAATTTTGATGAAATCTTTTGTTCCGTTGATAACGTCGTTTTCCTTTTTTAGAATGTTTTTGTCTGACTAACACTGATATTACAAAACTCTTGACCATGGGCATTCAAAGGCAACTGTTGGCTTCGGTCAATCAACGAGGGCCGTCTATTTTGCTGCATCCGACCAAGATCTTTCAACAGTGTATCAATTCAGGACTGACTCCCACATGCGTCGAACTGCCCCCGAGTTTAAATATTCCTGAGGTATTTTAACATACATTTGATGATACATCGCATTTCATATATTACAATATACGTATAAACTTATCATTTTTATTATTATTTTCAGTCAACGCAAAGGCAAGTGCTCCTTTCTATTGCGTTAGAAGCTCGTCTCATACAATTCTTGGGAAAATGCGCGTGCGACTGGGCTACTGGCAGTCACACGTCCATCGGTTGCACTCTTCAGCTGCTGTTAGATTGGTCGTGGAGCCGGGCGTTAAGCTTGAAACAGAATGGAGACCGCGTAACGGTCATGTTCTTCAATCACTCTGGAGAAATGCCCGACAGGAACACCATCCAACAGTTGGATAATTGCGTACGGCAGCTCGGCCACATCGCATCGTTGTACAATATTATATTAGAGAAATGTACCGCTTATATGTTGCCGGAGAGTAAGTCACACATTTTGTTGTTTAATCCTTTGGCTGCCAAATGACGATATATATTTATTTGCAGCTTAGGCCAAGACTGCTGAACGTATCTTAGTGGTTAGTGGTTCAATCCAGTGTTACTGGCCAGACATTGGAATACATATAAACATTGAAGTAGAATGGGTAGAAGCGCTCTTAGCTCCCAAAAATGTTGCTACAAAAACTCCGTGCAAACGGAGATTTCGGCTCTTTTGCTCAGTTGATTGTTAAACTCTGTAGCAGTAGGATCTCTTTGAAATAGGCTCTACTAGTGAAATTGTGTGGTAGTATTAGTTCGACAAAGTCCGAACATCTGTATGTGCCCGTGCGTCCCTGAACGTCAAGGGACGATAAGGGACGATCACTTCCACGAATTTTTTTTCCTCTTTTGTCTCTCTTCTGACTTTCCGTCTCTCTCTTCGATGGCTCGCTTTTAAGCGATACTTTTGTTAGGAATGACTATTCTATACATTATACTTCAATGCATATAAGTGACTCCAGGTCTATCATTTCCTATTTGCCAATTTATCTGATTTCATTTTTGAAACGGTTCCAAACAAATTGGCAACTCTATCAGCATTTGTCACCATTATTTGAATATAATTTTTAATTTATAACATTAATGTTATAAATTTATATATATGTGGTATACATCCTGACAGATGACGCTGTTCAGGACCACGGTTGGGATGTGGCGGGTGAGGTGGAGACCAAACACGTGCGTTTTCAGTCATGTTGTTTATTGCGATGATGATACATGCGGTGGTTTGACGACCGACCGCTCGGAGTACAGGTCTAACTGCTACTGGCGGTTACATATCTGTCTCTTTCATCCCTCACCCCACAATATACTCTTCCTCAGCCATGGCGCATACATCAGCCTTTCATTCAATTCCAACCCTACATATATATTTTTAATTTTTATCAGGAAGGTTTAACAGGTAACCCCAATGCGCCTTCCTGGCCAGAAACATTGTACATTTGATAAAAGTTAGCATTTACAGACGTCTATGGTCAAATTTGTAAATTTACAGCATTTTATACAATGCAGCGAAATTAGAATTTGCTGAAAACTCGTGATTTGCGAGAAAATGAGTAAGGTTGCTAATTTGTTGGAACCGTTTCAATGAAAAACAGATAAATCGGCAAACTCTGATAGGAAACGATCGACCTGGAGTGACAAATCCAAGGTCTGGCCAACAGATACCAGTGGGATTTGAACCTGTGACTGGTAAGCTGGTTAGGTTTAGGTTAGGACGTCTATGGTCAAATTTGTAAATTAACAGCATTTTATACAATGCAGCGAAATTCGCAATTGCTGAAAACTCGAGATTTGCGAGAAAATGAGTACGGTTGCCAATTTGTGGAACCGTTTCAATGACATTCAGATACATCGGCAAACTCTGATAGGAAACGATCGACCTGGAGTGACAAATCCAAGGTCTGGCCAACAGATACCAGTGGCATTTGAACCTGTGACTGGTTAGCCAGTTAGCATATAAATTACATATGTAAAAATTTAGCTGTAGGTGTCGTCTTAGGGTAAAACCTGTAATGTCATCACATTAAATCTAAAAATGTTAATTAATAAAAAGTACGAAAAGGATGACGTGTTTTCTAATCACTGGGTAGGAGTCCTCGATTCAAGGGTTGAACATATTTTATTATTTAGTTTTTTATTTGAATACAATCGCTAGTAATGATGCAAATTTTACTGGATATTTTCTATAACACGTGAATGAAGCTACTGTATACATGTATTTGTAAGTAAAAACATGTCTAGACTAAATCTGCCTACATATATGTAGATTAAATGCGGTTTAAGATATCTTCAAAACATTGATACTACGGCAAATAATCGATCTGTTTGGTTATCTTGGTAACCTTCAAAATCTCTTACCAAACCAAAAGGATAATATAAAATATGAGTACTGTTTTTTTTTTTACTTTATTTTTTTGATGTATGTAAATTAATTTGTATTACAGCTATTAAAGAAATACAACAGCGACAGAAAGTCATTCAAATCGTCGCTCAATACTTTCAAGTAATACAGTGGTTTTTAAATGTCGGACTCTTGCCAGAATTTCACTTTGATCGGCTGACGGATAACATCAACGATAGACTTCCGTATCCGATCGATTCTCTTACGGAATTTTATCAAAATAGGTATTGTATTAGTTTTGTTTAATCGTACATTATGTTGTTTTTGATATTTTTTTCTTGATATTTCGTTCATATTTTAGGCGTCTTAAATTGCATTGTTTGAACGGAGAAAACCCATCAAACGAAGATCTGTCGAATAAAAGTTGCAAACTGCTATTCATCGATCAGTTCATAAAATTAGAATGTGCCGAGAAGACTTTGAAAAAGTATTCCTTTTGATTTTTTACGACTTTTGTTATTGTAATGTATTTAAATATTAATTTATTTATATTCTTTTTTAGCATGTGGATAGAAGATCAGAGTACAATAAATGGCTTATATCCTCCACCGTCATTGCATTCCTTATTGAAAATCTATTTAATTCCCGAAATAAAGGAAGAACATAAACATTCATTGCTCTTATACACTTTGATAGATTACGCTATGATTTTCGACAGCGAAAGGTATTCGTATTTTTCTCATCTATTATCAATAAGGGTTAACATATCCTCATCATTAGAAAAAATATCCTAAAAACATTGTTGATGAATTTTAAAGACACAATCTCCGCTATCGATTATACGAATACGATATATCGCAACGTAATAGTAACTCATTGTAATAAGTTGTAGCGAGTATCGAGCCTTCTGTCACCTGTGACAGTTCTCTTCTAGCAACACTGATGCATGCCTAAGAGTGGCAACACAGACCAACCAAGTCGTAATATGTACATGCGATCAGATGGTTGTTTCGATTATGATTATTAATTATTAAGTACTTTATGTATTTGTGACACTGTTCACCCGAGATTTATTTTTAATTATTTACGGTTCAATCTAGATTAACGTTTTTAAGAAAAATTAACCATATACATACATGTTAGTTTTTTTTGGGAAACAAATTATTTGGTTAGTTTATAATTCCAAAAGTGGTCGGTGAAAAAATGAAAAATTTATCAGTAATTAATTATAAACTTGATCAGTAACTTATTCTAAATAATCAGTAGAATATAATAAACGATCAGTAAATTATTCATTTTTGGTTCAGTAAATAATTCTTTTTTTTATCGGTAAATAAATCCTTTTTGATCAGAATTTTATTTAAATACTGATCAAAAAGGATTTTCTATCAGTGAAATTATAATTTTTGGTACAGTTGAAATTATAATTATTGTCCATTCCCACTCTCCTCATGGTCCACACACCGTAATATCCACCCAAACACTTCGTAATATATATTTTTTTAAGTTTTATTTAATCAATATTTTCACAAAAAAAAAAAATCTTAGCAGTCAATACTTATTTATTTAAGGGTCAGGTTAGGTTAGGCTAAGTTAGGGTTGGCCCTATTCATTTAAGATTAGGTTGTTAGGATCGGTATTTATTAATTTGACGTCAGAAGCAGCAAACTCGAACGTCAGTAATACGATATAAACGTAAACGTAAAAAAAAGCGAGGGGTGAGGACCGAGGGGGTTGAAAACGGAGAGGGGGGAGATTATTAAAAGAATGTTGCTTAGTGGCAAAATTCATCAGGATTTTTATACTAGGAGCCATAATGCGAGGTTCGGTGATTACTAGTCAAATGTGAACCGGTCACAGGACAACCGGTCGCTCTAGATCGGTCACGAGAAAACTGGTCACACCCGAAAATTGGTTACGAAAAACTGGTCACACCCAAAAATTAAAAATTGGTCGAATATGACTAGTAGTCCGTTTACCTAATGCGATATGGCAACACTGACGATTTTCTGGCTGTTAAAATGAAATGATAGTTTTTAAATGATATTACTGATGATCTTATAATAATCATCGACCGTTTCATTTTATTATCTGATCAGTTTGGATTAATAACTAAGTATATGACGACTGATCATTTAGAATACTCACTGATAATTTCGAAATATTTACCGACAATTTAGTTTATTTTTGTTGATGAAAAAACTGAATAAATTACTTATCAATTAAATACACGCCGTTTTTTTTCCATGTATTTGTATGTTGTGGATTTCTACACTATTGTGTTTCAATGTATTTCAGATACGAGAATGTAATTAGACGGTTGATGCAATTCCCGACTATGTTCGGTTTGAGCAACACTGCTATTAAAGTTACCCAAGCTTTTTGGCATTTAGACCATCGAGACTTTCAAGTATGCATTATTTTATACAATTCAGTGTATGATTGATGAATATTTCCATTGTAACATTTCATTCCCTCGCAGCTTGCTCTCAATCAGCTGCAGTGCGTCTTGGCCGGAGGCTGCCTTTCGCAATGGCAGCACAACGTAGTCCTATCCTCACTTCTGGTGCAGAAGAAAACGCAATCAGCACTTCAATACCTTCACGTGCGCAAACCGTGCCTGTCTAATGACAACGACACTAAGATTTACGACGACTGGGAAGCTTGCAGCAACTTGTATCTGTCGCGCGGTCTGGTCTACGAAGCGTTCAATTTGAACAAAGACGCTATGAAAAGTTTCCCCCCGTTTATAAAAGAGGAGAGGTTCATTGTCTTTTTGACCGGTAATATTCATCGTCGACATATAAATTGAATAATTTTTTCATTTAATTTTGATATACATTTTTAATTTTATTTCTTAGGTTGTAAAAAAATGGGATTACTTCCCAAAGTGTTGTCGCTTCCTTTAACAAATTTCGAGGAAAACATATTCGTTAAATTCTTAAAAAGTATAGACGATCCTTATTCGAGTGACATTTTAGTTATGTACTATTTGAATAGATCAAGGTTCACATTTTTGTTTTATTATTTGTTTTAAATACATATATACGTCTAAATTTGAGCGTGTCGTTATCGTGATTCGACGTTGAAACGTTTCAGATACATCGAAGCGCAGAAAGTCAACGAGGAGCTAAAACGGCTCAACGTGAAAAATCAACTGCCGTACGACGAGACCAAAGACTTCTCCATGAAGAAGAAACACATATACAAAACGGAGACCAGAGATCAATTGGTGGATCTGTATTGTAAAACTTTACCACCTATTACAAGACAATTAGCCAATTTTGCCAGTAATCATCCTTTAAATCGCAAAGGTTAGTTTTTTTACATTTAATGTCTATTTATACAATACGATCGATATTACAATTATGTATTATCGATATTACTAGTGTTATTCCCATTGAAATTTCAACGGGTGATTTCGGAAACACATTGACACATGACTTCAAATAAAGTTACAATATGAATAGTAATAATTAATCGGAATCGGAACTGAAACAGAAATCGGGAATCGGTTGTGCCAATTAAATTATGCAATAAAAAATAATAAAACCCGAAGTCAACATCGAAGTCGAAATCGGAATCGGGAATCGGATAATATGAAAAGTACGTACTTTTACATCGCGTGACGTAAGCAAAAAGATTTATGAGCTATGTATGTTTAATTTACAAAACACAATACCCATAATTATGTATAAACAAACCCCCGTCATTGACCTCGCAACCTTGAATATCATAAATTACATATATGTGGGATGAGTCCTGATAGATGACGCTGTTCAGGACCACGGTTGGGATGTGGCGGTTGAGGCGAAGACCAAACACGTGCGTTTCCTATCATGTTATTTATTAATACAATGATACATGCGGTGGTCTAACTGCAACTAACCGTTATATCTCTGTCCCTTTCATCCCTCACCCCACAATCAGTCATAACATACTCTTTCTCAACCATAGCTCATACATTAGCCTTTCTTTCAATTCCAACCCTACATATATGTAGATCGCAATTAAATTATGTGCTATTTATAACACTTCCTTTATTAGCCGCAATGGTCTATTGTTCTAAAGCGCAGTCGAGCAACAGATCTGCTCGGGTTCGATCCGCGGTCCGCGACTTCGAATTAATTTTATTTTTCAAATATCGTTAAAATATAAATAATTTTAATTCAAAAATACATATTTAATTGTTTCATATGAAAACCAAAAAAAAAAGTGTTCAAAACCTCGCCGAATAAAATTATATATGACGAGAAGAAAAAAATTTCAATTAATGTTTAAAAAAAAAGGCCATTTGAAATTTCGACGTTAGCTTCGTCGCTAACTCTCTGAACTCAGGTATACCTATAAGAGGATATTTGTTAGTACCCACGAGGGTACGTGGGTTCGATTTCGAATGAATTTATACAAAGTTTAGGCTTTTTATCGATTCATTATAATGTTCGGCTAACGCTAGGATACACACACAGAATAGCGTCTTAATATATATGTATAATTTATTACAGCGAGTATTCCAGCACCGATGACAGTGAGCGTTCAAGTAAACACCCCGAAAGCGGCTCTGTATAAATCTACAATCATACAAGTAAACCATCTCAGATCTATGCTATATAATATGTGTAATATTGCAGACCGATTATAATATTTTCGATTCACACAGGCTTCGATAGACAAAGCTAGCGAAACGTGGTTGGATAAGTCGTGCGTTGTCCGAGGGATTAAAAGGCTGTATCAAGTCGAAGAGACACCCTTCCTGTGCACTCCGAAATTGACCAGATCCACTCCGGCGTTTTGTGAAAAGATGATCACGACGCCCGAAGAGACGCCTACGAAGAAGTCGAAATTGGATACGTCTGAGACTCGCAGTCCGACAAACGTCGAAAATATCAGTCCTAAGTTGAACCGTGAGATCAAAGTGTTGCTGCACACGCCCACGGTCAAAAGACAATCTAAATGGAACGCTAATAGTATTAGCAGTCAGTATTCCAACGAAACTATGTCTCTACAACGGGAATCGACTCCGCAAAGCATTCTCAAGGTATTAACATTTCAACATTTCCATTATTAATTAAACAATTGCTAATTTCGTGTTCTTCGGCCTCTAGAAATACAGCGATTTATGTAGTAAAAATGCTACAATGTTTATTATCAATTGTCTAGGAAGGCGCATTGGGGTCTACCTGTTAGGCCTTCCTGGTATATATCTAAAATAAAATAAATTACTGGTAAAACACATTGATTGAAGATTTTTTCAGGCGAAGTGGCATTTTCGATTAAAAAACCGCATTCAAAATTATATTATACAAGCTGTATTACCCGGCTTCGCTCAGTATTTATAATATAAACCGCTTAAACATGACTAATCTAATAGTAAACATTTTATTAAAAAAAAAAATTTTAAAATTAAAAAAAAATCAAAAAATAATAAAAAAAATCTAATTTTTTTTTGCCTTCTAAGGCTTTGCCCTCGGCGCCACCCTGAGCCTCTGCCTTCTAGGGCTTCGCCCTCGGTGCCCCCCTGACGCTTTGCCTTCTAGGGCTTCGCCCCTCTGCGTCCCCCTTAGCTATTGCCGTTTAGGGCTTCGCCCCTCTGCGCTCCCCTTAGCTAATGCCTTTTAGGGCTGCGCCCCCTTCGGGGCCCCATGCGGCTACGCCCCCTTCGGGGCCCCATGCGGCTGCGCCCCCTTTGGGGTCCCATGCGGCTGAGCCCCATAAAACTGCGCCCCTGGCGGGGCCCAATGAAACTGCACCCCTTGCGCCCCCGCTCGGACTTTGAATCCATTGAATCGAATAATAACTTACTGGACAAATAATAAAAATACTGACAATCTACATATAAAAATACTTGCACAAAATTATTTACCAGTTAATAAGTATATAAATCAGTTAGTTTATTGAACAAAAACGTGTAGTGATAAATTTAAAATAATCTCGATATTTTCAAGATTGTAATAAACGATTTCTCAAGAAACAAGAATCTCGAATTTTCATAATAAAATATTCTCGAGAAATGAGAATCTCGAAATTTCACAATAAAATATTCTCGAGAAATCTCGAGACGAGATTTCTCGATCACAACCTCTAGGTGCCATCCCTGAAATTTTATGTAGAATGCGGGCGATCGCCATGACACTTTTAAAAATCGTCAAATTACGATGTTAATTGAATAATATGTTACTTAAATGATCAATTTACTTATAAAAATGTATCCCATGTTGTTTATTGTGTGTTTTTGAATGCATTGTGCAATTTTTAACAATGCACTTGCCCATCTTGCGAGTAATATAAACAAACAGAGAAGTTTTTATCGGACATACATCAAGCACTGACGCCAAAACTATTTGACTGTGTCTGTGGACATTCCTCACTTGACAACAACGCCTGAAGCCACTTCTATTATTATATAACATTTCTCTGATAATATATGTATAAGACTACAGTCCCGATTAACATACTTTAATTTTATATATAAATATAAAGCATTGTGTTTTATTACAGGTGAGAAAACTGAGAGAGCGTTGCATCCCGTCTCCTCTTTACGAAAGATATCTCGCTGAAACCGACGACGAGTTAGAAACGGCCAGTCAATACACTCAATCCGATAATCTTTCTAGGTATTTAAAAGCAATTTCCGTATCCTAGCAACTGATAAATAAATATAATAAATTCGCCTTTAATTACAGGTCTATACGTTTTAAAATACCGTCCAGAAATAACACTCCGTCAGCTTCGTCGGAGTGCACGTCAGACATGCAAGACAGTTTCATAGAATTGTGCAGCAAAAGTAACACCAATAGCGAATATGTAAGTCGTCTCATATCACTTCAATGTTTTTCTATCATACTTTGTGCTAAATAAAGTCGTATCTTTTAGTCTAACAAACACACAGCATCACCAAGAAAGAGCATTCATCATTCGTGTGTTGATGATATGCACACTAAAGAGACGTCTCTCACCGAGCATAGTCATAGGTTTGTATTATTTATTTCACATTATTGCAGATTATTCTTCTTTCTATGACTCACAATATATGATCAAGATCCTGGACTGCTCATATCCAGTTCCAAACCTACCGAAGCCCTTCAAGCAGTCACTATAGCATTCTCAAAGGCAATCTTGACAATATCTCGATATGATCTGTATCAACTATTCAATTCATTCATATTGATCGTTTACTTTTTACTAATCTGATTATTTACTCTTGTATTTTATATTTTTCGATCGATACTATTGTAAATATCTGTTTAAATATGAGCTAGTATGTATTTCTCGATTGTTGGGAATGATTTTAATGTTCTTTTCAGATCACCAAGAAAGAGCATTCATCATTCATTTGTTGATGATATGCACGCTAAGGAGACGTCTCTCACCGAGCATAGTCATAGGTTTGTATTATTTATTTCACATTATTGCAGATTATTCTTCTTTCTATGACTCGCAATATATGATCAAGATCCTGGACTGCTCATATCCAGTTCCAAACCTTCCGAAGCCCTTAAAGCAGGCACTATAGCATTCTCAAAGGCAATCTTAACAATATCTCGATATGATCTGTATCAACTATTCAATTCATTCATATTGATCATTATTTACTCTTATATTTTATATTTTTCAATCGATACTATAATAAATCTCTGTTTAAATATGAGCTAGTATGTATTTCTCGATTATTGGGAATGATTTTAATGTTCTTTTCAGAGCCTCGGTTGTTACGTCTCTGTTTGCCGACGATGCCACATCAGACATAGGCGAATCTGATGAACTCACTGTCCGAAAATCGATATCCAACTCGAATATATCTGCTAATCGTTCGCCGAAGAAAGTCAACGATGACTTGTCGTATATAATGAACAGTCCAAAGCCGCGTAGAAGTCTACGTCTTACTAATATTCAAGAATCGTTGATTAGATCGGCCGAAAAAGATAAAACTATTCAAAGGTTTGCATTTAATTCGTTTTAATATCCAATATATTATGAGATTTGAATGCTTATCAATCTATTATAATTACAGAACGCCTGAAAAACACTCAACGTTGAGAATTGTAACTCCATCGTCGCGATCCAAAACGATCACTACGATGAGAAAGTCGTTTATAAATATTACAAACACGACTGTCACCGATTTGAACGATGAAACGGTTATAAATGATAGTAAAATTGTAAACGAGTCGGTTAAAGTCAGCATCGGATACGATAGTATCATGTCTAATAAAAGTTTAGAATCGTCGTACACTCGGAACATAACGCTTCCAGAAAACATCAGTATATTATGTTCGGACGTTTCTGAAGAAGTTGTGTCGGATGCGTCGTTTACTACGGCTCATGCAGACGACGATATTCTGGAAAGGTCTTCCATCGTAGAAAGTAAAAACACTTCTATGACTTCGAAAGATGCTGAATGTCAAATCTTAGATGAGAGTTCTGTCGCATGTTCTAAATTGGAAGAGGCTTCAGCTTACCAATTGGAGGAAACTTCTGAAAAGTTTGAAATCTCTACACATTCACCGCAAGAATGCAAAGTGGTGGAGGCGGTTGCGAGTGAGGAATCGGACGAAGATACTAAATTTGAATTTCAGATTACGAATGACGTCTCTCTCGGCGAGTCTTTCTCACCGAATAAGAATATCGACAGCGATGATGCTTTGAAAGAGGAGGCTATTATAAAGGATGTTTATCAAATGGACAACGAAGATGATAATTTCGCATACGAAGAAGATTCTAGCGATGGTGAAAATATTAATGCTATTTTGCACATCGATGAAGGCATTGAAGTGGTTTCGACCGAAGAGGTAGAAACTGTTGCCATTGAAAAGGTAGAAACTGCTGCGACTGAATTGGTAGAAGAGGTAGAAGTGGTCGCAACTGAAGACATAGAAACTGTTGCCACTGAATTAGTAGAAGAGGTAGAAGTGGTTGCAACTGAAGATGTAGAAACTGTTGCGACTGAATCTGTAGAAGAGGTAGAAACCGTTGCGACTGAATCGGTAGAAGAGGTAGAAACCGTTGCGACTGAATCGGTAGAAGAGGTAGAAACCGTTGCGACCGAAGAGGTAGAAACTGTTGCGACTGAACTTGTAGAAGAGGTAGAAGTGGCTGCGAATGAACAAGTAGAAGAGGTTGTGATTGAAGAGATAGAGCCTGAAACTGAAAGTGAAGACGTTCAAAAAAGTTCAAATGTTGATAACTCTATCTTGAACTTTTCTACGTCGCTTGCTCATGAAAGTAGTTCTGAAGATTTCGCCAATAAAGCATATTTGGTTTGTAGTATTTTTTACACGCTATTAATTATACAAGGGTCTTTTTTTTAAGTATCGTTTGCACACTTGAACTTTTATAGAGTTATTTTATACCAATAGATAGGTCGCAATAGGCCAAATACGTTGCTAGCGAGGTCTTATGGTTATTAAAAACACAGATCGACTGTCTCTCGTTCGATTTTTCCTATTTCATAGCTTAATTGTTGTGACGGATCCAATAAATCGGTATCCTCCCCCTGTTTCTCACAATTTCTAGTTATTAGAATCTCGAATTTGTTGAATGTTACAAATGCTACCTACGTAACGTATATCTCACAAATTTGCTATGTATCGAAATTTTGTTGATTGTACATGGATGTCTCTATTGTAATCTATGTATTGTTATGTTTAAAAAATTGTTAGTACTTATGAACAAATATTAATCTAAATATATAATAATAATATATGACGTATATGTAATAATAAAAATAAAATGTCGACGCTTTGGAATGACAGGAATGTGTGTTACGCACACAAAAGTCAATTATAAACTTTTATGTGCTTCAGAATTAATTTTCCAGCGAAATTTCATTCATTTAGTCGATCATCAAGTGTTCATCTGTTCAGAAATGGAACAGACTGTTGTTGAATTGTCAATATCATCTCCCAATCCCGAAAGCTTGGATATCACTAAGGATTGTGTAAAAATATTGGTTCGAGACCTGTTTTCTTAGCAACAACGAAATTTTTTAGTTCTTAAAATATGACCTTCGTATATGTCTATAGTATATGTAAAGTATTCCAGATTGGTTTTTATATTTACTTATTCCTTATTCTTTACAGGATAATTCAAGCGCTGTCTTAGAAGTTTCTTCAGTCAATATTGAAAACGAAGATAATAATAGTCAAAATAAATCTGCAGTAGAACCAATTTGTGATTCAAAATCCGACACGTCTATATCCAAAAATATAACATTAGCCGATGAAGATCATAATATACAAGATGTGGTGCGAGGAAAACTGGAAAACAAAGATGACGTACAGGAAACCTACGTCGAAGCTACAACAACGCGTGAAGTTGCTGTTGATAGCGGAGCATCTTCTGTCGTCGTCTCCCCAACGCCGTCGCCGGTCTCCACGCCGAAAAGGCTTCGGAAGAGATCGGCCTCGTTCGCAGACACCAAACCGATGGTGGAAAGCGGCGAAGACGTGACATCAAGTCCACTGAAAAGGCCGATCGCAAAAGCCAAAGGACCCAAAACGCCCGGCTCGACCAAGAAGTCTAAGTCGAACAAGTCTCTGGACGACAGCGACAATGACAGCGTGGCGTCGGAGTACAGCTCGCGACGCTCCACCAGAAGCACATCCAAATTGGACGCTTCGTTCGTGTCCGACTCGTCCATTGAGAGCGAGCATTCGGCGCGTCGGAAGTCTCGTCGGTCCATTCTGGCAACGGTCAAGCCCAACCTGTCGGTGATACCCGAGATGTCGCACACGGAAGACGACAAGTCCATGCTGAACAAGACGAATCTGAGCCGGAGGAAGGATAGTTCGCACAGTCAGATCGATTTGGATCTGTATTCCTCGTCTAGAAGGTATTTTCGTTGTGAAAATTGGTTTGTAAGTACGATGTGGACTTTAATGTAATTTGTTTTTATCATTTTAGGCTTACTAGACATCAAAAGTCGTTGTTGGAAAAGTCTATGGAATATTCTTCCGTTGAAAAAGAAATGCCCAGTAGAATTGTCAGAGGGTCTGTGATCTCCGAAGTCGATGAAAATTCAGATAATGACAGTGGCTCTGTGTCTACGAATTATACGTCTGAAACTCTGGATCCTATTCTGCTTCTGGATAAGAATGATTTTAAAGGTTAGGGCTATTTCTGTACTGTAATATGCTACTACACAAGTCATATATTCAGCATCGCCCGCTATACTATAGAATTGGCTTTTTTATTTATTAGCATATTGAGAAGTTACTGCATATGTATGAATGTATTTTTAATAACATTCTAACATGTAAACATTATTTGCAGGTCAACCTGATCCCGAGGAAAATGCAGCATTAGAAGAAGGTTACACTTTTAGCCGAGAATCGTCCGTCTTTTCTAATCGTCCGGATGTTGAATCTGGTAATCGAACAAAGGAAACCACTCCAGATTCAAGTCGTTCGAAACCTTCCAAAAGATCTATAAGATTGCTTTCAGGTAATGTGATAAGATACACTTTATTTTATTTTTACATATGTAGATATATACCAGGAAGGCCCAACAGGTAAACCCCAATGCGCCTTGCCTTTTATTATATAAATCGCTGTACTTTGAGAAGTGCACGAAATTAACAATTAATTATCCATAGAGACATCTATGGATTTAGACTTGTACATAAATTTTTGCACATTGTACATAAATTAAATTCAGATATTGGTGACATAGTGGGTGGGATGGTTTTTGCCAATTTGATGGAGGAACCGTTTCAACAAATCAGAAATCAGATAAATTGGCAAACTCTGAACTCTGAAACGATCGACTTGGAGTCACATATATCCATGTCTGACCAGCAGCATTAAAGATTAGCATGGGATCATAAAAGCAACCACTGAGCCATACTGATGGTTTATAAATGTAACAGTAATGGTAAAAACTAATGGCTCGTGGACCCAGCTGTGATAGGAGTATTTTCATGTCATTGTTAATTCGTACATTTTTATTGTTTCGACAAGTTTCTCCTACATTTCTTCAAATATGGGAATCACCTTTATCAACCACTGTCAAACTTATGGCAATACAAAGATAAAATATCACTGAAAATACTCCAGGCGGTGAGGTTTTCGAAGTTGGCAAGTTGGCTTTCCTCGTTCTTTTATATTATTCCAAGGCCTGAAATTACCCAGTGGCGTCACTGGGGGTGGTGGCACCTAAAAAATATTTATTAATTGTTAATTGTTATGACTTATGGGAGAGAAGCTAAGTTCACAGTTTTTTCTAGATTGCGGCTCCATCTGACTGAATCAGTTAATCTTCTTACCTTTAGGTACATACATATATACATACACTGATTTCTCTGGAATTCGAACAAAAGCCAATTATGGCTCAGATTTGATGCTATATATAGCTGTACCGGACGGATTTCACGGTCGCTGTATAAATACAGAAAGCTGTATATATACAGAAATCCGTATATATACAGAAATTGCAATGAGGCGTGTGGCCGCTCCAGGACCGTTATACAACGAATATATCGAATTAGCGTTTTTCAATTTTAACAATTTGGTGTCACCACAAAAATGGTGTCATCAGGTACAGACCGCACTCCCCGCACGGGCCTCCTTCATCTCGATATCCTTCGTCTTGAATTGTTGCAAATTTTTAACCAAAATATCTGCCGTTGGATATTTATGTAGAGTGTTTGCTATGTTCTAGATACATTTTTTGATTGGTATTTCAATGAGGTGTATGAATTTTTAGAGATTCGCGAAAGCCCCGTAAAGTCGGCCGGTATCGCTGTCGCCTCCACGTCCATCAGAGAAGAAATGTCGGTGGAGAGTCCAAGTACGAGACTCCGAAGACAGTCTTTCAACAAGGCCGTAGAAGCTCTGAGCACGCCGAGGAAAAGTCGAAGATTGTCAACTGATTCGAGAGTATGATTTCTGATGTGTATTCAATATTATTTACATGTGTTTATAATAAATTCTAATGGAATGTATTGTATTGTATTGTACAGAAGAGCGAAGTGAATACGCCTATTGCTGAAATAGAAGAAGCTAAAACTGACACGCCGAAAAAAGGTTTGATTTTATTTTTGCCTCTTTGTGTAATATATGTATGTAATATTAAAAACATTCGATTTTAATTATTCATTATAGTTATTGAAGAATCTTCCGTTACTCCGAAACGTAGTGTGCGAAGACAAAAAGCTGTTTCGGTTCACGGCGAAATGTCCGTTTCTAATTTGGATGATATCGCTACTCCAGTAGCAAAAGGGTATGTCTGTTCGGTATGAAATAGTTTTGAAAAGTTTTTTGTTTGTTATAAAAAATGATTAATTTCAATGATTTTTTTAGTTCTCGTAAATCTCTGTTCTTCACCCCGTTGTCGAAAGACAAGCGCATGAGTTTCATAGAGAAAGAACAGAAGCAAAAACCGAGCTATAAGAAGAAAACCGGCGTCCACAAAATAGTGGAACCGATCGATTTTGTTTTGAAAAAAGAATAAAAAAATCAATATGAATTGTTTTTGTATGAATTAATTTAAATTAGATTATGTTATGGTGTATATACTATGTATTATTTTTATAATTTGAAAATAAACTTATTAACGATAAATATCTATTGTAAATATTACACCCACACATGTTATTGTTATAAACTAGCAACTATAGTCGATGTGGTGATAAATATTAAACTCAATTAAGGTCTATTCATACTAGCACTGCACGTAGCCAACAGAACGGAAAGTATTGTTTGGTACATTTTGTATGGACACATTCAAGTCTAACGTGGTGTAGACGTTACAGCAGTAGCCGACAAAATCTATTCATACTATACAGCAGTACACGCCACAGTGGCGTATCAAGCAAAACCGGTTTTCTTTGTCCACCGGAAATATTCACGCATGGCGTGATGTCACAGTGGCGAGTGCACGCGTACTAACGAAGGTGCGCATGCGCATATGAATATTTTCAGATACGTCATATTGTGCCGTATCGTCGTGCTCTGTAATGTATAAGTAAGCCGATTTTGCCTTTCACTTGGCCAAAATTTGTCCCAAAGCGCCGAAACTATGAGTTGATAATAGCAGTAGCATTGCTAGGGGAGTGAGGTTTGCACTAGGTGACACCAATTCGACATATTCGTTGTATGACGGTCCTTGAGCAGCTACACGCCTCATTACAATTTCTGTATATATACAGCTTTCTGTATATATACAGCTATTGCGAAATCCGTCTGGTGCAGCTATGTATAGCATCAAATATGAGTCATAATTGACTTTTGTTCGAATTCCTGAGAAGGGCGTTTGATGACTGGGAGGGAGGGATGAAAGCATATCCAATCTCAGATACGCTGATGATACCACTTTCATAGTCAACTCCGAAGATTTACTCCGTTTTCTACAACACTAAAGCAGAATACTTGGACTCGAGATGAACAGAACGAAAACAAATATTAGGATAATGGTACGAGCTCGAGAAAGGCAAGATAATAGAACCTTTTGAGGTGTTGTGTTGGAGACGAATGTTTAGAATCTCCTGGACAGCGGGAATAACCAATTCCTACATACATCCTGCAAGAGCTGACGGTTGGCGATAGGCTATCATCCATTTGTCTTAGTCAGTAAGGTACTAGGCAGCCACAACGATATTTATTTAGTCTTTATTTTATACCAGGAAGGCCTAACAGGTAACCCCAATGCACCTTCCTGGCCATAAACATTGTACATTTGATACAAATATTATTAGTATTATACAAAGTAAATACATATCAATTAATATCCACAGAGACATCTATGGTCAAATTTGTAAATTTGCAGCATTTTTCATGATTCAGTAAATACGTGGAGAATTTTCCATCGCCCTCTCGACGTCCGACAACCATTTGCAATTTCCACCGTCAAAACCTTTTGATATTTACATAAATTTGTACGAAGTAGAGATAGTTATAAGTTTAATGAAACCTTGTATGTTCTGCCCCCGCTCGGAAGAAATTCCAGTAGGTATTTCAGGCAGAGAAAACAGTAGGCAAGAAGAAGAAATTCCAGTAGGTAAGTCTGGCCAGCAGAAATCAATGGGATTTGAACCCGTGACCACTCTGTTCAATGCATTATACGATAACCACCAGTCTATTCTGCTGATCTAACTTCTGACAGGACTTCCATGGTCTAACAGGACTTCAGCTGGTCTAACAGGACTTCAGCTGGTCTAACTTCAGACAGGACTTCCGTGACTATTGTCCCGAGGCAGCCGCTGGTAATTGGACTATTCGTCACATTGCGGTGGTCACAAATACAATTTTTGCCATGAAAATCACGAATACACAATATTTGGCACTCAAGTTCTCGTTAGTATGATAGTTACCGTTAGTATGATAGACTTTTCGGCTGCCAGATGTTCCGTTATAGAGATTTTAGTGACTTTGTGACCAGTAATCACCGAACCCCAGGCGCTATATTGAATGTACATTTGGCATCCTAGCCAATAAGTGAAGAATTTTACATCACCCTCTCGACGTCCCACAACCATTTGCAATTTCCATGGTCAGATAATGTATGTGGCTGCCTGTCAGAGAAATGTAAACATTTCTCGCTGCCTGTATCATAATGCACTCGGCAGCTAGTGATTCTGGTTGCGGCAACCACAAGCCCAGGCTCCGATTCACAGCAGCCAACACGACATGTATTTGGCAAAGGGAAATGGATGTGGTAGCTTGGCTGTTCGGCAGCCAGTTTTTTTCTGGAATTATACATGTATAAGCTCGCATATGGGTGTCAGTACCCGTGATTGAGTCTCCAACAGCTCGTTTAGAAGATACAAAATAAGTGTGTCTTCGATATTATGAGTCGCCGATAATGGCTGCCCTACTTTTTCTGGTCGTCTCGTCCGTTAAGGCCTACATTGTACATATTTTTACAATGTATTTTGTATGATACATTGTAGATAATATGTGGTTGCCCGTTTGACGTGCGCGCTGGCAGCCTGGTTGCTCGACGACCAGTCGAGTGACGTTTGTCGTACATATTGTGCACGCGCGCACATTTTTTTTTTGTTTGCTCTTGTGCACTATGTCTTTCGACACTGAGGAATTAATCAGGGAGGTGCACGCTAGACGTTTACTGTGGGATGTAACATGTGAAGACTACTGTAATCGGGACCTCAAAAAGATTAAATGGGACGAAATCACAGCCAAAATGTGTCCGGCGAACTCATCTGTCAGTGAAATTCACGAGTTTGGTAAGATGTTGTTTTATTACCTCACGTCTGTGGATCAAAATCAAAATCGGATCAATTTTTTTTTTATGATTCGACTCCAACTCCGACCCCAATTGGAATGATTTTATTAAGATTGACTTTTTTTAAAGTTAGTAATGAAAATAATTTTTTTGTATAAAATTAGTAATGAAAATAGTGATAAACGGACTATTCCGCAAAAAGCGATCTCGCGCACGCCACTAAATCTCGATCACAGAATATCTGGCACTCAAGTTCTTGTTATGCTGCGTACGCACCAAACCAACGAACGGCCCCCAGGCCAACTTTTTAAACCAGTAGCGTACAAAATATCGAAATAAAAATTAAATTAAAACTATTATTATTATATTAAAATTTAAATTAAATATTGAAAGTTAGAACAGAACATGCACAATTTAAATAAATTTTCGAGATTGGGCTAAAATTAGATTATCAACAGGCATATACATACATATGTACAGGTAGTTCGGAAATTATTTTTCAAGTCCCTCTTTAAATTTGATTTCTAATTGATTCAATTTTAATTTTAATATAATAATTATAGATATATAATTTTTATTTCGATATTTTGTACGCTACTGTGTCGATCGTTGAAAGTTCATTAAATTATTTTAAGTTCATTAAATCATTTCAAGGCACTATTACATGAAAGTTCATTATTTTTTAGATTAAATATCGGGTTTCTGAATAATATTGATTTTTAACCATTGCCGTTGTTACTTTCGATTGATGGAGTTTTTGGGTGCCGGGATCTAAAATTTTGTATGGCTTTTGGCGCTCTAATTTTAAATTTTAGAGCGCCTTTGGCGCATCATGCGGCGCCCTAACTTATTTGCCGCCACCCAACCCAGCCCCCCCCCCAAAACCGGCACTGCCCACCCGTCCCCAACGTTTCCCTCTTATCTTATGGCGATGAGTGATGGATAGACTCCGGACAGAGAGCGTGCTTTTTCCAGGAATCGGGGCGGTTTGGCTCTATTAACAAAGCTAGAGTGCAAACAACAAAGGTTCGGCAAACCTTTAACAAATCATTTACAACAATTGAACAATGAACGGCGTGCTTTGGGTCATCACTCATCGCCATAAGATACGAGAGGGGATCACTGATGACTAGAGGTAGAACCGGAAGCGCGCTTTTTCCAGGAATCAGCACCCTGATTTCCGGAAAAAGCACGCTTCCGGTCCTACCTCTACTGATGGCCACTCTAAGGGCCGGGCCGCACCGCTCAATTCGTGAACAACTTGGTTGAGGGCGACCAGACCAATGCATGCAGGTAGATGGGACATGCCACACCCGTCAACTTGTTTTTCGTACACATTTCCATACATTTTTTCGTGTCGCGCGACTAGTCGGCCGACAAAGTTGCACGGTGCGGCCCGGCCCTAAAGCTACCTGTGCTAGCTGCTCACAAGCACCCCCCCCCCCTACCGACCGACCCCGTGCTTCTATGCGTCGACTGGGGGTTTGTTTGTTTCGCGCTTTCTTTCCACCTTGTGCTTCATGAGCCGTTTGTTTGTGTTGGAGCAGCACGCATGACTCCGTATTGTACTTATTTTATTTATTTATTCAAATAGCAAAACTGCTAATACATATAACACAAAATAACAAAATAACAACAAAAAATTATAAATCAATCATTAACACCCTTCAAGAATGCAGCAATGTTATTAGAACTTCTAATGCCTTCAGGAAGGGCATTATACATTTGAACACCTCTGTGAAAAACACCTCCTGCAGTTTTAGCTTTCTTAACTCTACCTATAATCAATTTATTCCTATTTCTCGTTTTATAATTATGTATATCTCTATTCCTAACTATATGATTATTAAAATATTTGGGTAATAGATTCTTATCTAGCTTATATATAAACTTTAAAGTGCTTACTTTAAGACTATTTCTAATGTCCACCCATTTCAATTCATCTAACATACTTCTTACATTCTTACGTTTCCTCACATTCAAAATTGCACGCATTGCTCTATTCTGCACTTTCTGCAGTTTATCAATACACAAACCACTAAATAGATTGAGGACTGTAGCGCAGTATACAGTATGAGGCCGTACAATACAATTAAATATCAATATTTTACTTTTTATACTTAATAAATTTCTTAACCTACAAAGTACACCAACTTTTTTTGCCATTTTTTTAATAATATAATCTGCGTGCACATTAAAACTTAATTTACAATCCAAATAAATGCCCAAATACTTAATAGTATCCACTACTTCTACCACTCTCCTATCCATAATCACATCACTCACAACTTTTTTATTATGCATCCACATCATCTTAGTCTTACTTGTATTAGTGTAGTATTATTACCAAACCATGTTATGTATATGTTTGTCCCACTTACTCTGTATCAGTGACAGCTCGTGAATATACACCTGTCAAACATGCCTCGTCTTTCACTCTTCGATATCTGAACCATCCCGCACACATCTCAATAGTTTGTTTCGCGTTTTCTTTTGATCGCAAGCCTTTCAAAATGGCGCCGATTTCTTTGCCTACACAATTCAAGCATACGGTTGAAAGTGTGTCCGAAAATGAAGAAGAGGTGAAAATATACGCAGCTCTCACCAATGAAGAGTGCGATGACTGGGTGGCCACTTCCTCGGAGCCAACTGCCACGAGGTGGAACATTCGAGATACCCAAAAAAACACAAACAATCAAATATGCAGGTTAGTTGGTTCAACTACAAATATGCAAGCAACTATGAACCAAACATGTTGTGTATAATATGATGTTAACGTCTGTGTTTCATATTATTCTTGTTTTTAGAAAAATATACGTAGAAGAGGGTGAAGATGAAGAATTGAATAAAGAGATACGTGCAGCACTCGATACAGTTTACAATAATTTTACCTCTAGTAATTTGAGTGCTGAATTGAAATCATCGTTTATAAAAAATCTTCACACCATTAATAGACCAGGAGGAATCTATGATTTTTTACAAATATCACATTTGTACGGCCTTACCCCAGTATGAAAACCCATGTGTGCATTGAGTTCATATTTTTTAAGGAATGACTTTGAACAAATGTCACATTTGTGTGGTTTTACCCCAGTATGAACACTCATATGTGTACTTAGATTTCCTTTCGAAGTATATGATTTAAAACAAATATCACATTTGTGTACCTTTATCATAGTATGATTACCCATATGTTCACCAATACTCTGTTTCGTAGTGAATGTTTTTGAACAAATGTCACATTTGTAATGAATACCCATATGGTCACTAAGTATCCTTTTTGTACTGAATAATTTAGAACAAATTTCGCATTTGTGAAGCTTGACCCCAATATGAATAAACCTATGTGCATTCAGTTGATATTGTTCAAGGAATGATTCTAAACAAACGTCACATTTGTGTGGCTTTTCCCCACTATGAACACTCATGTGTTCACTTAGATTGTATTTCCTGTAGAAAGATTGTGAACAAATGTCACAAACATACATCTTTCTATGAGTGTCCGAGATTTTCTGTGACACACTACTGATTTTATGAGTAAACAACTTGTCTTGGGAATCTATTTTATGGTCCAATTCAGAACGTGTACAGCACATCTCATCTAAAGCTTTTCGACAAGGTAATTCTTCCGCTAGAATGTGTTCTATTATTGCTGCCACATTATCACTTGAACTAATATTTCTTCCAGGGGTCTAAAAATAAACCGAAAGTTATTCAATTAAACATGTGTGATTAAATGTAATTTTACATATTCGATTAGGTGAATGTTTCTCCAAGAACCGATCTAAAGAACATTAATCCTATTCGTTTACCTCGTCGTCGTCTGGTGAACTAGAAATTTTGGGTGAGCAATCAGCACCCAACTCATCTTCCCATATTAAATCTTCTAGCAAAACTTCCTCCGGCTTCACTTTCAAATACTTGTCTAATTCCACCCTCGACGTTGTGTCACTCAAAAAACAAACGTTTCGAAAGCTGTCGAACAATTCCAGATTGTTGACGCAAGAAAGGCATATCATATCTGGCCTCCTTTCCTAACCTGCAAATGTGAAAGGTATTGACGATTACAAGGAGTAGCGAATTATCTGCTGACAGCAGGCCCAAATGCGTTGCACCAAACGCGGTGGATGAGGGTCGTCATGGATGGAGACGAAGGACCCTGCTGGAGCAGAGCAGAGACAAAGTCTGCACTCCATCGCTTCTCGGGAGGGAGAAGCACAAACTCCTGGAGAGTGGATAGTAGACAATGGATGCCTAGATGCAGTATTTTAAGACGTTTGGAGTTGAGGGTCTTCTCAGGCTGATATGCAAGTGGCGCTGGTGACAGACTCGAGTGGGGTTTCCAGATTGTCGGTCGCAAAATTAGGGCTGCCAGCCATCATTTTCTCCGGGAAAATCCAGACATTTGTACGTTGCGAAGAAGAGTCCATCTACTAAAATCGTTCAAGTTGGAGTCGGAGTTTAAAGTCAGACTTGGTAAATTTTGACCGACTCCACAACCTCGATTTTACTAGTCTGTACCTTTGGTGTTTACATTTTTGGTAATATGAAGGGTTAGTACTTATATTAAACGGTTACTATATATCGATCGGTTCGGTGACTATTGGTCACAAAGCACTCGTCACAAAGTCGCGAAAATCTCTATAACGGAACATCGTGCACTCCCAGTTAAGAACCACCGCTCTAGATCGTTTGCACGTCATCACTAGAGGTAGGATAGTCACAGTGCTATCCATTGTTCCATTGTTGTAAATCCTTTGTAAAAAAGGTTCGGCAAACCTTTGAACAATACGCGGCACCTTCTGGGTCCGGTGACTAGTCATCACTATGGATAGGCGTGGAAGCGTGCTTTTTCCAGGAAACAGGGCATTTGGGGTCTATTTTCCAGGAAACAGTGCAAACTACAAAGCTAGAGAGCAAAAAAAGGTTCACCATAAAAATGAACAATGAACGGCACAAAGTCGATGGTTCCCCCCGCCCTATCGATATTTTAGAATGCGCTCTAGGTTACAAAAAGGTTGGGAACCCCTGATCTAATGAGATGCTATCGGGCATACAATAACTATTGAATATTAGTTTGGTAAGAATCTACGTTAATTTTTAATCCTACTTTCCCTGTCCAGCTACATATGTTCGTCTGTTAAGTAGGTCAGCTGGATCGCGAGTTATTAAAACTATATCGTCTGTGAACCGAAAATGATTTAAAAAGCGGCCGTTGATTTTGCTCCTGCTATGTCCCACCCTAAATTCCTGAAAACTCCCTCAAGCACCGCATTGAATATATTGGGTGAGATGGTATCTCCTTGTTTTACTCCATTTCTTATGCTAAATTTATTAGTACTATGGGGGTCGAACGAATGAGACGACTAGCTCGTTTATGCACGTGTATTTATTCTGACGGCCGAGGAAGAAGTAATGGTAGCAACTTTTGAACGTGGCCGAGTTGGGCCCAACTCGCAGGAAGGTGACCGAAACTCGACCATGTCATATAGCCGCCACAGTACCTGAAAAAAGTTTAACAGAAGCTGTGGCGGTCTTATACATATATTGCAGCGAACAGTCCCACATAGGGTTCCGTCACTCCCTGTGTTTGTAGAGCTTTAAGTACTGCATTATGACTAAGTGTATTGAAGGCTTTCTCATAATCGACGAAACCTAGGCACAATGGCCGTTGATATTCGTTGGCGCGCTCGATTAGTTCGCAAACTACTTGGAGGTGGTCCATTATGCTGAAATTTCCTCTAAACCCTGCCTGTTCTATAGGTTAGTTTTCGTCGAGGATATTCTTCAGTCTTTCTGTAATAATCTTTGTGAAGAGCTTGTATACCGCTGAAAGTAGACTAATGGGTCGGTAGTTCTTGATATCGCTTTTATATCACACACCGAAATAAAGAAAATAATAAAAAAGGGAGTCGATTGATTTTGTACGACTCGTGACTCCGACTTCAACTATGCTTCAAATGTTTCGATTCCACAGTCCTGGCTTATTTTAATGCACTTCTTAACCTAATAGTACTTTGTTTTGCCACTCTTGTGGATTTTCGTCTATAAAATAGTTAGCTAACATTTACCTGTAATTTTCTGATGGTCTGTTTTCTCTGCCTGAAATACCTAATGGAATTTCTTCCGAGCTGGGGCGGAACATACAAGGTTTCATTAAACTTATAACTATCTCTACTTCGTACATTTTTTTTGTAAAACTTAAAAGGTTTTGACGGTGGAAATTGCAAATGGTTGTCGGACGTCGAGAGGGCGATGGAAAATTCTCCACTTATTCGCTAGAATGCCAAATGTACATTCAATATTATTATTAACTAGTGTTGGGCCCGTTGATTTCAACGGGTGGTTTCGAAAAGGAATTGAAACTCGAATAAAAATAAAGTTAAAGATATTGAATCGACTGGTTTCGGAAAGAAATTGATGCACGAATTACGAAGTGATTACGAATTACGAACTACGTTTTGTGCATCGCCGACCTCCTGCCGCCTTTGCCCCCGATGCCTCCGTCGCTCCGGGGCCTTCGGCCCCAGCGCCGCCGACGCCTCCGGCGCCCCCGACGCCTTCGGCACCCCGGGGGCTTCGCCCCCAGCGCCGCCGACGCCTCCGGCGCCCCCAGCACCCCCGATGCCTTCGGCACCCCGGGGGCTTCGCCCCCAGCCCCCCCGATGCCTTCGGCACCCCGGGGGCTTCGCCCCCAGCGTCCCCGATGCCTTCGGCATCCCGGGGGCATCGCCCCCAGCGCCGCCGACGCCTCCGGCGCCCCCAGCGCCCCGATGCCTTCGGCACCCCGGGGGCTTCGCCCCCAGCGCCGCTGACGCCTTCGGCGCCGCCAGCGCCCCCGGCAATGAAAAAAATGAAAAAACTGAAAAAATGAAAAAAATTAAAAAACTGAAAAAATGAAAAAAATTAAAAAACTGAAAAAATGAAAAAAATGAAAAAACTGAAAAAATTAAAAAAATTAAAAAACTGAAAAAATGAAAAAAATGAAAAAACTGAAAAAATGAAAAAACTGAAAAAATGAAAAAAAATGAAAAAACTTTAAAAATTAAAAAAAATTAAAAAACTGAAAATTATGAAAAAAATGAAAATTATGAAAAAAATTAAAAAAACTGAAAAAACCTGAAAAAAACTGAAAAATATGAAAAAACTGAAAAATATGAAAAATATGAAAAAAGTGAAAAAAATGAAAAAAAAAAATTTTTGTTCCCCATACTGGTTGACGGTTGATCGTCCGTCACATATATACAAATATACATACAAATATACAAATATACAAATATATTTAGCGACAGTCCGTTTTTATATATATTATTATTGCAAATTTAGAGTAATTATTGCAATTTAGAGTAATTATTGCAAATTTGTTTTTCGATGATTAATTTTAATGAAAATTTACGATTGTGATTATGAATTTTTATTTTGATGTATTTATTTTGTCTTTTTGTTTTTTGTTATATATTATATTTTTTTTATTATTTCATAATTTTTATCATATTATTATTCTTATCATTTTGATATTTTTATTATACTGTTATTTCTATTTTTTTTCTTTTTTTGTTTTCTTTAACTATCTTACTCTATTATCATTTTTGTTTCTTATTTTAAATGTTTGAGCTTTTCTTTTTTTTACCTATATGTGAAAATTATTAATGGTTTACTTAACATAATTATATTTTTTTTACTATCAATCTATGTAACTTAATAAACTGTAAATTTTCCAAATAAATAAATAAATAAATATAGCGGAAGTTATGAGAATAGACCAGCAGAATATACTAGTAGTTAGCATATAATGCTTTGAACAAAGTGGTCACCGGTTCAAATTCCACTGGTTTCTGCTGGCCAGACCTTAAATTTGTGACTCCAGGTCGATCGTTTCCTATCAGAGTTTGCCAATTTATCATGATTTTCATTGAAACGGTTCCAAAAAATTGGCAACCTTATCCATTTTCTTGCAATTCTCGAGTTTTCAGTAATCTCGAATTTCGCTGCATTGTATAAAATGCTGCTTATTTACACATTTGACCAATTGATATGTATTTACTTTGTATAATAATACTTGTATCAAATGTACAATGTTTCTGGCCAGGAAGGCGCATTGGGGTTACCTGTTAGGCCTTCCTGGTCAATAAATTAAAAAAATAAAATGATGCAGTCTAATTAGTCTAATTACCCACTTCAAAGATATCTATAATTATACACATACATTTAAAAATCATTTTTATTTTTCAGGCGAATTTCTTAAGCTGAAATGGAAAAATATCAGGACTTGTTTCTCAAGGGAAATGAGGCGCAGAGCTGGTTCCAAAAGAGGGGCAGCAGCTACACGTAAAAGCCCTTACGTATTTTTCAACCAGCTGCAATTCCTGGCGGAAACTGTTATAAATAATAGAAGACAAGTAATCCTCGCGAACTCTGAAGCAGAAGAAAATGAGAACGATGACCCTGTTGAAGAACTTTCTCCACCACCACAAAAGAGAATGAAAAAAATTCCTAAAGATAAAACACATAATGAACTTAAAAGAGTGTTAAAAAAAAGTGTCAACATAAAAGAGGAATTTGAACCGATTCAATATGTTGATTCACACAAAATGTTTCTGTTTTCTTTAATAGACGACTTTAAAAAAATTCCAGAAAATCGTTTGCTCAATACGAAAATGGAAATCATTAATGCTATTCAAAGAGCACGATCATTTCCAATTGAGGCTGAATATTCTGCCGACCATAGGAATCATCAGCATATTCGCCGCACCAACTGTTTCAATGCCTATCAAGAACATTTAGACTATCCAAAGCAGTGCCGTAGCAACGCATTGGCAACGGGGCGATTGCCAAAGGCGCCGGAGTCCATTTTTAAGTTTTTTTAAATTATTACAATCTATTTAAGATCGACCAGCAGTCAAGTACGGACATTAAATTTAAGCATATTATGTACATATAATATATGAATTAACGAATTATATAAACTTTGATAATATAATATAATAACAGACTTTGATAACGCCAAAGCACAGAAAAATTCGACTTAAGATTTTTAAAATTCGACTTAATTTTATGTTAATTAGTTAATGGTTCGAAAACTAAAGAAAAAAAAACCATCAAAAATGAAAATAAAAAACGATAAATGGACGACAAAAGAAAATAAAAAGCACGAAATTTTCAATGTTGTATAAGCAGTGGTGTAGTGGGGTTATTTTTTATTTTATTTTTATTTACCCCAGTACGACACTGTGGCCAGATGATGTGTACATAGACAAGAATATACATACATACATATATATTATATACCTACAAAAAAACAAACATTATTAATAATAGTCTACAGATGCTACCCGATATGACAAGAAACAAAAATTAAATAAAAAAACAGTAAAAATTAAAAATTAAACAAAATTTAATAGGTTTAAATTAAACTAAAAGTGAAAAAAAAAACATTAAAAAAGTGGATAACCTGTTTCTGTGACATAATTTAAATGTAAAATGTAGATTTTACGTTTCCAATATTAAAAAAAAACTTATATAATATTGGAAAAAATATATAACTTACAAAATATATAACTTTTATTTGTTGTAAATTTATTTTTTCAAAATACGAATCCCTACTACAGATTATTTGTATCAAACTTTTAGGTTAAAACAATTCTAATAGAATAAGGAAAAATATTTTAGTTTTGTTTTTAAATCTTTCAACTTAGAACATCATCAATTATAAATGCACTTTTATATTATCCAATATAAATTTATTTTCATTTTTTTTTAGCACTGCACTACTGGGTATAAGTATATACTGATAATTTTTACAATATATTGGCAATTTTGAGTATTTATAATTATGGAGGGCGACGGAATTGTTAAGACACGACTACGGCGGGAAGGAAGTAAAGTAGCAACGGACCAACATGACCGAGTTGGTCTAAACTCGCAAGATAGTGAACGAAACTCGACCATGTCATAGGGCCGCCACATAATATTAAAAAAAAGTTTTTTTTGGGTTCTTGTAATTTTATTTCGACTTAATTTTTATATTTTAATAAATATAATTTTTTCATTCATACATTAAACAAATAAAGGGCACCAAATTAGATATCTGTCAAGGGCAAAATTTGCTAAAAATATTACTACAACTCTGGGACGCAGGGTGACTACCAACAACTTTTAGGTAATGGAATTGTCCGAGGTAGAGATTTGGTGTCCTTGCAGTACAATACACCTGCAACTCGGTACTTTCAATCTAGTGACGGTTGAGATGTCTCCGGGTTCTAATGACACAGAGAAATCTCAACAGTTAGAATGATTAGATCTGTATTAATAAAAACAATCGAAAAAAGTCGGTACCAAAAACGCTCTTCCAAGTTTGATTTAAGAATGAAATTCTTTTGAAAGTACCAAATTTGATTTTATTTCACTTACCTCAATGTCAAACAATTTTTCTTCTGGAGTTACTATGGAAGCATGTGCATGTCAGTACCCGTGATTGAGTCTCCAACAGCTTGTCAAATGAATGCTCCGACATCCTTGAGTAATTAAAAAAGTTATATAAGCTCGCATGTGGGTGTCAGTATCCTGAGTCTCCAATAGTAGCCAACATCTCGTCATATGAATTCCCCGATACCCTAATGTAATTGAAAAAAATGTTCGGATGTTTTCGAAGAGCTTTAAAGTAAGTATGAAATAAGCCTTTTGAATGACTAGGGTTTCTGAAAACCCGGGTTTTCAAAACCCGACGGATCCGGGTCCAAAATCAAAATCTTCCAGATGTTAAATTAATTTTTCTTTGGTAATATATTACAATATTCAAAATAGACTCAACTAAAAAATAGGTTGTTCGATAAATTCAAAACATTTTTCAATAACTAAATATATGAATTTTATGTAAAGTAATGTGAAATATCAACAGTAAAACAGAATGAAATATTGTATGTTGTAAAAATTAATAACATATTTTAATAAGGCTATTTAGTTAAAATTAATTAACAAATATGTAAATACAGGTCAATATTAATATTCATAAAACAATTACATCTGAGCAGAGGTATACCAATATTATCGGCACATTTAGCAAATATGTGATTTCGTGTCCCTTTATAACTATCATTTTTATTATAGAAGTTTATATAGTTCACCGAAAAATATAAAGCAAACTATACTTCAAGAATAATATTCGGTCAAGA
Source organism: Arctopsyche grandis (assembly GCF_051622035.1). Lineage (NCBI taxonomy): Eukaryota > Metazoa > Arthropoda > Insecta > Trichoptera > Hydropsychidae > Arctopsyche > Arctopsyche grandis. The sequence continues at coordinate 1,377,782 of NC_135365.1, read as the reverse complement.
ATAAAACTGATTTTTTTAAGAGAATTGCAAGAAATAATTAAAATAAAGTACTTACCGTTAACGAAATCAGGTATGATGATGATGATGATAATGTTGAAACGATATTTACACTCTGAAGTCTAAGGCAAAATTCTAAAAATATGTACACTGTGCAAATTTCAGTATATACATATACATATTCAGTATATATACATATTTGCAAAATCCATTCCATTGTTCGCAGTTTTCTCAGAACTCACAAGTCGTAAAATCAAGTTCTCGAACAAACAGGTCATATATGAATCATGTACACGCAGAATCTATAAATAACACATACATATTTGGATATTTTCAATGTATCGACTGAAAATCATTTTGAAATTTAAGGTTTTGAAGCCCGGATCCCGAATGCGGGTTTTAAGTCATTACCCGGCTGGGTCGAGTCGAGTCCAGAAACCCTATGAATGAAGTTCCTGAAGCCGAGAATGAAACCAGTACTTTTCTTTTCATGTAGAAGATACAAAATAACTGCATCTTCAACATCCATCTTTCAAGAATTAATCACCGACACTGAGGGTTGACTGGCTGCCCAAATTGACAGCCTATTGCTTTACAGGTCTTAGGCATATCCTCCAGTTATTTAGACACATCGCGAGGCGAGACCAGGATAGCCTGGAAAAATTAAGGAAGTAGAGAATGATCCCCAGCAAGATGGAGTTGCGGGGTGTCGAGAGGGTCGGAAGACCATGGCAGGTCGCATTATGGATGTTAGAATAAGGGAAAGTCACGACCTTCAGACGCAAGGAAAGAAGAATTAAACTCAAACGCTTAAAAAATTAGAATTTATTTATTTAGTTATAAAAGAGTAAAAACAAATTAGTTACTTTGTTCCATGACTACCATTTTGACCGACTCAATATCAACGAATCATCATTGCGTATCGACGAAATCGCTTACATTAAAACTCAACAGCCTCAATAAATACTTATCACAGCAAGTCTAAAGTCTCACCGTTTTTCCACCACATCCTCTTTCAACCATTGCAAATGTCTCAACTGATGTTTAATAAAATCACTATTCGACCCACTCATCTCATCCGTGGGTTTTTCGTTCAACTTGGTCTCCGGCTCGGACAATGTCAGCGATAACTTCAACCCTAAAGTTTTATCTGGATTGAGCTCATCGGTACAATCGCCAACATCTCGCTTGTGCCTGTCATTGAGCACGCCGTCTTCCAATCGAGCTTCTAATATATCACGCTTTCCGCCGACGTAGTTATCCTCGACCGGATTCTTATCGGCTTGATTTACTTCGACTTGCGCCTTTTCGGCGACTTTCTTCGCCTGATTCAGAACGTACACCGGTATCGGTGGCTTCTTCATAATGTTTGCTCGGTCGGTTTGTTTCATTTCACCAATTGTGTTCTTCGCCAACTCTGCGTCTTCGCCGGTTTTGTATGATAGCGGTTCGTCTTCTTTGTGCACATGGTTGTCAGGTAACTTCGGAGCCTTCGGCAGCTCGACTTCTTCCGGCGCACGCTCGACCTGGTCGATCTGCTTCACTTTGGGCGGTGGTTCCTTCGAGGTCTTCATCGATTGTGTGTTCTCTGCTTTCTCCGTCACCAGGTCTAACTTTCCACCGAGGCTTTCAATTGCAAGTTTTGCTAGTTTTTGTATGTTTTCCACTGCTAATTTTTTATTTTCAATGCTATTTAAACCGACGTCTTCCATTTTCTTCAGAAGATTTTCATCTTCCATTTCTTTCTTCGTCTTTTTCATTTCTTTCAAAATTTCCTGTTGCTCCTGCACTATCTCTCTCTGCTCTTTTTCATGCCTTTTAATCGTCTCCATCAAATTTTGTTTCTTTATATCGTTTGAATCATTTTTCTCTTTCAATGTGCTATCGATCTTTACGTCAACGTCTACCTTTACTTCCTTAGATTTACTGTCTGATTTTATAACAGAAACATTTGTTTGAAGATCAGGCTTCATCACATTTACAGCAACTTCTTCTTTAACGTTTATATTCAGTGGCGCAACTTTAACTTCCCTCGAATCGACTTTCTTTGTCGTTACATCTTCTTTCGGAGGCACTGGATTCGGCGGCTCTAATCTAGATTCCTTTTTCACATCAACCTTTTCAACGATTGGATGAAACAAATCCTTCTCTTTAGTATTTTTGTTAATATTTAACTTCTTATCTATAAAAAAAAAGCAATTCAACATCAAAAATGCAACTAAATAATATTAAAATTAAAAAATATAACAACCTTCCGGAACTTTCACATTGAAATTTGCAACGTGAACGTCTTTAACTATCTTATTATCATTCACGAATTGATCATGCATTATCTCTATGTTATGTTCAACTTTATATTTCGAACTAATATTGTCTATTTCAGCTGCTTGAAGATTTGCATACGTCCCCAATACCATGATAACAATACCGAAACATAACACTATCTAAAAAAGCAAAATAAATCGACAATTAATAACCAATAATATACATATTATATAATATTTCGAAGAAAATACAACAGTGGTACGGAAGAACTTCAATAGAGTTGTTCTGTCAATAAAACTGTCAAAGCCAAAATGATTTCCGTCATTCGCTTAGCGAATACGACAAGTAAAAAAGGAGAAGATAAAGCAAGTAAACATTCACCTGTGCCAAAATTCTCTCGTTAGTATTTTTCAACGATATGCAAATGAAACACGCAGCTGGAAATATGACGCATATGATAACTCCGATAGTGGAACCGACGAATCCCAAAACCAGTTCTATATTAGGCAGCATCAAACTTATCAGCAGTGTAGTGCCGATGATGAAAACCGTCAAGTATTTGAACCTCGTATCTGGCATCATATTACTGATCAGATCGTGAGGCGCCACTTGACCCTGGATCGTAAAATAAAATAAACACACACACACACTCATTTAAGCAATTAGAATTTGAAGAAAAAAAAATACCTTTCTATACAGCAAGGAATATAAACTAGCTCGGCACGGAAAAATAATCAACGGAAAGCTGAAAGCCAACGACATGACGAAGCCCAACTTGATAACGTCGCTCATTATCGTAGGGCTCAAATTCGTGAGGATGTTACCTAAAAAATATCATCTTCAATGACATAAACGCTGTTAACTGTGGTCAAGGATTGTATTTTCAATACCGGAAATAGGCTGGGAGGAGAAAGCGACGTATCCGAAGAATCCTACAAGCACATAAACGACTGAACAAATGGACACTGCGTTTTTTGTAACTGTGTTCATTTTCTCTAGAGATGCGTTAGGAAGTGTGTCGTATATTTCGAACAATTGTCTGTAAGTTTAATTTGAATTTATATTCTCAGTCGGTGTATGGTATGTAAGTGTGATCGGACAATACGCCAAATCTCATCTTCCGAATACTGTAATGGTTTACATTCTTTCTGATAATACACATACATACAACGATCAGTATTTCAAACTGTTTTTAAATGTATATTCCAAGATATGACAGTCTTTTTATATAATATATGAAATATCAATAGATGAAGCTTTATATTTTATTTCATAGAACATGAACACTCGCCTTTACTAATCGCTATTGCAATACAATATATAAGCATTTTATACAATGCGAATTCATACAAACATCCACAGTGACATCTATGGAGAAATTTTTGCAGCATTTTATAATTAAATTGGCGAACCTCAAGACGCTGAATAACTTATTAATTAGCAAGAGAGATAGGAAAGGAGATGCCAATTTTACAGGAATCGGTTCAATGAAAATCAGAAAAATTTACTAACTCTGATAAGGAACAATCGACCTCGAGTTACAAATTAAAGTATGGGCAGTAACGAGATTCTAGTGGGAATCGAACCCGTGACATTCTGCTCGAAAGCATAATATGCTAATCACTAGTCTTCATTGCTGGTTATATTTATATATAACTATAAACTTACATATATTCTTCAGACCATCATTTACAGTCATGGCCCAATACATGCATGATAGCTCGAGAAAAAATATTATACCGACTTAAAATTCACTAGATAATAGATTATACGTATTATAAAGCAATAAAAGAATCACAATCAATAGAAAAATCATTTGATTATTGATTCCAATACTTACTTTTGGCACAGCAATACTAGATTTTGACTGCAAAGACCAAAACGCTCATATCTCATAAACGAGAGAAAAACAATAAAAAGCATTGTCATATTCGAATTCGAAGTGAATCAAACTCAGTAAAGATTGGTCAGTCTCTGCTTCGGTAAGTAAAAAACGTAATTTTTTTGTTGCTCAATATTATTTGCTCAAAAAACTATTGTGAAACATTTTCAAAAGTTTCGGATCTGATAATATGTATGTATGCATTTGTAAAATTTGAAAAAAAAAAGTCGAGCATTTGTCTGTCTATTTTTATAACAAATATCAGCTCTTAAGGAAAATTAGTCGGTTTTTTTATTAAATCAATTTGCTGTACTTCCGATCACGCCTTATACATACATGGAAAGTTAGCGATAAATTCAATATGATTGCTTACGTTTGACAAAACAGAGACATAGAAAATATGGGTAGACATCTCAAAACGCCGTCAGGCTTCCAATATTCAACCTTAGACATCCATTCACCGGAGAAAGTCTGTCCTGCAGCTTCAGCGATGACCTGAAAGCGCAATTTGAATTACTCGTTCAATAAATATCGCATCGATTATAGTGTCGACTTACTTTCATCACCAAACAAAAGTAAAACCCTATAGTAACGGCGCAAACGTTACTGAGACTGTCCACATTCTTCAGAAGACCTAGCGGCAAGACGCAAAACAACGAAACGATCACCATCACTCCCGTTCTGCAAAAAGACATATCGTAACCACATTCGTTCGAACAACCGAAACAATTTCGATTTCGTTACCTTAAATTATCACTTTGATTCATACTGAATATTTTGGCGATTATTTGCGGTCCCAAATCGCCGACGACAACGAAATACGCTATACAAGTGCCCATGAGGAAGCCTATTATGCCAATTTCGACACTGAATTTACCGGCATTGCCGAACACGTGAAATGCTGAAAGAATAATACATACAAATGTATAATAGATATATTTAACAAATTCAGTATTATAATTAAAATTAAAATTCACCTAATACTTCAAAATTTCTTCTTCTCGATTTGATAGCAGATTTAAGTAGAAAATGACAAGCTAGTCTAGACATGAATCCACTCAGTGTTAGCAGAAGAATGGATAGTATTATACCGCACTGAAAAAGCAAAAGTAATGATTAGTGTGTTCGTTGTCGCGTTCGGTCGTGTCGCCAAAGTGTGTTTTTGCTACTTCTTCATTGTTACTAAATAAAATATAAAATGGCCAAGTACGTGCAAAGCGTCTCCAAAATATTAGAGAGTATGGTCCAAGTCCTCATGGACCCTGTCAATAGATTTAGCAAGGACCAAATGGCCAAATTGATGCCTTTCACCTCTGATATCTCGCAAACTGTAGGCGAAATGTCCTGTAATATTGCAATGCTGGAAGGAGAGCTGTCAGCTACCAAAATTTATATGTCTAAAGATACACCCACCACGATTGAATCGACATTGGAACTTGTTAGTGAAATGGAAGAAAGAAAAAATAGAAAAAACAATGTTATCATATTTGACATTACTGAAACAGGTAATAATGACGACAATAATGTAATCGCAAATTTATTGTCAAAAGCCGAGCTACCTAACCACAAATTCACCGCTCATAGAATCGGATTAAAACAAGGTACGAAGCCAAGGCCCCTAAAAGTTAAACTCGATGTACAGCAAACAGCAATATCATTACTTAGAAAAAGACCCAAATTAGGAATTAAAATAAAAAATGACCTAACGTACATGCAAAGACTACATATAAACAATTTGTGGATCGAAATGAATACCAGAAAAGACAAAGGTGAAAGTGACTTAATAATAAAATATTTTAATGGAGTGCCTAAAATAATAAATAAAAATAGTACAAAAAACTAACAATATATTACCAAAATGTTCGAAGCATTATATCTAAAATACAATTCCTTAAAAATGCTATAGCTGCTTCCGCATATCACATCATATTATTAACAGAAACGTGGCTAAACAACCTTATAAATGACTCCGAACTAAACTTTCATACATACAATATGTATAGATATGATAGAAACATAAACACCAGTACGAAGACTCGAGGCGGTGGCGTGGCAATTCTTATTAAAAAAGTTCATTCATCATCTGTCATCATCAACACAAACAATTCCATCGAACAAATATTTATATCAACCAAAATTTTCAATGTAAAGTGCATATTCGGTTGTGTTTACATCCCTCCATCCTCTGACATTAGTGTATATAATAATTTTATAAATAATATTGAAACAATCAGATTAAAATATCCTGATTCAAAATTCTTAATAACTGGTGATTTTAATCTACCAAATTTGGACTGGCAAAACCTTGAAATGAATGAAAATTCTCCAATTCATCAAGAAATTATAAATTTATCTTTAAATTTAGGTCTTAAACAATTTAATACTATTTCCAACTTGAATGATCGTGTCTTAGATTTAGTTTTTTCCAATTTCAAAAACACTAACGTTATGAAATCTCATGATGTTCTATCTCCAGTGGATGGCCATCATCCACCCCTAGATATTATTATTACTTTAAATAAATCTACTAATCTACCTTTAATTCAGCAAAATATTTTTGATTTTCACAGAGCCGATTATAACGAAATCATGAACCAATTAAATGTCACCAATTGGTCGTTCTTAAACGATAACATTAACTTTGAATCAAAAGTCATTATGCTGAATGAATTATTAATCTCTTGTATATACAACCATGTTCCTCAATATAAAAATAAGTTGCATTTTTTTCCAAAATGGTTTAGTCCCGAATTAAAAAACCTAATACATAAAAAAAAAGTGTGCACAAATTATTCAAAATTTATAACTCTACACACATATATATTGAATTCAAAAAACTAAGAGCTTTGTGTAAACTACATATATCCAAATGTTTTAAACTTTATATTAAAAAAACTGAATCATTCATTGATTCAAATTCCAAATATTTTTGGTCATTTACTAAAGAATTAAACAACAATAAAACATATATACCAGAAAACATTCAACTTAACGGTAAATTTGTTGACAATACTAATGATTCAGTCAATCTTTTTGCTGATTTTTTCAAATCGATCTATGTCAAAAACAACAACAATAATTCTAATTATAGCATTGTAAATAATAATGTCCTGATTTCACCTTTACATTCTATAAATATATCTATTCAAAAATTAATTAACAAAATAAATGCCTTAGATATATCTAAATCTGCGGGTCCTGACAACATACCCCCAATTTTTATCAAGAATTGTGCCAATGTATTAACTTATCCTCTTTTTAATCTCTTTAATCAATCTATTTCCACTGGTATATTTCCCAATTCTTGGAAGTCTGGCTATTTAATGCCTCTCCATAAAAATGGGGATAAACATAATGTAATGAACTATAGAGCCATCTGTCAACTATCAACTATTCCAAAACTTTTTGAAAGTTTAGTATTAGACGAATTTATTCCTTTCATTAATAACATTATTATTCCACAACAACATGGTTTTACTTCTGGTAGATCTACCTTATCCAATTTATTATTATATGAAAATTTTATTTCTAGTGCCTTATCTGTTAAATTGCAAGTTGACTCAATTTACACTGATTTCAGTAAAGCATTTGACAAAGTTGATATTGAGATTTTATTATATAAACTAAACAGTATCGGAATCAGCGGTGTATTACTAAACTGGTTTCGGAGCTATTTGTCCAATAGATCATTATTAGTTAAAATCGGCCATTCTAAATCTTACTCCTTTAATCCAACTAGTGGCGTTCCCCAAGGATGTCACATGGGACCAGTCCTATTCAATATTTTTATAAATGATATTATAAATATATTTAATGATGTTAAAGTGCTCTTATTTGCAGACGATTTAAAAATATTTAAATGTATAAAAGACACTAACGATTGTGCTACTTTACAAACTAATTTAAACTCATTAAACGATTGGTGTTCTTTTAATAAATTATATTTAAACATTAAGAAGTGTTCTGTTGTCAGGTTCAGTAGGTCAAATAACAAAATTATTTATAATTATCATATAAATAATGAATCATTACCATCATCATCGCTAATTAAAGATCTAGGAGTTATTTTTGACGACAAATTAACTTTTAATTCTCATATAAATTTTATCACAAAAAATGCCATCAAAACACTTGGTTTCTTAATAAGAAATAGTACTCACTTCAAAAATGTAAATACGATTAAAATTTTATACACCACTCTGGTTAGAAACCAATTAGAGTACAATTCTACCATTTGGTCTCCTTATTTAATGAAACAAATTAACATAATAGAGTCAGTGCAAATAAAGTTCACTAGATTCATCAAATTTAAATTTTTTAAAAGTCATAATCACTATGTCAGTAACGTTATTATTTATAGGAAACTTAATTTGCTAAAATTATATGACAGAATGAAAATTAACGATATTTCAGTTCTGTGTGGTCTTCTTAATGGCACTATTAAATGCTCTGACTTGGTGAGTTTAGTGTGCTTCCATGTGCCGGGTAGATCAATTAGATGTAACCATCTTTTTGATATGCCCAGGTTTACCACTAATTACTCATTGAACTCAGCTATGTTGAGACTGCACAGAGTTGGAAACGAATTATCCATGGTCGATTTATTCATTGTTAGTAAATATAACATGAAATCTATTTTATTTAAATATTTTTTTAATATAATGTAATTTATTTTGTAGTATATGAATGTATGTGTATTTTTCTTTTATATTTCATTTTAATTTTTTTTCTTTTTCTTTCTCTATTTCCAACATGTAAAATGGTCAATTTTTTCTTGACCGTAAAATAAAAAAAAAATAAAAAAAAAAAGAAATAAAATTCTCAAACACACGTTATCAATTTTGAAATCTAGTCTAACATTGTCCATTTTGTGTCACAACAAAAAGCGATTGGAATGGATCTCAATATTTGGAGTCAATACAAAATTTTAGATGAAATTACCATCATTGCGCATTACGAACCCAAAAACGAGATTGAAGTAAGTCTTGATTTTGGGAAAACCCATTTAAAAGTGACTCTATTCAACCAGTTATGTATGTATGAACCCACTACACAAATGCACAAAGATATCTTATCTGTTATAGCAGAAAGAATGAATTAAAATAAATTATGTCACGAATAAAAAAGAAAATTAAACTTGAAAAGAAAAGATTTATTACAAAATTTTATACCCTGATGTGCAGATATTTTATAAATTGTGTGTTAGTATGAGGGGTTTGTAATACCTGTTGAAAACAGAACGGCATCGCCAATATCCCTACGCCTATAATACTGTTAGCCAAAGTTATGGCTTGTCCCGATATAGGACCCAATTTTCCCATTGTGTCGATTTATTTAAAATGTTTCATTCTAATATTTCGAATTAAAAGCGACGAACGAGTTCAAAAGCGCTTTTATAGTGTTCGTGTTGCTCAAATTAACGTTCGTTGAAGTTATCCGCTATCGTAAACATACTGTTTACACAATATTGCCACGAGTGTCGAAACGTCAATAAGAAACGTCAAAGTCGTAGGTTATGTTGCGGGAAACGTCACTTGTGCCGGTCGACAACGACAATAATTACGACCATGCTTTATTTACCACTTTATCCAAATTTTCATCGTTATCTTTTTTATTGGCTTGTATTTAAACGATCAGTATTTTATTCACCATCATCAACCATTATTTTAACGAGTTATCAGTATTTCATACTAAATTGTCAGAATTATATCAGATTAATATTAAAGTGATAGATAAAAGGTCTGTTCATACTTAACAGCACTGCACGACTCCGTTTCAAATATGTCATTTTATTACATTTCTATTCATATCTACCTACACGTCGCGGTCACGTCACGTTCACAGCACTTTGGCCGAGTGCAAGGCAAAATCGGCTTACTTATACATTACAGGCCATGACGATACGGCGCAATATTGCTTACGTCGTATTGTCGAGTACTTACAATATGAATGCATACACGTGCATTCGTAGGTACGCGTCAGAATACAAGTCAGCAAAAATGTTTCGGCGTTAATCGAACGAAAAATTATGCATAATCGCATAATTTTAAAATTATGCATAATGGAAGAAGAAGCTCAAGAAGGCAAAACAAAAGGACGGAGGCGTTTTGATGTGCATCCCATGTTAAAAAATAGAAAAACCGAAGGAGAGTTTTGGACACTGTATAAGGAGCTTGTGGATGATGGACAAATTTTTTTTAAATATTTCCTTAAAAAATTTAAATTTTTATTAAATATTTGCGCCAAAACCATGTCGATAGATTGAACAGCTGTCAACTGTCACTATCGATAATTGGTCCAAAACAGTAAAGCGGCTGACTCATGGCACGTAATTCGCGTGTATATTTCCACGATGGCCAAAAAAAAGGATACGATACGTTGACGGATGTTGCTGTAAGGTATGAACAGGAAATGTCGGGTACTGCTGTAAGCCTGCCGTGGCGTAAACGTGACGGTTGGTATGAATATACCCATACAAAATGTACCAAAGAATCCTTTTCGTACGGCCGGATACCTGCTGAAGTCGGTATTTGCTGACTAGGTATGAACGGACCTTTAATCAGTATAAAATATAAATAATCAGTATAATAACTAAAATATCGACATAGAATATAAACAGTCAGTATTATGATAACAAAGCATCAGCATGAAATATAAACAATCAGTATTTCGATGAAAAAAATGTCATTTGGCACCAAGCTATTTAGAAAATTCGTCGCACAGGAAAATTGCCGTACAGAAAACTGCCCAAATATTGCTCAGCAAATGGTTTTTTTGATGAGATATGAGCAGTTTTGCACAACGTTTGGCAGAAAAGCAATATTTGGGCAATAAAGCATATGCTGAGCAATATTTGGAATATTTGCTCAGCATATGCTTTTTTTACGAGATTGTTATTTTTTATAATTTAAACCAAGCTTTGAAACTAGAGCGCAACAGGGGCTATCAAAGCAGTTAATTTTGACTTGTACTTCATTGTCGATTTTGTGATCCTGTCAACTCAGTTACAGTGCTTTTAACGATTTTTAAGTATACTACAAAAAATGAGAGCAAAATCTAGAATTGACAACGACTCAAGTCTCGAAACTTTGTCCCGCCCTTAGGCAAAGTTCATAATGCCGCCCCTTCTAAAAATGTCATACAACCGAAAAAAAATCACAATTATTAATTCTAAAGATAGATATTTTGAATATGACACACATTACTTACATAAATATACCTATACATATATCATATACGATTTCGAAATAGACTTTGTAACTATGTAAGGTTTGGTTGGGAGCATCGAAAACAAATAAAAGTTTCTATGGCGACGATATCAATATAGTTGAATAATATTTTTTTTCGATTCAAATAATTTAAATAAAACAACAAATTAATGTTTACTATTAGATTAGCCATGTTTAAGCTGTTTATATTACAAATACTGAGCGAAGCCGGGTAAAACCAGTAGTATGTCATATTTTCAATGAATGTTAATATAATGCACTCATTTGGATCAGTTAGCTTGAATGGAAAATTATATGTAGCAAAATATAATAATTTAAATTTAAAATTTCGATAATATTTGATATTTTTCCTTGTTTATATTTTGTCGTCCATCAAAATATGCAGCCCGATAAGGAAGTAAAGTGGGATGCACCAACATGGACGAATCGATCCCAATTCGCAGGATGGTAACCAGACTCGACCTTGTCGTAGCGCCCTCACAATACATATTTTTAAACACATTCCATACTTAATAATAAAAATTAAAATATATACATACATACATACGCAGGGAAAAAGCATTTTAAATAAAACAATTTGGCTCAATAAAATGTCTATAAAAATATAATTTATAATTAAAGTGACAATAAAAGATCCTTCTTTACATAAAAACAATTTGTATTCAATATGTATTTTTAGAATATAATATAATGTATACTCTGTTCAAGAAAATAACAAAGGTAATGAGAATATTTTTTACAAGCTTGTGACTATTTCGAATACGATGCACTTATACGAATATGAATGGTAATATATTTTATGAAATTAAATTTTCGATAAATTTTATATGTACATATGTATATAAAACCAAAACGGCGTCTGTAATTCGTTTCTGATTGGCTGTCCTAAAAGTCGTTTTTGATTCGCTGGATTGGTCAAAGTCTTTTGTGATTGGTCGGTCGTTAAATCATATAATTTTTTTTCGATACAGATAAATTTAATAAAAAAAACAAATGAAGATTTTTTCATGGTTTAATTCTTTTCCATTTACCAAGCGAAGCCGGGTAGCACCATTAGATATTACATAAAATAAACAAAAAGCTAGTTCAAATATGATATGAACATTTAAACAAGATTACGCACACAATATTAAAAATACAAGTATAATAAAAAAATAGCTCGCCAAAAAAATATAAGATACATATACGTATGTACATATCATATTAAAATAGTTGTGACATTGTTAAAGACTGCGATATTATTCCTTCTAAATGACATTCGTTTGAAGTATATAGAATAAGTTGGATGCAGAAATTTCAGCTGTAGATTTTCGAGTGGCTGTAATTAGAAAATAAAACAAACTGTTAAAACACAAATCAATTGGAAGCAAAAAATATATCAAAATGATGTATTCAAATAACCTCGCAAGCCTAAATTGAAGAAGTCCATGACATTGGCACGGTTAAATTTAGTTGCTAAGTCCAAAGGCGTGTTTCCGCTTTTGTCCGTGGCGCTAGTGTTGCCTCCATTTCGGACGAGAAGACCAACAATGGAGACTCTTCCACACTCGGATGCCAAGTGCAGAGGGGTTTTGCCCTCGACATCTCGGCCATTCACGTCAATGCCTTCTACGTTTCTGATCAGATAATCTACAGCTTTGTATCTGAAGTGCACGGCGGCCAGATGCAGCAGTGAGTGACCTGATTTATCCAAATTGCTAGGATCGGCGCCATGTTTCAGCAAAATTTTCACATGTTCAAATCTACCGTTTCGTGAAAGATGATGTAATGGTGTTCGACCTTTAAAGTCGAACACGTTAACTTCAGCACCATTTTTCAGTAGAAGCTCAATGATATTCCGATGACATTTTGATGACGCAAAGTGCAGAGCAGATCGGCCAACTTTGTTACGGATGTTGATTTCAGCACCTTCGTTTATCAATACAGTAGCTGCTTCAATATTATTTCTGGTTGATGCAGAGCACAGGGGCGTGCAATTCGATTTGCTCATTGCATTTGGATTAGCGCCCAATTTAATTAGTAATTTAACTTTATGCGTGGAGATACAACCTTTATAGGAAACCTCATGAAGTGGCGTGTATCCAAACTTATCTGCAATATTTGGATCGATTTCTTTTTCAACCAAAAACTTAATGATTGAATCGTTCTTTCCAAGTACAGCCGAATGTAATAAAGATCTTCTCGTTTTGTCTACAGCCGTAAGTTCAAATCCCAATTCTATGATTGATTTAAAATCATCGACTTTACATCCGTAAGCTGCTTTGTGTAGAATCGTCTCACCTCGTTTAGATATGGATTTCGGATTGGCGCCGTTCTTTAATAGGTAAATTATTGCTTCAAACTCGCCATAAAAAGCAGCCAAAAGAAGAGGTGCGTTCCCGTATTTATCGGGCATATCAATATCTACACCTTTATCGATAAGAAATTGCATAATATCATATTTACCCCGTTCTGCAGCCCAATGAAATGGTGAACGACCATTTCTATCTCGAATATTTGGATCGCCCCCCTTGCTTATAACCAATTCAAATTCCTTAACAGCATCACTTAATGTAATATAATGAAGCACTGTTTCGCCGTTGGTGTTTATTATATTTGGATCGGCTCCCAATTTTATTAAAAGTTGAAAAGTGTCAAGTTTATTATTTGATGCAGCAACGAGAAGAGGTGTATCACCGACTTTATTCGTCATATTTATATCAGCTCTATAATTGACAAGCAGTAGCAACATTTTAATATTACCCCGTTCTGCAGCCAAATGTAATGTTGAATGGCCATTTTTATCTTGAATATTTGGATCTCCTCCCTTGTTTAAAGCCAGTTCGACTTCCTCTACAGCATTAATCATTACTATATGATGAAGTGCAGTTTTGCCTTTTGTGTTTATTATATTTGGATCCGCTCCGGATTTTATTAAAATTTCAAATGCGTCAAGTTTGTTTTTCCATGCAGCAATGAGAAGTGGCGTGTCGCCGACTTTATCAATTATATTTAGGTCAGCTCCATAGTCAGAAAGCAGTTGCAATATCTCAAGATTACCCTGTCTCACAGCCCAATGTAGTAACGAGGAATCATGTTCATCTCGAATGTTTGGATCTGCTCCTTTGCTTAAAAGCAATTCAAACTCCTTTAAAGCACCAAATCTCGCAAAATATTTAAGTACTGATTCACCGTGTCTGTTTAATGTATTTGGATTGGCACCCAACTTTAATAATACTTCTAATGCTTCATATTTTTTATACAATGCAGCAATGTGGAGAAGTGTGTCGCCATCTTTATCAGTTACATTTATGTTAGCTCCATTTTCGATAAGAATTTCCAGAATATTAACACTTTTATATTTTAAAGCCACTTCTAATAGTGGACAACCAGCTTTATCCGAAACATTTGGATTTGCTCCCCCGCTTAAAAGCAGTTTTAATGTCTCTGCCGCATCTTCCCACACTATAAAATGAATGCTTTTATCATATATGTTCGTTTCATTTGGATCGGCTCCCAATTTTAATAGAAATATAAATGCTTCAGATTTATCATTGATTCCAGCAATCTGGAGTGGTGTGTTATTGATTTCATCAGTTGCTTTTAAATTAGCTCCTTTATTGGTAAGTATTTGCAGTATTTCCACACCACCACTTTCTGCAGCCAAATGCAAAGGTGTTTGTTTCGGCCAATATGGTTGATGACATAATACGTCAGCCTCATTTTCGATTAACAATCTAACGACATTTGTATTTCCGTATTTACACGCATTGAGCAAAGAAATGTTTAAATCATTTTCTCTGCAACTTACATGTTTTAATAACCCAACGATTGCAGTAGTATTATTACGATGGGATGCGAATAATTGCATGGGAGTTTCTCCTCGATAACCATATTTGGATTGATTGTAATAAAATTTCACAATTTTGGGATATTTATACGAATGTTCCCATACACTGAGTATATGCTCTGTAGAATCACATGATTTAAGCAACTCCAACGCTACTTTTAGAATCTTTTCTTCGTTCTTCTTCTCGTTTAAGTATATTTGAATAGCTTGTTGAACCAACCGATGCACGCTTGCTATGCCTTTTTCGTAATTGATCATATAGTAATCACGAATCAAGTCAACAGCGTCGAACAATTTTTTTTTGTTTGGTTCTAATTTAGAGAATATATTCTCAATGTCGATATCATCAGGAGCCAGATATGACATGACGCTTAATACCGATAAAGCTAATTTCCCACATTTGTCATCCTGTTCAATTTTTTGGGTTGTGATTCTCCATGTCGTCGCAATCGTTGATTGATACACATCCTCATCTTCATGCCCCTCGTTTAAAAGTTCTTTCCATTGCTCGTTGTACAAATCCAGGTAATCTTTAGCTTTGAAGCCATTCCCATTCTTGTTTCTAATTTCTATTTGATTTTGCTGTTGAATATATCCGACTGCTTGTTTAAGCGCTAACGGAAATCTGAGTAGCAATTCCATTAATAATTTTAAATCGTCTTCATTTTCGTTCTCCAAAGACTTTTTCAAATATTCCACAGCCTCTTCGTGAGTAAATTCTTCCAATTGAATCACTTTAATATCGCCCTTGTCTCCGATATTCCATTTTTGACATCGTGACGTGATCAAAGTGTATATGCAATTATTAATGGAGGAATCGTTAAAAATGAATTTTTTTATATATTTGTATTCCTCCGCATTATCAAACACCACAAGTGTTTTCCCATTTTTGTTTAAATGTTGATAAATCTCTTCTACAATATCTGCTATATCTCGTTCGCTTCTGTCATCCGAAATCAACGTTATTCCAATTTTTTTCGCTAATTTCGTAAACGATTCTAATAAAGTTTCACTTTTTTCAGCGTTTATGAAGAGAATATTATGATAATATTCATTGTAATCTACAATATATTTTTTCGCCAATTCGGTTTTTCCAATCCCACCCAAACCGACAATGGAAGCTGCCTGTGAAATCACTGTAGTTGTCTTTTTATTTAATGCTTCGTGTAATTCTTCTAATTCTTTTCGCCTTCCTTCAAATAATTTTACTGGTTTCTTCAAGCGAAATAAAACTCGTTCATTGTTAATTTTTTGATCAACTGATTTTTCTCTAGTTAATAATATACTATTTTTTTGACTCTCGAGAATCACTTGGATCGATTCTTGAATATCGTTGTGTGCTGATTCTAATTTATGATGCACGTTTTTGACTTCTGATAAGACCTCTCCTGTTTTCTCCATGTGCGTTTTTTGAAGATCGTTACTTTCTTTTGCCTTGGCGTCGCGGTCCTCTTGTGCTAAATGTAATTCCTTAAGAATTTCCTCATTTCCGGTTATGATTTCCGTCAACTGGTCATCAAATGTCTCTATTGTCGTCACTAGATAATCTCTGTTTTCGTTGTGCTGCTTTTCAATTTCATGTTTGAATTGTGCAAATTCTGTCTTGATTTCTACAACCAATTCTAACATTCTTCGTTGAACGACAGCTCCATCGTCCTCGTTGATAGACTTCAATATTTGTTCTCGTTGTTTCTCGTAAAAGTCATCAAGATTTAAATACTGTGGATGCATGCAAGCTTTCTCGCCTTTTTTAGTAAGTTTAAATTCATTTAACATCTCATCTTGGAAAGGACGCCGATATCCATATTTGTCACAATTAGATTTATCTTTGGCATACACCTCATAATCTTCTGTGCCTTCCTTTTTAATTGCAACTCTAACTTCATCGAATAAATTTGACGTTCTCCAATCCTTATTTTCCTTTTTACACTCATCGTGAAATTCTCTACAGATGTATTCAATGTCGAAACCAGGTTTCCAAACTATATTGGGAATCAATTCCGATTTAGATTTTGATTTCCCCTCTATCACCTTTTGGGCATTAATTCTGTAGTCGCCTTTTGTTGCGGACAATTGAGGTTTGATTGATATTTTTATTTTTCTCCAGCTTTTTCCCAATTTACGTATTATTGGATTTTTGCTATGAGAGTCTTCTTTGCTTTTGAATTGACTTAAAAACCGTTGAGCAGCATCCTTCGCTACTCTTTGAATCGCTTTTTGAGGCCCTCTAGTAGAAGTGATTCCAACAAATTGAGTTTCGAAACTTATAAATACGTCAATGGCAATGTCGACAAACAATTTTCTTCCCGTATCTCTAGATCGGTGAAAGCTGTATACGATTTCATAGTATTCTTTTTTTTAAAACTTTTAATGGTTTTGACAAAGGTGTTTCAAAAAGTTTAACTATTTTATCTGCTTCTTTGCCGATAAACAAATTCGCGAATAGTCCTAAAGCAGTTACCATCCCTTTCGAAATTTGTCCCGATTTGTTAATATTACCCTCTAAAATTTCATAATGTAGTTGTAACGTCGATTCTATTTCGGTAACAAAATATCTAACGAAATTAGTTAATCGCTCCTCTAAATTCATTTCAATAGACAACTTCAGTAGATTTTTAGAACATTTTCCGTGGTCCATACTGTCGCTGGATGTCATTGTTTTTTTTTCACAAGATATCAAATATATACATCCAAATACTTTATCTTGAAATAATACTTAAATTTTTGTTTTATCACTGCAATGAAAAGAAAAATTTGAGTTAAATTTAATGTATGTATATATTACATTATCTTTTCAATAATAATACATACCTTATGTTAATATAATTTTTCTTACTAATCACAAATTGGAATGATACGCAGACGAGATATTGCTTATTGTATTTATTTGTTTAATGGTTTAATTTACTTTGGACCAATTTTAGTCGCTGAGCGTTTTTTGATGCTGAAGATAAAATTGTTAAAATACTACACAATTAGTAAAATTGAAACGAATTTCAAGTAAACATTAAAACTTTAATTTAAGTGTTAGGTTTACCTTAAACTTTTTTACTTTATTTTTTGCAATCACTGGATATGGGCTGTTATCACTGGATGGGAGCAGGGCATTATCTTGGCAACGACGGAGAAAGGGCGATCACTAAAATCCGCAAATTAAATTTCAATTAAATTTATCTGGAATCAGTGGCATCGCTGGGGATCTCATACAACAAAATAAAATTTTGAAAAAACAAATTTTTTTCAAAATCTTTCAATGACGAATGAATTGCAATAAACAACTTAAACAAAAAAAAAGTAATGTTCACGAAATGAAATAATTCATAATGTTAACTCGCTTTTAAAAACTATATTTTAAATACATAATTGGAATAATTTGAAATATTTACATATGTGTGTAATTAAAACCAGTTGTGTAGAGGGGCGCATGTAGTATTATTGTCCATAAACAAACAAGGCCACAGGCCCATCAAGTCACTTTCCCTGCAGTGACCCAGACCCCAACTTTTGCCGTGGACGTATAGTCGCTGAACCAAAAATCCGTGGAGCTCTTGTCGTGACATATACGGTTCGGTGATTATTGGTCACAAAGCGCTCGCCCAAATGTCACTAAAATCTCTGTAACGGGACATCTGGCTGACGAAAAGTCCATCATACTAACGAGAACTCGAGTGCCAAATATTCCGTATTCGCGATTTTCATGGCAAAAATTGTCTTTGTGACCACCGCAATGTGACTAAGAATCCAATTACCATTTCTTGTATTCCTAGAATGAACTATAAGAAATTTATTTTAATAGATTTTGTATGTATGATATATATATATATATATATATATATATATATATATATATATATATATATATATATATATATATATATATATATATATATATATATATATATATATATATATATATATATATGCAATATAGCAATTTCATATAAACATGGCAAAACGTAAGAGAAAAATGTACAAATAATCTTTTTTAAATTACATATGTACATGTACATATAACGTACCTTACAACGTTTTTAGTTCATTTTACTTGTATTTTAATCTTATCTCCGGAGTTGTTTCGGTACATTGAAATCTGGGTGTGGCGGTATCTTGGAAGATATCAGTATTCGAAGAAGATCCAAAACATTAAACTCCAATGAGATGAAATTACTATTAATAAATTGTCAGAATATTTACTTTGGATTTTGTACGCAAATGTTTCCCGTTGTAATAGCTGTTAGCAACTGTCATTTGGCAATATGATATCATTTTTTGTAGATAAAAAGTATTAGCCATCATCAGGGCTGCCTCAAACGTCTGTTACTCATGATTTTTTCCAGGCCTCTTAAGTTCTTATTTCTTAAGCATACCAACTGATCAACATAAACTGAAAATTTATTCAAACTGCTTTCAATTCATGACGATTCTCTAGAAATTACATCATTTGTTGAAATATTTACTGTCCCTGCATTATTTAATGTCGATATTCAACTTACCTGTCGAAGAACTAGAGAAAAATGATACTTCTGGGACAGAAGTTTTAAATATTTAAACCAAACTAAGAAATAATATAATGTCTCGATTACACTGTTCGACAAATGACGACTTTTTTTTGGTTCAGAGACGAGATATGACTTTTCTTATTGATTTATGCCTAGTGGATACGAATCTGCTAATGAAAAATGTTGATTGGCTCGAGATTCGGAGATATATTATGTGCTTTTAAAATCGCGCGATTTTTCTATATCTTGTTCCGTCGATGTCTCGAAATTTGTCAATTTTCTGTTCAAAAAAAATATTGGAATCTATAGTTGGGTATTTTATCTGTCATTTGTAGTACTTTTTAGCTTTCAAATCTCTCTAAGTAGTCGTCCAATTCAAATCAAAAGTCAAAAGTACGTATTTTCCCCTGGATTTTTTTCCCACTGTTAATACTATTTTATATTGAGTATTTTCTATTGGAACATGTTTATTAGGATAGTGCTCTGGCCACAATATTTTTTGTTTTCGTTTAAAAGAGTTAATTGGAAGTGTGCTGAATTTTAAATCGGTAAAATTTCGAGCGTACAGTGTACACAAGGCAAAGCCGTGCTAAACTAATACGAGTTTTTGGTTCGAAATTTTACTGGGAATAGATCTATAAGAAAAGTCATATCTCGTCTTTGAACCATTTTTCGTGTCGAACAGTGTTATCGATGACTTTCAAGTATTTATTTTTTCAGCAATTACTTATGTAGAAGAATATTAACTTCGATGATAATTCGAAATTTGGCAAATTATCATTTCTAAGTCTTCTAATAATTCAGATTCCAAGCTAAAAGAAAAACTGAATTTGAATATGAATGACCTATTTGATGAAATTTGACCTTTTAATGTTGTTAATTTGAAAAAACTTTGACTATTCAAAATTCTGATTTACAAGATGCAAAACATCAAGAAACAAATGGCACTTGATTTTATTAATGATGATCATAAATGCATGAATATATTTAAAATAGTTTCATGTTTTAAATTTTTGGAACCTCAGCATACTATGAAAGATAAAATGTAATTTTAAAAATTAAAAGTTTATTTTTGTTTCAGTTTTAAATTCTTAAAAAGTTTTTCTTCAATTTGAATTAATATTTTTTTTAATGAAATTCCAAAATTTTAATGCAATATTCTAATAATGCATCGTTTGCCTTCAATGAGTCGATATTTTATTACCTAAATTACTAAAGTAAATCATTTTTCGATTGACGTTTTAAGAAGTCTGTCGTTCACTTGCGGATTAATTCTAAAATTATATTTCAATAACGCACCTGATGATACATATTTCATCATGCCTTCAATCTAGTAATAAATATATATTTTAAAAATGTTTCATTTTATTTTTTAATGATGTCGTTAATTATAAAAAAAGGAGTTGTCCTTTTACGACTAGACAAAGTTAACAGAGTTGGTAACCCTACCCAACTTCGACCACAAATGAATTCTGATATTTATCCTTGTACCTATACTTGTACATATATATACAGATCTACATATACGTTACAGTCCAAGTATACATTTCGTTTGTTGATGAACATACACAGTTTATTCATACACGAACAAATCTTGTTAGCTATATACTACACAAAAGAACAAATTGACAAACGAACTATGTAGTTTGTTAATCCACAAACTATTAATCATAAGTTTCAGTATTCTCAGTAATAGTTTGTCCCATCCTCTACCTATATACATATATATATGAATGCTTACGCTCAGTTGCAATATTTTAAAAATTAACGGGAATTATAGCAACGTCATAGGGTAATATCAATAGGATTTTCCTTTTAAATACTTTTTTTTGATATCTAAAAGTTTCATGCGACACCTGTTGATTTATAGTTGAAGCTTTTGACTGCTAGCACTGAAACTTTATGCAATAGTGCGTGTATGAATAAACTAGTATGTTCATGACTGAACCGAAAATCTTTGGTTTTTATTATTCCTGAAACTGGTTTCATCAAATATATATTAAAATTAAAATTCATTTCATAATCTGAAATCAACTTTAATAAATATAAACAACATATATTTTCATATTTTTATTTAAAATGACATGATATATTAATAAATGACATGACATGACATATTTTTATTTAAAATGTATGAGAAATAAAGGTGACCGGTATCTATACAAGTACATATCGGTCGGACTGAAACATCACAAATTTTACTCTCCTTTTTGAACGATGCCATGATCATTCCTTCAGAAAATTGATTCTTGCAAACTGGCAATTTGGAGAAAAATGGTGTATCTATAATAGTTTCAACTATACTAGTCTTTAAACAATTGCACCTCTTCTCGGCTGCAAGTTTGGAAATTTCATTTTGTTCCCTTTTGAACGACTTCAAATCCATAAAATTGCAATTTGGAGAATCCCGACAAGACTTTTTGTCATTTTTTGATTTAGCATTTTTCAAATTCTGTTTTGCTTTGGAATTTGGACGATCGTATTTATTTATTGATTGTTTTCCTATTTTGTTACGTAGTGGCCGAGCTCTATTTGCTTTCATACTATTCACCTGCAACATGTATTGAAATATAAGAAATCATTAAAAATCTATTTTTAATTAGACATATGTACATATGAATTAAAATAATTAATCAGATTACTTCTCGCTGCTATTATATAATACAACTTACTTGAATAGATATCATATTTTTCGGCAGTATTTTTTCCGATTGATCATTTGGAAAAATGGCTGGACTTTCTATAGTTTTGACAATATCATTTGGCTGACCACCATTAGACGAAGTTTGGTTGTTCTGGGTGTTCTGATATGCTTCTGCATTATGAAAATATTCATTATCTTGTGAACCTTTTACTACTGAATGTGATACTTTCATTTTCACATCAGATAATAAGGCTACCACTTCAGTCTCGTTCAGAATATTTGTACCTCCATATTTTCGTTTCTGCATAATTTAAATACAAACTATAAGTATAATATAAAATAAATACAAAATTGCAGTAATTACATATACTACTCACTTGACTAGATAGTTCTTTTTCTGTTGATAAAGTTTGATCATTTGCAACTTGGAGTATAGTCTCTGATTTGTTCGACAATTCAATCAGATTCATTACAGTTTTATCTAAATCTGGGGAATTTTCAACATGGGAACTTAAACTTTGCATTGCATCAGGTTCATTATTGTCTTGAATGGTATGTAATTTAATATAATTTTTCATTATCCTTAGAAGTTTTCCATTTTCTTGAACATCACCTCTTTCACAGCGCTTGACATTTTTAACCGATTCAAACCTTGATATATTATTTTTGGTCAAATTTGGCGACACTGTTATTGCTTCGCAGTTTGATTCCTACATATTTTAAATTCTCATTTTAAGTACAAATTTAATCAAGCAAAAATAAGTGCAATTTTAAGGGAAAAGACCTACTTGAATATACATTTGCTTTTTTGACGGAGAGGCATTTTTATCTATAGCTTCGGATATGGTTTTCAATCGATCATTTAACAATGACTCGGCTTCATTCTTGATATATTCATCTTCAATGTCCAAATCAGTATCATCTGTTACTTGGACTATAGTTTCTGATTTATTCGACAATTCAATTAAACTCTCTATAGTTTTATCTAAATCTGGGGATTTTTCAATATGGGAACTTAAACTTTGCATTGCATCAGGTTCATTATTGTCTTGAATGGTATGTAATTTAATATAATTTTTCATTATCCTTAGAAGTTTTCCATTTTCTTGAACATCACCTTTTTCAAAACGCTTGACATTTTTAACCGATTCAGACCTCGAAATATTCTTTTTGGTCAAATTTGGCGACATTTTTATTGCTTCGCAGTTTGATTCCTGCATATTTTGAATTCAAATTTTAAGTAAAAATTCAATCAAGCAAAAATAAGTGCAAATTTAACGGAAATGACCTACTTGAATATACATTTGCTGTTTTGACAGTGAGGCATTTTTTTGCATGTCTTCAAATATAGTTTTCAATCGATCGTTTGAAGATGACCAAGCTTCACTTTTTATATATTCATCTTCAATATCAGTATCATATTCTATCACCGAGCTTAGTTTTTTTTCTGCATTCATAAGATCTTTCGGTGTAAATCGTTTCTGTTCTATTTTTTTTGTTGATTTAGGTATTTCATCATTATCGGTCAAATTGTGAGTTTTTGGTAAATGAGAATCATAGAATTTCTGTAGTTTAAACATTAGGCTCAAATATGAAATCAAATAAAATCATAATCTAATTGATAACGTGACTTACTTGAAGAGATGATTGCCTTCTTGATGGCAAGGTTTCATTACCAATATCATCAAATGTATTTAACTGCTCACTCGAGGATACGACTAGTCTCTCGCTAATTTTATTAGAATGTGAGGACTGATCAGTTTTGGATAATACAGAAACTTCACCGTCAGTCTGTAGTGTGAAATTATTTAGTTTGGCATTATCTGGTTCATCGTTGCAATCTATCAAAGAGCTTTGGATTTCGTTGGAATTCAATTTTATTGGCGTAGATTGAATTTTTTGGGAATTTTGCGTTAAAGATTCAATTTTATTTTTATTGGACGTTATTGTAACTTGATATTTTGTTGACATATCGCAGACGGCCAATTTCTACATAATTTATAATGGAACTTTATAATTATATGATATTTTATGGTGATTATAATATTCTAGCTATTTTAACTTACAAATGAATTGAGGCTTTCATTTACAAGATTTATTTCAAGATTAGTCGGACAGCTAGTTATGTCATTTGATTTGATTTTATCAGGTTTAGAAAATAATAATTGAAAAGATTTTTCATTTTCTTTTCTTTTCTGTTCGCATTGATAATCCAAACTCTGTAATCAACAAACAATATGGATTTTTGTACTTTATAATATAATATAAAAGCTATATATGTGTATATTATATAAGAATACCACTAGTAAAGAATATTGGTTCAATTCGTGTGAAAATTCTTTTAACTTTTTCATAGCAATGTGTACATTCATTAATTCTTTGGTAAAATTTTCCATCATAATAT
This sequence comes from Arctopsyche grandis, assembly GCF_051622035.1. NCBI lineage: Eukaryota > Metazoa > Arthropoda > Insecta > Trichoptera > Hydropsychidae > Arctopsyche > Arctopsyche grandis. The sequence continues at coordinate 1,353,033 of NC_135365.1, read as the reverse complement.
TTCTGCAAATGATCTGCTTCATATGATCAAAAATAAAAAGACTTTATAATATTGTATTATGTACATAATATATAAATTTGAATTTATGTATGCATTCTGAAATGCTATATCACTGTTGAGCAGAAATGCTGTTGAGTATTTAAAATACTAAACATTAAACGTTAGAATCTAAATTTATTAACAAAAAAATGAAAATGAATCATTAATTTCATCTCTATTTCTAATTCTCGTGAAAAAATTAAAATTGTCTATTATTTATTACCTCACTTTATTAAAAAAATAAATCTTCAAATTTGTACATTTCAAATAAATTTTGTTGTTTTGTATTCCGTTAACATGGTAACATAGTATTGCACTTTGGTCATAAAAGTAATATAAATCATAAACGATTATTTTTTATCAAATAAAATTACAGACGATATTAATGAGCACAAAGCTTAGCATTGAGCAAACGAGGAAAAAGATTAAACTATTTTTTAAGATTAAATTAGATGGAAATACTACAGGTCAATGCCAATGTATGTATAGTTATTGGCTAATGGCTTTTAAAGTTAATGAAAAAGGTGCTTGTAACTTTATTGAGAGCATTTTGTATTCTCATTGTGACAATAATGTATCTATCAATTACACTGTTCGACACGAAAAATGGTTCAGAGACGAGATATGACTTTTCTTATAGATCAATGCCCAGTAAATACGAATCTGGTAATAAAAAATGTTGATTGGCTCGAGATTCGGAGATATGTGTTTTTTAAATCACGCGATTTTTCTATATCTTGGTGTTATTCCGTCGATGTCTCAAAATCTGTCATTTTCCTGTTCAAAATTAATATTGGAATCTATAATCGGGTATTTTATTTTTCATTTGTAGTACTTTTCAGCTTTCAAATCTCTCTAAGTAGTCGTCCAGTTCAAATCAAAAGTCAAAAGTACGTATTTTCATTTGGGATTTTTTCCCACTGTTAATACTATTTTATATTGGATATTTTCTGACCAAACTATTTTTTTGTTTTTGTTTAAATGGTTAATTGGAAGTGTGCTGAATTTTAAATCGGTAAAATTGTGAGATAAAAACTCGTACTAGTATTTACACGAATCTGAATTGGATGGACCACTAATGTAAAATAGTAAAACAGGTTACTGAATGCAAATATGAACAAAAAATTGTGAAATTTATGATTCAATATGATAGTTAGGGTTCAGGGAGTGACCCAAGTTGAAATGAAAAAAAATTTAAGTTTTACCTTAGTCGAAAAACTGCTAATTAACCGATTTAGCACACCCCTTCGACCCATTTTTTTTTCTTTTCAACTTGAGTCACTACCTGAACCCCAACTAGTATATTCATTCTTAAATTTCACAAATTTTTGTTCATATTTGCATTCAGTAGCCTGTTTTACTATTATACCTTAGTGGTCTATCCATTGTGTCACACGTCTGTACATGCTATCGCATTCACCTCCCACTCGGATGGCAATGGCCAATCACATTTCGTTTCAGTTTTGCAATTCATTTTGGGAAGGTGACCAGGTTTTGAAAATGTCAAAGGAGGACACATTGGTAAAAATGGATATAAAAAAAATCGTTCATTAAGTTTGAGATCGTTTATTTTTGTTCAATTGTTACAATGGTTATTGTATGTACGAAGAGGTTGAGTTTCGGAGAAGTGAGCTGGTTGAACTCCAGAGGTTCACTCTGATGTTGGGAGCTGGTGCGTCGCTTTATATACGCCGACTCTTGGACAGTATTTGTCGGGGGGGGTGGTGGCCTCATGTTGAGGGCTTTAAGGGTAAAATTCCGTAACCTTTAAAGGTCTGTTCATACCTAGTCAGCACGTATCGACTTCAGCAGGTATCCGGCCGTACGAAAAGTATTCTTTGGTACTATGGGGATGAACGAATGAGACGACTGGCATGTTAATGCACGTGTTTATTATATGACAGCTGAAGACAGAGTGGTAGTGGCTCTCCGAACCCAGCCGGGTTGGTCCCCACTCGCAGGAAGGCAACCAAACTCGACCATGTCGTATAAGCGAGCCGCCACAGTACATTTTGTATGGGTATATTCATACCAACCGTCACGTTTACGCCACGGCAGGCTTACAACAGTACCCGACATTTCCTGTTCATACCTTACAGCAACATCCGTCAACGTATCGTATCCGTCTTTTTGGCCATCGTGGAAATATACACGCGAATTACGTGCCATGAGTCTGCCGCTTTGCTGTTTTGGACCAATTATCGATAGTGATAGTTGACAGCTGTTCAATCTTTCGACATGGTTTTGGCGCAAATATTTAAAAAAAAAATTAAATTTTTTACGGAAATATTTACAAAAATTTTGTCCATCATCCACATGCTCCTTATACAGTGTCCAAAACTCTCCTTCGGTTTTTCTATTTTTTAACATGGGATGCACATCAAAACGCCTCCGTGCTTTTTTATTGCCTTCTTGAGCTTCTTCTTCCAACAACAGCGCGATTATACATAATTTTTCGTTCGATAAACGTCGAAACATTTCTGCTGACTTGTATTCTGACGCGTAGCTACGAATGCACGTGTATGCATTCATATTGCAAGTACTCGACAATACGACGTAAGCAATATTGCGCCGTATCGTCATGGCCTCTAATGTATAAGTAAGCCGATTTTGCCTTGCACTCGGCCAAATTGCTGTAAACATGACGTGACCGCGACGTGTAGGTAGATATGAATAGATATGTAATAAAATGACATATTTGAAACGGAGTCGTGCAGTGCTGTTAAGTATGAACAGACCTTAAAGCGGGCTTAGAAGGTATATTTGTATATATGTATGTAAAAAAAAAAAATAAATAAATTAGGTCCGCATCCGTCGGCTCCCCCGTTCGGAATACTCTCCATCTCGAGAGCACCCGATATTTCTACTCATCGGGCGCAATACATATATGTATATACGTAAGCGAGAACCTATTGGTCGATGAGTCGGGCAATCCTATTGGCCGTAACATACGGCTCCTTTATACAGCGAGGCCATATTGGCGCGAACGATATATCAGGTGATTAGCGCTCGTAAACCATCCGTCCACGAGGCTTCATTCATTTTTCAAAAATCTTCATTTTTTTTTCAACAATTTCAGGAACAATATGCAACTAGATTTATACTACATTTAACTATAATCATTCCTATCAATGTTTCAACCGCTAGTCTGGATTTTTCATTCGTCATAGACATCGTTTTGATTTTTCATAGACATGTGTAATTGAAAAATTGTAAATTGTCATGGACGGTAAAGCGAGGAGGTAGGCCAAACTCGTCAATCGATAGCGCTGAAGCTGTGCGGCTGTCAAAGTGACAGTGGGCGTATGCGTATGCGCGGGCGTATTCGAAGAGCGGGGGCGTCTCGTCGCGTGGGGGCGCAGCACCAGCACCAGCACCAGCACCAGCTCCAGCTCCAGCACCAGCACGTGTCGGGAGTGCGGTGGCAGCTGCGCGTCGTGGGGGCAGAGCAGCACTCGCGTCACGCCCCCGCCTCTTCGCTGGTGCTCGAGGTGAGCGCGGCGTGCGGCCCCGCCCTGCGTTTCCGCTGCTCCGAGCAACACCTCCAGCTGCTGCTGCATCAGCTCAAGGCCGCCCTCCACCACTGCACCCACCTGGCAGCCGCTTAGTCCGCTCTACTTACTCTTGGCTACTTACTCTTACCCACTTCCCTTTCATTTGCTACAATAAAATGCCGTTTTGAGTTACATTTGAATTTTATTTTCTATTTTTTTTTTCCTTTTGTCGTCTATGTCGATCGTCGAGGTACAAAAACCTTTTCGGTGTGTTGCAGATTTATACATATATAATAATCCATACAAACGACAAAGAACATTACAATGCGCCATAAATTTTTACGGTATTCGAATATTAACCCTTTTGAGTGCTGACGCTGAAAATTTCCAACTAGAATTATTTAGTAACCCAATAGAATGCAGGTATAAAAATTGTAGCTAACCCAAACAAACCCTATATCACTACCGCCGAGGATTTCGAGTTTTGTAAAGACATATCCAATCTCTCCAATATATCTTGCAACAGGTTCGGTGATTACTGGTCACAAATTACTCGTCACAAAGTCACTAAAATCTCTATAACGGAACATCTGGCAGCCGAAAGTCCATCATACTAACGATAACTATCATAGTAACGAGAACTTGAGTGCTAAATATTGTGTATTCGCGATTTTCATGGCAAAAATTGTCTTTGTGACCACCCCAATGTGACGAATAGTCCAATTACCCTTGCAACAATATAAAATAAACAAAAGAAGTCTATTTATTAGTGAATATATTTTTCCAAAACTAGTTTCATCTTCTTCATTGCTGTTAAAATGTAATGCTCACAATCTAAAATACTCGGCAGTTAGAGGTTTCCATCGAGAAATTTTGCTATGGTTATAAATTCAGGAATTCCAGTGTAAATCAGTATTGATAAACATTGACACGAATTACACGACCCATGTTCAATACATTTTTTTTTCGATGCTACTTGAAAAAGCTTAGCAGGTAGTAATCTTGTTTATTTTTTACATACTCAAAATACAACGCCTATCAGCGTATTTCAGACTTATGGCCTTGTTGGCAAAACGCCGATCAGTGTTGGTCAGCATTCAAAGGGTTAAGTATTTACATTTATCTATTTTGAGATAAGATTCAACACTCATTATTATATCATTAAATCCCAACTATACTCAACGGAACATTTTCTCGAAAACGAACTGACGGTAAATAAATTAATCGCTCAAATTATAATATATTTAAAAACGGACGCGATGTGAGTTTGTGCCAAACCGTCAAAACACAGCCAAGTGATCGAGGAAACGCAAAGTAGTATGAAGCGTCATGTGACGTCAGGCCAAGCACACGCCTATAAATTACCTTACACTATATTTATATAAAATATATAACTCTATTTTAATTCGAGTATTGATTCCTTTTCAAAACACTAGTTTAACATATTAAAACGAGGACAAAATAAACAATTGCGTCTAAAAGCGGAAATATAAAACGATGGTTTAGTAAAACAATAATTTATTAATGTATTATAATAAAATAGTAAAAATTTTACAGCACTCCATAAACATTTAAAAAATATATATGCATATTAAAATATAAACGGCAGTGAACACACCTTATATATAATATATATTTTCATTTACTTTTCAACCAGGCACTTTTGGATTTTTTACTTTTTTTAGAAATAAAGTCTAATATTAAAAATTAATACTGTATAACAAAAAAAAAAAAAAAAAAACAATCTATTATTGAGTATGCGAAACAATGCAATAGCAAATATTCACATATCAAAAAACAATAACACAAAAAATGGTAGTCATTCTGAGGCACATTTACTTCATCGTAATGAATAAGAGATTCGATATATGTATATATTGATAAAAACATTCAAACACGTTCACATCACAGTATAAATACATATAAAATAAAACATAAAGCTATTCTTAAATATGGCAACGATGACGTTAAAACGTTAAAAGAAATATGTTATTATGTTA